>NC_136631.1:9142388-9397388 GCF_933228915.1 Telmatherina bonti
TATGTAAATTATCGCCTCATCTCTTAGTAGGTTAGAGTTTATCTGTGTGGCAGTATCTGTGACCTGAAGCGCTGCATTTGGTTTAGTTTTATGACATGGTTTGATAAAGACAAGCAGCCTGACACAGTTCAGACTGTGTTGTATGGAAGCCTGTTTAATTCAGTCCAGTTCAGCTCTTATTTAGTAATTTTTACACATTAATTAAACCATATTAACATGCAGCATTAGCGTACTGTGTAGCTGTGCTTGCACAGACCCTGACTTTCTTTGTGAATTATTTTGGGAATGTTAATTAGAAGAAGTTAGAGTGAGTGTGAAGCTGTCTGTTGGCCGACTAAACCAAACACAGTCGTAATAAACATTTGACTGCAGCAAAACCAAACAAAAACATGCAGCTACAACTGACTATGCAGATCCTATTTTTAAAAAAACAACAACATAAGCTGCTTAGCAAACAGGCTTGTGTGTTGGATGAACCACCCACATAATTATTAACTCCATGTGTTGATGCAATCGTGACTTTGGCCACACAATTACAGTGTTCCCTCCGCTGAAGGTGTCGGACTGTAGCAGCTGTAATGATGGACGACAAACAACAGAAGCTCAGCTTGAAGCGGGAAGTGGGGCTGATGGGAGCCGTGTCCCTCATTGGAGGGACAATGATTGGATCTGGGATCTTCATGTCCCCTCAGACGGTGATCTCCACCATTGGCAGCCCTGGAGCCAGCTTGATGGTGTGGGCCTGCAGTGGATTACTGGTGATAATGGTGTCTTTCTGCTACGCTGAGCTGGGCACCGTCATAAAAGAATCGGGAGGCGAGTACATCTACATCCTCAGGACTTCAGGCCCAGTCGTTGCCTTCATGCTCGTCTTCAGCTCTGTGTTGTTTGTGAGACCTGCTGGCGTTGCCGGCATCGCGCTGAGTTTTGCTCAGTATGTCGTCACTCCTTTCTATGACGAATGTCCTCCTCCGGTGCTGCTGGTGAAGTTTGTGGCTGCAGCTGCGATCATCACTCTGGCGATCATAAACTGCCTAAATGTTCGCTTTTCCATGTCAGTGCAGGTGTTTTTTATGGTGGCCAAGGTTGTGGCCTTGACCGTCATCATAATAGGAGGGGTGGTGATGCTTATCAGAGGGCAAAAGGAAAGCTTTGAAGATGCGTTCGAGAACACAAACGTTGGCATCAATCCAATTGGGATTGCTTTCTACCAGGGGCTGTGGTCGTATGATGGCTGGAACAATCTGAATTATGTAACGGAGGAACTGAAGCGACCAGAGGTAAGTAAAAGAGTTAACCTGCAGCACAATCACAATCATCATAAATGAGTAAATTCCAGTTTCTTAAGTGGAAAATGAATTTTTCATCGTCGGATTGATATAAACAGATTTTTTCTGCAATTTTTCTCTGCATACATATATATATATATATATATATATATATATATATATATATATATATATATATATATATATATATATATATATATATATATATACATATACATATATATATATATATATATATATATATATATATATATATATATATATACATATATATATATATATATACATATATATATATATATATATATACATATATATATATATATATATATATACATATATATATATATATATATATATATATACATATATATATATACATATATAAAAAACCACTTTCTTCACATTTTTCTTCAAAAGGCCACATTTTCTGTAATCTTTCAACAAGACCTTCAGTAATAATTCTCCAGACTTGCTGTGGGATTTTTCCCTGAAAGGTTTCAGTCCAGTTCATGCCCTTGACAATTTTCAGAGGAATCTTTGTTTTCCTAAGCCACTCAACACTGACCTACAAATCATTCAAGCATTAAAAATTACACACAAATCAAGGAATTAACCGGTGCTGTATTGACACAAAATCAAAAATTTAGCATTTTAAATTGCAGTCTGCTGCAGAAATGCTTACATTTCCCCTCTATTGTTTGTTTACAGCTATTTCTGCAGCATCAGTTGTGATTTATAAAGGGCAGTTAGCAGAAAACACACTTTGCATGGTTTTCCTGAAGTCTTGTAAGGGCTAAGTGTCCTTAAATGAAATGAAATTAAATGAAAATTAAATGGAAAAATACTTTATTAATCCCCAAAGGGAAATTCAGTATTGTAGTATTTAATAATTAATTTGAGGAGGTCTTGTTCCAGAGGCTGATGGCTGCTGGCAGGAATGATCTGATGATGATGATGAATTAAAGCAGCACTCCATAACTTTCCCACTTTAAAACTCTGCCTCTGACTTGCTTTGATGGCACACTGATATTCATTATGTTCATTCCTTGAGCTGTTGTTTCCCTGCAGAATTGTGAGGCTGAGAAAAGTACAGTTTACAACAAAATGTTCCACCTTGATGCATCTATTTCCAGCAGCATTTTGCTTTAAGCAAGAAAAGCAAGGGGAAAAAAAGAGGGGAAAAGGGAACGTTGGACTCTTGTAATTGCTGGCGAGACCTTAGGGTGGAAACACAGGATGTAAGATGGATGTTAGGCCATCTTTAAGGGGTGTGTCACTGAGAGAAAAGGTTCAGGAGTGGAGCTTTAAACAGCCTTTCAGAAAAATAAATGATAATGATCTCTGGGCTTTGGTTTTGGGTCGTTTCCCTTTTTAATTGGTAGTTTTCGTCCCTTATGTGTTCAGTTTTGCTTTTCCTGCTTGCTTCCTGTCATTAGTTCACATTATTTAATTTAAGTCTCTTTACCTGTGTGTAGTTAGTGTTCTGGATGCCTATATACCCCTATAGACTTATAGGGGTATATATATATATATATATATATATATATATATATATATATATATATATATATATATGCCTATATTGTTTTTTCTCAGTTCTGGGTTCATTATTGTCTTGAGAAGTAGGAAAATTCCAGCTGGTATAATTTGAAGCTTCATCTTTTCACGCAGTAAGCTGCATATAATAATGCTTCAAACTATTAGGTGTCCTACAAAAGAACTATTCCTGATGATTATTGAAGAAATTACATGAAATCTTGTGTGAGAGCATTTAGAGTGGTAAATAATAAAGCTGTTTAGCCCAAATATTTGCTTCCAAACTTACAACTGGATTAACTCTTCTGCCTTATTTATTGTTTATAACATGGATTATATTTATATAATATATAAGAAATAAGGCAGAACTAGAGTTCATATAAGTTTATATAGAGTTTTATATATATATACATATATATATATATATATATATATATATATATATAATATATATATATATATGTAAGCCTTTGTGAAGCTGAAAAAAACATTGATTGTGTGCAAATATATGCTTTGGCTTGGAGATATCAGGCACTCTTTTTAATTCATATCATTGGCTTAAGTGGGAAGAAAGCAGATAAAGTGCTGTAAAATCTGTGAAGAAGGCTATGTCCTTGCTCTGTTAATAATTCATAACAAGTCACTGTCAAACAGATTGTCAACACCGGAGCAAGCTGTGGGATTTTAGACGTTTGCTTTAGTTTAGCAGATGGATTCAGCTCTGGTTGATCTGACTCCTTAAAATGTACAAAAAGAAATGCAGCTGGAGGTGTCGATCAAAGGCAAAGTCACACCACACCTTGATTTACTGTCTGTCAGCAGATGATTCCTCCTCCTGAGGTAGAGTCCGTCATTAGTTCATGGTTAATCTCCTGTCATGCTGTGTTGAATCCAGTGTGATTCTCTCTGAGAAAGCAGCACAATCCCACCTCTGCAACAATGGAACAGAAACTCAGTCTGAAAAGAGAAGTAGGGCTTATAGGAGCTCTTTCCTTCATTGCTGGGACCATGATGGGATCTGGGATCTTCATTTCCCCCCAGTACGTCCTGCAAACCATCGGCAGCCCTGGGGCCAGTCTTCTCATATGGACCTGCTGTGGGCTGATAGCCTTGCTGGGGGGGCTGTGCTATGCTGAACTGGGCACGGTCATTCCAGAGTCTGGAGGGGAATACATCTACATGCTGAGGACTGCGGGGAAAGTTGTGTCCTTCATGTTTGTCTTCAGCTTCGTCATAGTGATGAGACCAGCCAGCGCAACAGGAATCGCTCTGAGCTTTGCAGAATACGTGGTGGCCCCCTTCTACAGCAGCTGCGCGGCCCCACAGCTGCTTTTAAAGTGCGTGGCTGCAGGAAGCATCTTGGTCCTGGGCGCAATCAACTGTCTGAGCGTGCGCGTGGCCACGGCCATCCAGGTGACAGCCATGGTGGTGAAACTGCTGGCATTGGCAGCGATCATTCTGGGAGGAGTTGTGATGCTTTTCTGGGGAAACACTGACAACTTTGAGGATTCATTTCAAGGAACTAATGTCGGTGTCAGCTCCATTGGACTTGCTTTCTATCAGGGGTTGTGGTCTTTTGATGGCTGGAATACTCTGAATTATTTAACTGAGGAGCTGAAACATCCAGAAGTAAGATGAACTTAGAAATTACTTTTAAAAACTGTGAAATTTTTCATTGAATAAAATCTTGTTGAGTCTGTTCAGAGTAGAAGGGCGGAAGTTGGTTTCTGAATCACACTCCCAATGCCTTGTCCAATGACAATGAGTCCTAGATAATAATTAAAAAAAAAAAAAGCTTATGTAATATGGGTTTATAATCAACAGCTGGATATAAAAACATTTATAGTCACTGCTTAGTTGACTTAAAAGTCAGATTTCTTCCTGCCCTCTGCCCATTTAGGCATCTGTGATAAAGGCAGCTCAAATATTTTTTAATTTTTGGATTTTGTGTAAAATTTGGACATTATGTTGGACAAAGAACGTGAACCTCTGAAAATGAGGAGGGAAATTGGATTGGTTGGAGGTGTAGCACTAGTTTCTGGAACCATGATCGGCTCTGGTATATTCATGTCCCCTCAGTTTGTTCTCTCCTACGTGGGAAGCCCTGGAGCCAGCCTGCTGATCTGGGCTCTCACAGGAGCTGTAGCCATGCTTGCAGCCTTGTCCTACACCGAGCTGGGCACCATCATTCCTGAATCTGGCGGGGATTTCATCTACATACTCAGGATCTATGGCTCATGCCCTGCTTTCTTTGCAGCAGTCACTTTCATCCTGGTGGTGAAGCCTTTCAGCGCTGCTGCATTGGGAATCAGCATTGCAGAATATGCCATGGCACCGTTTTACTCTGGCTGCCAGCCTCCACAGGTGGCTGTGAAATGCACGGCTGCTCTCGCCATCCTGATCGTTGCCATGATAAACATCCTAAATGTCCGCTTGGCTGTCAGAGTCCAAGTGGTCTTCTTGGTGGCTAAAGTCGTGGCTTTGACAGTCATTGTTATTGGTGGGCTGGTGGAGATGATTCAAAGCAGCGATAGGATTTTGGAAAACCTGAAAGTTGAGGATTCATTTAAAGGGACCAAATACTCCATAAGTGGTTTTGGAATGGCGTTTTTTCAAGGACTCTGGGCTTATGCAGGCTGGTACAATTTGAATTATGTCACTGAGGAGCTGAAAAGACCAGAGGTGAGACTGTAACCTTGTGAGTCATGTAACAGGTGCTGTGCAGGCTAAACCTAAACGTGTGAAACTTTACTGTTTTTGTCTAATCTCACTACTTTATAAACTATAAATGCTCACTCAGAATGACAGGCTGCACAGATCTTGTGTAATCAAAGTGTGAAAAGCTACACGAGGACTGATAAAAAGAAATAAATAACTCGTTTTTATTGCTATAGTCATGAACAGAACCTTGGTAAGGTGTATTTCCTTTCAGTGTTATCATATTGGTGTCCTTAATGAGGTGAAAACAGCAACAAAACACATTTCATAGCTCCTTTTTTTTCCCCCAGCTTTAAAAAATACTGAGGAGAGACATCTGTTTCCTTTTTATAAATCAGACCCTTTTAGAGCATTAAAAAGAAAAAAATAACTTTTAAGGTATTTTTAGTATCTATTATAGGTCAAAATTGTTGTAGTATAATCTTCTGTCTATCTATTAGGAGACAGGAGACGAATACCAGATTGTTTACAACTGGATTTTGAGCAAGTTTCTAACAAATAGTGATGCAAAATGTTTTAGAAACTGTATGTGATACGTTTGGCTTTATATGTTTAAAGATTAAAATAATTCTTACTCATTTTGAAGCCAAAGTGCTTCAGTCAGCTAAAACTGATCCGCTCCATCTGGCTGATCAGAAACCTGGTCTTAACCCTTTAAATCCTGTGAAAGTTTTTAGCTCTGCAGAGTCAAAAGAAAGGTAGTTTCACTGCAGCCACTAAGTCTATTTATATACTTTCTTGAATTGTGTTCAATATCAATATATCTGTCACTGAATAAATGAAGACTGCACGCTGCAAACAAAGTTTCAAAACAACAACAAAAAACACTTGAGGGCCGATTATGAGCATTCCTTTTAATGATGCAGCTGAAGCGCTGAACCTCTGTAAAATCATATGCATGTGTGACATTTTCTCTGCAAAGAACAGCTCTGACAAACTGAAGTAGAACAAAAAAAAAACAAGATGATGTGTCCAAAATGGACATTTAGGCACTTTATCATAGCTTCTTATTTTGGCTTACCTTTATCTGTCAGTCAGCCTTTCAGTCATTTATCATCAAACTTGTTTGTAATTTAGTCCCCAATTTTCCTCTTACCTTTGCCAATTCACCGTGTGTGATAGCGGTGCTTTTGTTATGCGTTCTTTTAGTTCTGCCTCTACAGGTGCTCGCTGCTTTTGCATTGTTTTCTGTTGTATTGAAGCATCTTTATGTTTACATCCACCTGCTGACCGTGAATCCAACATTTGCCTCCAAATTCATTGCCCATTTCTGCTGCAATCCTTGTTGATATGTCTATTTTTTTTATAAGGCCAAGGAAAAGTTGTGTATTTTCAGTGTTTTAAAACTTAAAGACAATTTCCAAGTCTAAAAGACAGATATGCAAAAGACAGATAACCAAAAACTTTTTAACATCTCATTTAATGCTGGAACTTTGAGAAGATTTTCAAAAGAGGTGTTTTTCTGTTTATCCATTGTCTTCAGGCAAGTTATTACACAGTTTCCAAGCTCCGAGTTTTCATGCTGTGCCTCTGGAACAACAAAGAATAAACAGTAACACACCTCAGGATGTTGGACTACATATAAACATACAAACAAGTACAGAATTAAAAAGTTAAAACATCATGAGGTCAGTTTCAGGACAAAGGAAGGAAGCTGAACTAATTCTGCTTTTGAGGTATTACAGTATAAGTATTATACTGGTAGTATCAAATCAAATCAAGCTTTATTTTCTGAGCACTTTTCATGCTACAAGCAACACAAAGTGCTTTACAAGATAAAAACCCAGTCATAAAGATTAAAACAAATAAACAGTTGATAACAACACATTTTAAAACAATAAAGACGCAAGTTCACACACACTCATACACATGTACACGAGGAGAGACAGCAACTACCCCCCAAAACGCACACAAATAACATCATTCCCTGAATACTGTTTTTTTAACTGAATACAGGTATAATTAATAAAACAGATGAAACATGAAATGAAGTGATAATCATCTGACTTTAGTAGCATTATTTTTATTTAACTGACCACCATTAAACTATTGTGGGTTTATAAAAAGTTTCATCAAACTTTTATATAATTTCTATTTCATATATTTAAAACAAATAAATATGAGAAGGTAGTGCCTGTTTTACAAATGACTCTTTGGAAAGACATTATTTATTTATTTTGTACACATGTTGACTCCAAATACTACAATAATCCCATGTATGACTATTTTATTTTCATAAAGAAAATTGAAGTTAAGAGCGGTGGTTCGCATTGTTTTGTCTTCACAGGTGAATCTTCCCAGAGCTCTGCTCATAGCCATTTCTCTGGTGACTGGCTTGTATCTGCTGGTGAATGTGAGCTATCTGACTGTAATGACACCTAAAGAGCTCATGTCCTCCAATGCTGTAGCTGTTACCTGGGGGTAAGGAAACACCTGACAAAAGGAGGGTCTGGAACCAGATTGGTAGTGTGACTATAAGTAGGCTTCAGCCTGAGAAGATCTTTTCTTTTATTTTACCATCAACAGGAGGAAAAGTTAATGTTACTTTAGTTTTAGATTTAACATATCTGGTTGTCTTTAAAGCTGTGAGTAGGAAGCCAAATCAGGGATGCTTTATTTTGGATTTAAAGAGCTGAAGATGTGATGAAAAACCATCATCTTTTTAACATGAAAATCAACGGTATTTTATTAGTTGCTGATTTAAATATCTGATATATAGGCTTTTATATTAAGACTCCAGCTGATTTAGAAATATTTTGGGAAGTTTTAAAGTTTATCTTTTGATCATTTACATGTTTGGTAGATTTTAAGCATTTTCATCCAGGACTTCCAACCCAATGATGGCTCGTTTCACAGAATGATCCAGGAAGTCTTCCGTGAAAAACTTTTAGTGGAAAAAGCCACGTGGATGATCGGATGAAGCATTTTTTAAAAGTTTCTAGCATAATTTAACCAGTCAGATAAAATAATTCACTGCTCAGTGAATAGTAAGTGACTGTCATCACCTAATACGAGTATAATCAGTCCAAACATTTGTGTTTCGCTCATGCTATGAGGACAAATGTATCTTTAATGTCACAAAAACTGTAAAAATTTACACAAAATCTGAAAAGAATTAATGACAACTTTAACCTATGAAAGAAGACAGATAAATATGTTACTCAAAGGCGTCCAGGAAGGCAATTTTACCAAATTCATCCCAGAAAAAAAGCAACGCTGCTGTACATCCGCATAAACAGAAAGAGATTACATGTAGTTAATCTGCAGCGAGCATAGTGGTTAGCGCTGTTGTCCCAAAACAACAAGAGGGTTGCTGGTTGGAGCCTTGGCTGGGGCGGCGGTTCAAACAGGGGTCTTTCTGTGTGAAGTATGTGTGGGTTTTCTCCAGGTATTCTGGCTTCCTCCCACCTGATTGATTAAGTGTACCCCACCTCTTGCCTGATGAGTGCTGGGCTGGTGACAGGCTCCAGCTGAATGAACTGCTCTGGGAATTTATGTTGGAAATCTACAAGAAAGCACTTTTCTTCCCAATGCATAGAAAAGGTCTGGTTCTTTTATGCAAGAAGAACCAGAATGGATCAGAACTAGTTTGTCAGTGAGGATCTTTTGGGGTCTTTGGGAATTATTTGCCAACATTAAAAGTAGACCAAAGTCAGCTTCCTCAACTAAGGATTAGATGATACATTTGAATCCCACAGACATGTGGAAAAATTAAAAAAGGTGTAGATGAAAAAAAAAACTTCATCATGAGGTCAGTTGCAGGACAAAGGAGGGAAGCTGAACTAAGTATTATATCATGCACATAAATCAGCAAGAAATCTGGGTTAAGATTTCATCAAGTTGGTGGAAAAAAATCTGTCTAAGGATTCTAGTTTTCTCCCCATGTAGGAGGCTTTTTTTTTTTTATCTTGAGTTGAATAAATCACTAAAAATACCGCTTTGAAAGAAGAAAGATGCCTAACTTTTAGAACTGAACATGTCCTGATGTATTTGAATTCTCCAGTCTGGAAGAAATGCAAATTATCAAAATGTTTTGACTGCTGATACTTTCACAGGAACAAGGTGTTGGGCAGCTGGGGCTGGATCATGTCGGTGGCTGCTGCCTTGTCTGCTTTCGGTTCCCTAAATGGGACGTTCTTCAGCGGCGGTCGAGTGTGCTTTGTTGCCGCCAGGGAAGGCCACATGGTAACCCCACCTCACTGAAGCTTGTATAGTTCTTTAGAATAAAGTTATCTAGAAGTTTTTAACTCAGACTTGTTTGTTTTGCAGCCTGATATTCTGTCCATGGCCCACATCCACCGGCTGACGCCATCTCCAGCGCTGATCTTCACCACGGTGGTCTCTCTGGTGGTGCTGATCCCCGGAGACTTTCAGAGTATCGTCAACTACTTCAGGTGAAATTTGCATCTTAGTTTTTATTTAGCTGTGATGGACCGGCAACCTGTCCAGGGTGTACCCTGCCTCTCACCTTACGATTGTTGGGATAGGCTCCAGCAACTGCAAGTCTTCAGAGTTTCCCAGCTGCAACGCACCTGACTCAAATTAATGGCTAATTAGCAGACTTGTGCAGAGTTTGATGCACAACACAAGTCTACCAATTAGGTCTGATGTGTGTTGCAGCAGAGAAACCTCTAACATTTGCAGGACTGCATCCTTCGAGTACCAGACTTACCCATCCCTAAAGCGGTGTAAAAAATGAATGAAAGAACATATGTTCAGCTGAATTTTTTATGTAGTAGATTATTTCTTTGTTGCAATAAACATGATCCTGTTTATTTCTCATAAATGGAGCCAAATGTGACAAACTTGCAAGATCTATTCTGCTAAATCCAAACAGCTTACTTCATTATTTACCTTTATATGTGGAGTTTCTGGTACCTCAGGTTCTGTCAGTCAGACCTGATTAGCAGCACCAGCAACACACCTGGCTCCATTTATAAGAGAAAGAAACAGGCTTTCCCATATTAGAAGATTTGTTGCCAATAAGAACTGCTACAATCAAGAAATAATCAACCAAATGCACATTTCTTTACTTTTTGTGCTGAGTTTTTTTTTTTTCTTCATTACTTGACAGTTTCACAGCCTGGTTTTTCTACGGCATCACCCTGTCTGGGCTCATCTACCTCAAAATCAAGAAGCCAGAGCTCCCCAGACCATACAGCGTCAGTGTTACACACCATTTCCCTATTTTTCAGCTGCTTTTTCTTTAACACTGCATGTGAGATTCTTGATATTAACAGCCATTCCTCTCTTCACAGGTTCCCATAATCCTCCCCATACTCGTCCTTATTGTGGCCATTTTTCTTGTGCTGGCACCCATCATAGATGAGCCCCAGATTGAATATCTCTATGTGGCTTTATTTATTTTAAGTGGGGCTATAATCTACGTACCACTAATCCATTTCAAGCTTTGCCCGGGACTGCTGACCAAGGTGACGGTGTTCCTGCAGCTGTTCTTAGAGGTCGCCCCAGCAGAGAAAAACCTGTGACACACAGGTTTGCAACACCTTTAAGGTGGTGCAGGTAGACAGCATCTGCCTGAAAATTATACGCCGAAAATAATCATTTCTTTGAAGTGAACAGTGTTTGAATTATTCACCAATATGTTGGTGTATTTTTAAAGATTTTATTAAAAGTTGGGGAATATGTATAAATGTTTTAATTTTCTTATTGTAAACATATTTTTAAAGCATGAACATTTATTGTAAATGTGTTATAAATGAAAAATAAAGCTCTGTTATGTAAATATCCAATATTTTTTAAAAACAAGCAGGGTCTTAAATTTTCTTGCACAAGATAAAGTTTTCCATCAGTCTTTTTTTTTTAACAGCTGCTTCACTTGACTATAACGTGATGAAAAATGATGATATTACAGCGTCTCCAAGTCAGAAAACAAAAACCGGCTTTTACAGATGCATTTAAATGTCATTTAAGTCAAATGACACAATAAAAACTCATCAGATCTATGACATCGGCTTATTGGTGTCTGCAGCGGACCCAGCAGGTTTGTAGCGATGCCTGAATTAAAGCAGAGTTTTACGTTTCATCCTTGTTAGTTTAGATTTTGGATTTTGAAGTCTCTTCTGCAGATATTCCCGTCCCACTGGGATTGTTGGTTTACCATAAAATCATGTGATATTCTGTAGTCTCATTCTGATCCTGCAATGTCTGAGGCTTTTCTGGGGCGATGACAAAAACTCCACCCTGCCCGCTAGATCAGTTTGAAACATTAGTATCACATTTATCCTGGACGTTAAAGATTAATCCAGACCCGCTGTGGCCGACTCCAGTCCTCGTAGTCCTGCAAGTGTTGGGAGCTTCCCTGCTGCAACGCACCTGACTGAAATCAGTGATGATTAGCAGAGTTGTGTTGTGTCTGATGTCAAGCTCTGCACAAGTCTGCTAAGTTTGATATGTGTCAGGTGTGTTGAAGCAGGAAACTCCTAAAACTTGCAGGCAGTGGCGGATTCAAGAGATTTGGGGCCCGATGGTAATTATTGCACTTTCTACTCCACTACTGTATATTATTTGCGTTGCTAACAAACAGCCAGTGTAAAAGTCTCTTTGCTGACTGATAGGACCGTGTATAATGACAGGGAAGGATTTGCTTCACTCCATGGTACAAGCTAATCATTTATTGTGACGAGTCATTCTTTAAGTTACAGATCAACTCACTGACCGCATCACACACACACACACACACACACAGATCACATTAGGTATCAGTGCGTGGCCCTGAACACCAGAAGGGGGGGCCCCGAGACACACATAATATAATAATCATTCTGCTGAGAGTTTAGCAAATGTATTTTAATCAAAAACATAATTTTTGTTCGTAATAAGTAACTAGGTAATAAATAAGTGTGTGACAAGTTTTGTGGGGCCCTAAAGAGCTGAGGGCCCTAAGCAACCGCCTAGTTTTGCCTAATGATGTCCGCCCCTGCTTGCAGGACCGCGGCTCTGACGGACTGGACTTGGCCACCCTTAATCCAGACTCTCATTTATCAACCCAGTTTATGCACAGATTTGTACATAATGACAATTGTATTGGGAGCTTTGTTTAGTTTTAAACATATCATTGTAGATTGTGTCGTAACTCACAAAAACACCTGAGACGGACAGGTAACTGAGAACTTATGGCTGACCTGTTGCTGTTGGATGATTTTGCTCCACAATGAACACAATTCCAGGAGAGCCTAGTGAGAACAGAGTCGCTTCTGAGTAGACATACTTCCCAAAAGAGATCCTGTTGGATTTATGCTGTGATTTACATATCCGGGGGGGTTTTGGTGACCGATGTGAGATAAAAGGTGATCATAGTATTTCTAAGTCATCGCTTAGATTGATTGTTGTTGAGGGCTATCATTTCTCTGAACCAAACATATTCTGAGTTTCATCAGACAAATTAACACCAAGCTGAAATCAGAGGGGAAAACTTTATCTGTAATTATGCAAGGAATGTGCTTCCACAGGTAGAAGTTCTGTCTTCCAGTTGCAAACATACCGTCAGTGTGCTTGATTTTTTTTTTTTTTTTTTGAATCAGCTTTGCTTTTTCATCATCTTATATCTTATAAATGTAGAATCTTATACATCTATCTTATCATAATGAATTTCCCTTTGGGGATTAATAAAGTATTTTTCATTTAATTAATTTCATCTTTCTCTTTATGTTGCTCATGCAACATTGAATAGTTTCTATTTTATATTTTTCTGATTTTTCATTATCTTGTCTGAATGCAATGTAGAGTTTGTTTTAAATCATATTTATTTTCTCCTCTTGCACTTTCATGAGTGTGTTTCGGCTATATTTCTGTGTTCAGCTTTGTAAGCACAATGCGTTGCCTCATGCATTAAATGTGCTTTATAAATAAATGTTAACATGACTTAAACGACTTAGTTGGCTTCAGCCAGCAGCAAGCAATTCTTTTTTTCTTTTTTTCTTCATAGCTTCAGGAATGATAAACAGTGTTCAGTGTGATTTCTAAAGGCGTATGATGTTACGATGCATGGTTAATTAGGGCTATTTTTCAAAGCAATGACCATGAATGGTATGCAGCATGTAGGTTTGGAGCAACAGTTTATTCTTACTCTGCATGACTGACCTGTGCATGTTTGAAATATCCTTGTATTTATGCATATTTTAGCTTTTATTCATAAGAAATTTACATTTTTAATGAAAGTTTGATCAATTAGGGCCCAGGTGTTAATTGTGTGTCTTTTTTTCTTGTGCTCAGTTTTTATGGAAATCCATCTCAGGATAACATGTTAAAGGACGGCTCAAATCCAGGACTTATAACCAAGTATATGCAGGTGTATCTTTGTACATCTCAGGATCACGTCTGAACAAGCTGAATGATTTCTGCAAAACTATCATTTTGGACATGTCAGACCAAAAATAGAGCCGTCTGGAGCAAACCGAACATCGTATCAGCCAAAACACATCATACCGACTGCCAAGCAGAGAGGTGGAGGGTTGGTTTGGGCTTGTTTACAGCTACAGGACCTGAACCCTGTGGTGGAAATAGTTTTGATGAAAAGGATCTAAACATGGGTTTAATTTAAAAATCTTGTGCATATGGAGAGATTGCACAGTCACAGAACATCAGAATGAAACTCTAAAAAAGTTGTTTGAACCTTTTTTTTTTTTTTTAATCAACAAAGCACAAGAAAGACAAACAATGTTACGGGAGCCAAAGCTTCTGTGTTTGACGCTGCCTGTTGTCTTTTCTGGTTCATAAGAAGTCTGCATTTGTGAGCTAAGACAGTTTGGAACATGCTGTTTTTCCATGTTTCTGAACGCATGCTGGCTCCTTTCAACGATGGAGCAAACCATGAGCTCCTCTGTATACCAAAGTATTCTACAGCCAAATGTCAAGCCATGAGTCGGACGGTTACACCTCAGCTGAAACTGTCTCCTGCAACCAGTTAATGATTAAAAAGTAGCAAAGTTGCAACAGAATGACAATAAAACAGAATTAAGGCATTGATGTGAACTTTTCAGTCTAGACCTCAGTCTGATTGAAATGCTGTGGTGGGACTTAAAGTGAGACAAATGCTCCAAACCTCAATGAACACGAGACATCGTTGCAAAGACTGGATCCAAGTTCTTCCTCAATGATACGAGAAGCTTTTAACATGATACAGAAATTGATTCATTCAAGTTTCTGCAAGTAAATGTGCTTTTTCACAAGGCAATAAATCATGGTATCTCTGTGGCTTAATGATGACATGGTGGAATATTCCACCTGCTGGTCATTTTAGGCTGACATGGAAGGACCTGTTTTTACTATTTTGTCCCAATACATAAAATTTTAGAACTAAACAATTTTATTATTCATGACAGAGGCTCAAAGTACTTCAACCAGTGTTTTACGTTATTCAGGTTCTTAATTTTTATTTCTCTGAAGTTTAACTAGTTAAATTAAAACACCAGAACTGAGCTGAGAAAAATGCACTTTATGTCTTTAAAAAAGGAAACAAAACAGACAATTCTGTATTGAAAAAGAGTTTAATAACCACCAAAAGGATAAAAGAGGACACAGGCCATTTAAAGTGCAACTTTCTGCAAGACAAAAGATTGTTCAGCACAAAACAAACAAAAAAAGGGAGAAGAACAAGAATATAATAAACCATTTAGACTAATATGGAGTTTATATTAGTCTGTCTGATCTGTAAGGGTCACGTTTTCAGAATAAAGGTTTCATTTTTTTTGTTCGTTCAGCTTTCATCTTCAGTCACTTTACAAACAACATGGAGTCAGTTTGGAAATGAAAACTTTGAACATCGAATCCAAAAGACATTTTTCCCACCAAAACAGTCTGAAGCTGAAAATATCAAAGTCATTTTGTAGAAAAACAGAAAAAAAACCACCTGAAGCATCAGTCTGCTCCAGTTTTCTTCTCTGTACCGTTGGACTTGTTTTGAGATTCGTCCTCGCAGCTCTGTCTCTCTGTCTCACTCCTGCCCCCCTGTGATGACTGGTGGTACAACATGTGCAGCCTCTCTGCGTTCACATCGGCATCCTCTGCTCCTTCGCAGCACCTTATCCAAGCCTGAGGAATGGCTTCGATGCCGTAGTGGGCCCCTGCAATGGCCCCAGCCATGCAGGCTATGGTGTCTGTGTCACCACCCAGTGCCAAGCTGTAAGCTATTGTCCTCTCCAGGCCGCCGTAGTTCTCTGGAAGGTAATCCCGGGGCTGCAGACAGTGGAGAACGCAGAAGATGGCGGTGGGGACTGAGTGGAGTGCTGCGATGCCATTACCTGGAGAATAAATTTAAATGCTGCATGAAAGGAAAAACTGCAGGAATTTCTTCCAAAAACGGTCAAATATAAAGCAGGAAACGGGAAAAACACGGAGGAATGTTAAAATATGATGTGCTTTTTTGGAACATTTAGGAAACATATGTTCTTGCGTCTGGAAAATGTTGACGCGACATAAATTACTTCATGTTTAAAGATATGAGCATAATAAAATATGCACAAAGGAAAAACAAACATTTTTCACTGGTCTTTTTGTTAGTGTGAAAATTAAAGGGTTAAAACTGAACTGCAGCAAAGACAAAAACCTTCCAATGACCTGACTAATTTAAATTCAATGTCCTTTTTGGGAAAAGAGGACACATTGAAGACATTTTAATCAGCTGCAGCAGACACCAAATAGGGAAAAACTCCATTTGAATGTTATTTAACTTTTATTTTAGTGTTTGACAGATTATTTCTGGTCCCATCTCATTCACATTTACCTTCTCTGGTTCAGATAAATCAAAACTTTCTAAATAAAAAGACAGGTTTGGTTGGATGAATGTTAAAATAATCACAGCTGAAACATTTTTATAGCAACCAAGACTGGAGTTGATAACGATAGATCCCGCCATTGATTGAACACTTTCCTGCCACTCAGCAATGCATCTGCTTGTCCTGCACTGATAGGTTGTTGGTCAACCCCATAAACATTTAAATCCACAAGTAAAATAACTTGGAGACTCGACTCAGTGATTGAAATGGTATACATTGTACGAGTGTTTCACAGGAAATAAAGCCTGAAAAGGGGCTGAAAACAATGGAAAGATGAAGAAAATCATCTTTCAAACAGATACTGACCTAGTTCAGAGATGACTTCTTCAATGCTGACCTTGCTCCTGTCCATCAGATCTTTAACTCTATGCAGACGCTCACAGAAAGGCTTCTCCGCTTCTTTGAGGCTGGAAAAAAGCACCACATCAAACATGATAAAAATAAAGAAACTAATTTTTTTTCTGCTCATCGTTTCTGTGATGAAGCAGCTGTAAGATAAAGCTGCACAACTCACATTCTAGCATCATTAAGTGCTGCCTCGTCGCCTTCCACTTCTTCCATCTCTGCGATAAGCCGACTTATGAACTGCTGAGGCAAGTCTAGTGCGCCCTGCAGGGAAAGATGGACCGCTAACGCTTGCAGCACTGCTCCATTATAACCCAGAGAGCAGGAGTGGGTCAACTTGGCACCAAGATGGGCAAACTGCAAATAAAAAAAGAATAAATAAATAAAACCTGTTTGTGTATTTGTAGATTTGGTTATAAACACAGTCAACAGTTTGTGTTGAGACTTTCCTCAAGCTGTTATCCATAAAAGAGCTTCATAAATACAGTATGGATGTAAGGATAAGGGATGTATTTTTGCCAGCTACTCACCCTTTTAACATCAAGTTGATCAGGAAAAGCCAGCGCGAAGGGGGCCGCTCTCATGGCTCCCCCGTTTCCAAAGGAACCCCGTCCGTTGAACTGATCTCTGGCTGGCTGATAAACATCACTTAGCTGAGGGGAAGAGAGCTTCTTCAACACCTGGATCACTCCAGAACCGTAGCCACGGCCAGGGGAGGCACTGTACTCCTTCGCAAACCTAGAAGGGTTAAATGGGTTAAACTTAAGTTTCTGATCACATCTCCAGAGGATTTTAAGAAAAAAAGAAAAAGAAAAACTGCAATGAGCATTTGGGTACCGGCGAGCCATGTCCTGCTCATCAAATCCAGTTCGGGTGAGTAGAGATTGGACCACACAACGTGCCATTGCTGTGTCATCACTGTATTCAAGAATACCTAAAATCAAATGATATTTTAGCACATTTTGTGTCACACACAGGTCTCTAAAAAATACATTTTCCCAATTTACTGAAGTGGGATATAAATGTTTCATTCTGGTAATTCATCACTCAAGCAGCAACTCTTCCTGGCCTAAATATGATTAATCAAACTTTGGGTTCTCAGTTTTTAGACATTGCTTTAAATTTTGGAGATGCATCCTTTTAAGTTTCATGTGAACAACAGGATAAAAATTAATCTATAATAAGCATATGCGGCCAAGTTTATTAAAGTACTACAGTTTTATGCCAGACATCTAAGAGATGTGGATTTTATTAAACACCTTTCAATCTCAGCAATGCATGGAGGAGTAAAAGTGCCACAATGTATTAATTAAATACATAATTAATTATTTCATTAAATGTGTCATTACTTTATTAAAACATTAAACATAAAGTAATTCATTAAATGTGTCATTAATTATTTAAAATTGGAATTAAATGCACAAATATATAATCAAATATATCAGTAATTCATTAAAATACAATTCATTGCATGTAATAGTAAAATAATTTAATTATATAATATAAATTTTTTTTTAAAATCATTTTTAATGTTTTTATTGGTATTTTTACTTCTCTTCTTGGGCATTATAGCAGGATGATCTGACTACTGTGTTGTTTTTCCTCATTGAAATGAAGAAAAATGTGCAAAAAAGTTTTATACATTATTATTTTTTGTATTTAATCTACAAAAATGGACAATATTGGAAAAATGCGAGAATCGCATTTTTCCAATATTTGGGAATCGGCACCCAAAAAATCAGAATCAAATCGGGCCAAAAGCATATCATCACAGCCTTAATATATATATACACACACACACACATATATATATATATATATATATATATATATATATATATATATATATATATATATATATATATATATATATATACACACACACACACACACACATATATATATATATATATATATATATATATATATATATATAAATATATATATATACACACACACACACATATATATATATATATATTATATATATATATGTATATATATATATTATATATAAATAATTATTTCATGGTCCTATGTTGGAGTGCATCATGATTTTATTTTATCTCTCAACCTGACCCATCAAAGTCAAATATGTAGTCAAATAATTGGTGACACATTTAATTAACCAATTATTAACTATTTAATTAATACATTGTGGCACTTTTACTCCTCCATAGCAATGTTCTTCGTGGGTGAAATGCGCAACAGCCCAGCCCTTCACCCACCAGCTCCTTTCGTTTCGTCGTCCAGGCTGTTCAGGTGCTGCAGCACGCTTTCCATGGGGACTTCCTCCGCTCCTTCAAACTCCCCTCCGATGCAGTCTCCCAGCACACCCGCGACAAGCGCTCCCCTGAAGCGGGACAAAGACGCCGGGCCCCCCGCTGCCACTGCTCTCATCGCGGTCATTGCCATTCATCCGCCGGTGAAGAAGCTTCAGCCCAGGCCCGGATAAATGTTCGCTGGTCCGTTTAACAGGAAAATAAACAACAAGAAGGTGAGCAGAATACAAGAAACACCAACAAATGTTGACTGGGCTCTTCCTCCGAACTGCTTCCTGAGGCCTGTCTGTTTGACCCCCAATGAAAGGTTTAGATTATCACACACAGAAGTACAGTTTCACAGAGAGCTTCCACTGATTCACACGGCTGGGTCTGTTCTGGTTTATATATTTCTATGCATAGCAAACCATTGGTACCACAATGGATGTAATAAAGAAGCAGGAACTTCTGGGACACGTAGAACAGTGTTTTTCAACCACTGTGCCGTGAGAGATTATCAGGTGTGCCCTGAGAAATTAGCCAATTCCCCCCAATTGGTCTAAAAAGCAGCTCTGTGTTCATTCAAACATGAACACATCAATTATTACACAAACATTCATTATTCAAAGATAATTATATTTCTTCTTCTTGTGTTTCTCTGATTTCCACTCGAGGCTTTGACAAAATGGACTTTATATTATTAATGTGGACTTTAAAAAAATAAAATAAAATGAAATTTAAAAAAAAAAAAAAAAAAAAAAAAAAAAAAAAAAAAAAAAAAAAAACAAAGAACAAACAAAATTTTGGTTTGTGGTGTGCCTTGTGATTTTTTTTTTTTTTTTGGGGGGGGGGGGGGGGGGGGGGGGTGAAAAAAGTGTGTCTTGCCTCAAAAAAAGGTTGGAAAACACTGATGTAGGAAATAAAAATAAAAACAGCAAAGCACAAAGGAGTTTGGGGGATTTGGAATATTACACATAATATTTATCAGAAAAGGACACACACATTTAAACAAAACAAAAGGGATTAAATTCAATTATTTATAAACTGGATTTAGAACCGAAATTTTAAAAAAAAATTGCTAACCAAAAATGAACATTTAACCAATTATGTACAGTGTAAAAATTTAATATACAGCACATATATATATTTTTTCAAGCAAATTGTGGATTGGATGATTTTACACTTTCTCTTTTATTTTAATTAAAAATAATTTTCTAAGAGAATTTAGAAAAATATTTTGCGTAAATAAAACTAGCTTTACGGTAAAATAAATTGTTAAGCGCGCCCTCTACTGTGCGGAAGATCAAATAATTCAGCTACATGTACTGATATTCCCACCATGGCCATGCAGGCAAAGACAATTGCATTTTGTTTATTTGTTTTTCAAATGCAGTGCATTTATTTTTGTAAAATTCTATAAAGGGATGATACCTGAGCATCAGACAGTGATTAGATTGGAGTACAAGAAGAAGCAACTGTATCCAATAATCGGTTTTGATGTTACATTCCATGGCAACGGGAACTCACAAGTTCTTTTGTCCGACAAGAGAAAAAAACTAAAAATTAAATCAGATAAAAAGGTTGGCTTTTCTGATTTGTAACCCTTTGTGACTTTATTTAGTTTCTATCACTACTCGGGAGGATAGCTTCAAAAACACGGAGAAAGACATGCATGTTTTCCCGCTTAAAGCATCAGATGCGCAGATAGAATAGTACACAAATGTCTGACTTTTGATATACTGTGAATGCAGCATGACATATTACCGTGCGGACTAGGCGCAAAGGCGTAGTAGCAACCTTTTCTGCAAATTACATGAGAAAAGTGAGGTCCTTTGGGCAACAAGAACAGAAGGATCAATACTTCATTTTTTGTTATCAACAAACTCCGCTTCGCAGCACAGCTATATTCTCACTGGAGCAGGTAACTAACTGTACTGTGTATACATAAATGTCCTACTGGTGAGAGTGGGAGAGGCTAATATAAAAAATACGGTAACACTTACCCGTATCTTCTCTATTAGAATACTACACCTCGTATTATTTATTTATTTATTTTAAAGTGTCTTATAATGTAATGTATTTGTGGGTGACCTTGTATTTACCATGTTTATACTATGAACTTAGCACTGTTATCCGTTGACTAACTCAGTCTTGAATCGAGTACAACATCCTTGATGTTGATCCAGCTGCTGGTATTCATGACCCATGACCCACCGAGGAGGTGGGCGTTTGGAAGCGCGGCGTCTGCAGCATAATTAAAACATGGCGGACTCGGAAGAATTTAGACTTAAGCGTTTAAAGGTAAGGAATATAACAGAGTTTAATTGTAGCAGCAGGAACACGCAAGCTGAAATTATCACCTGAACCAGCTGCATGTTATAGTTTTTAGTTACAGACACGCAGCTTCCGGTCGAGATGTGCTAATTTAAGATAGCATCAGCTAGCATGTTAGCCTGTAGCATGCTAGGTGCTATTTAGTACTGATGTTTGCTGCTACGCCTTTTTAAATTTAATATCTTTGTTGTCACCAATGTACAGACACACACGCTGCATTGTTTATGTCTATAACAACGTTAAAAGCATTTATCAAACTAGAAATAAAAACTTGGTGTTGGGTTTAAATGTTTGTTGCACAAAGCCCTGCTAAAGGCTGCTGAGAACAATAAAAATAGCTTTTTAATTAATTTGTCATTGTAATGTATTATCACTCTTAAAGTCTGGCAACTTCTGCCTTATTCCCAGAAACGTTTGGTTTTATTTAATGTTTATATGGGTATAAATGAGCCATATCAGTTTATTTTTTTTAATGGATTTTAATGGGACCCATTTTTCACACATCTGTTGGAGAGCACGAGGCCCAAGCCATGATAAACTATACCAAGATGTTAAAAGTAAAAGATATTTGGTTAATCTTTTAGAAAATCTCCCAAAAAATTAAGATATTTGCTTAATCTTTTAGTAAATCTCCCAAAAAATGTATGAGAATAGTGAAATGTTTTACAAACTGGTGATGTAGATCATTACAGATGTGTTTTGGGAAGTAAAACTAAACAATGTAAGAAAATATGAGCACTTTGCAAACTAAAAGTGTCTGGACAAAAAATGAACCTGGACTAAAAGCAAGATCAGATCTCAGAGTTCACAATAAAACATGTTGCATTGCCTGATTACTGTCAGCCACACCACCACTGTTGCTTAGTTAGATTAATACAGACTCACCTGATTTTGCAATATTATGTTTTTTCCCCCAGACCTTTCAAATACAGAAGTTTGACCCCTAGAGTGTATTACAGGTATAGTGTGTCGACTGGTTTGTAAGCAATTACTATTAGTGGAGCTGTTTACCTGTGTGGGGTCAAACTTGAGGAAGTCTACCAGGTCACTGATTTTTTTAGTATTGTGGAGGGCCTCCTGCTGAGAGAATGCTTTGTTCAAGATAAAAAGAAAATAAAGTGGTAAGAAATTTATTTAAAACCACTAATACAAGAAGGGTTACAGTCTGAGGTCTTTCAGCATGTGTGGGGTTTATGATACTGTTGTGGTCTCTAGTTTGCCATGGTGTGGTGTGCTGGGGAAGAGGCAACATGGACAGAGACAGGGAAGGCCTTTTAAAAACATTGGAAATTTGGTAGGAGAACCACCTCTGCCCAGGATTGCCCACTTGATACCACTGAGCAGGTACCAGATATAGATGTTAACCAAGCTGACACTCATCACGTACTCATCAGCACATGACTTATACATCCACAGTGCTGGAAGGAGGACTACTATTGTTGGTCATTCCTAAACACAGCCATCTCATTTCATGAAAGCCCCCTTTAATATCCACTCACCTATGCTTTTTGTTAAAACAATCTTGTTAATTCAGTTATCTTTGCTCTCTTACATTTACAATCTTATTTTGTTCAGAGCTTCTTCTCTTAATTCTATAATGAATCTAAATAGATATTTATTAACATAATTATCAAAACATTATGTATACCCTATGTCAAGGCTACTCAGTTTGGTTCTACAACGGCTGCAGCTCTACCAGTTTTCAGTATATCTCTGCTCCAACACACTTGACACAAATTAAATTGTTATGCAGAACTTCCTTGGCTTTTCATGGCTGAACTGAAAAAACAGAGTTATCCTTCACTACTTGTAACACACATTTCCCCACTGAGGGTTCAATGAAGTGTAATTTATAGGAAGAACAGAATTTGTATTTGTCTTGATGTGTCTGTAAAGTGCCCTGACGTGACATTGTTGTGAAGCAGCAGTCTACAAAAAAAAAGCTGAATTGGAGCTGAAATATTTGTTTGGAAACTGCTTTTTATTTTTGGGTGATAGGTGTGATTGCGTTGGGATAAGAAAAAAAAAAAAAAGAGAGAAATTCCACTAGCGCTGGTGGAAGTATCCGTCTCCCAGCAGGAACCTGGCAGTTCAGCTTCTTTTTCTACTCAGAGGGAAACAAACTGTCTGTGGGCAGAGAGAAATGAGTCTGACCTGACCAGGAGAGCTACATGTCACTTGTATTTGATGAAGAAATCAAACTACCTTCTGTCTATTGTCTATTCTTGTTTTTTTTTCTCCTTCTTTTTTGTTCTCAATTCATCACACGTTCCTCATCTCCATGTCATTCCAGCCCAGAGAAGTGCTGCATTTGTAAGAGGGGTTTTAAAGACATGTAACTTGCTGTGAGTGCTGTATCTGTATCTATTTTCTGGCTGAAACGACGCAACACTAAATTGAATATTTATATATCCAAGAGTGAAATCTGTGCAGTGTGACATGTAGTTTCAGGTGTTAAAGAAATATCTTGCGTATCTTAAATTTGTGGTGTTCATTCCCTTTTTTCATCAGAGGTTGACACAACTTGATAGTTTTCTTCTGAGAATGAGGAAAAGCAAATGTTTCAGGGGGGAAATGCATTTTAGGTTACATTTTTATTCAAGGGTAAAATGTGGAGAGAAAAAAATGTATCTAAACTTTAAGACGTTTCAAGAGGCATTAAAATTTGTTAATATGTTTTTAATAAACGTTTCTCTCCTCTGCAGCACGAGGAGCACATGTCCAGGGTGTTTGATGAAGTGATGGGGCTGGGGGACTTTGCCGATTCCTCCAGGGGCTCCGTTGCCTCCTCCAAGAGTGGCGGTCAAAACGACGCAAAGGGATTGGATGAAACTTCAGGACAAGAGGAAAACCAACCAGCAGAAGAAGACAGTAACAGCAGCAAACAAGAGGAAAAGACAGATGAGGGTGCGGGCGAGTCAAGTGTTCCTCCCCTTACTTCTTCATCTGCTAAGAAACCCTCTGGGTTTAATCTGGGAGCCAATCAAGGAGGCGGTGGAGGTAGTGGAGGTGCAGCGTTTGACGATGCCCTGGATGGTCTTCCTTCTTATGGACAGGAAGAGGACGATGAAGACTGGCACTTCGCCTTGCCAATGGGTTCTCTGGAGGATGTTGATGTGGGAAAAGCCAATGCCAAAATAAACCAACTTGGACAGGAGAAGAACGTATCCCAAGGGGATTCTTTTACTCGCAAGTCTGGAGAAGAAGAGGAGAAAGAGGAGGAGCAAGACAGGGAAGGGAGTGGTGGGTCCGCCAATACTTCCCACTCCTCGCAGGACAATACGCCCGAGGACAGCAGAGGTACAACTTCATATGGATTATTTTTTTATTGGAACAAAGAACAAGATTGGTTAATATTTGGTCAATGGACTTGTACTTCTATAGCGCGTTTCTAGTCATACAGACCACTCAAAGCGCTTTACACTACTTGTCACATTCACCCATTCACACATACACACTCATACCCTGATAGGCACATCGGGGGGGCAGTTTGGGGTTTAGTGTCTTGCCCAAGGACACTTTGGCATTTCAGAGGAAGCCTGGAATCGATCCCCCAACTTACCAGTTGATGGACAACTGCTTTTCCGCCTGAGCCACAGCCGCCCCATTTCTATTTTGTTTGTCTTTTAATAAATATAATTATGTAAGCAATATATTTACTTGATGTTTTAGGGATGTCCATCACTAAAGACTCTCATATGGTCATAAACAGAATTGTGTACTACTGTCATTGATAATAATGACATTATCATTTAACCAGTGTTGGCTAGATACTTTGCCAACATTGTCATTATATCATGATTAGCTGTTTGAGGTCAATTTAAGCCACACAGGAGAAAGTTTTAAGCTTGTTCCATCCTCCACGAGAAGCGAGAACTTTTTTCTTGTTCTCGAGGCTCCGAGAAGAAAATGACGTCATTTTGTTCTCGCGGACGTGTTTGAAGACAGTTCTCGACACATCGGGCCGGCAGAACTTTCTTCTTGCGGTGCTCCGAGAAGTATCATGTGATTGGTCGGACATGTGAGGTGGGCGTGGTTAACACTGAAAAAACATAAAGCAGAGTTGCTGCTTCCCCGTGTTTGCTGTTGCCGGCAAAACGGATTGTTTTAATAAAACAGCTGATCGAGGTGGTGAGAAAGTACGAACATTTTTACATGTAGCATTAAAACACTCGGACCCAGCCACGTGCACGAGCCGCCCTGCCGCGGACGAAGTTGCTCGTTAAATGAAACTAGAAAAGCACTCGGAGAGCAAAAACCTCCGCCAAGCACAATGTTAAAGAACCCTTTTAAAACATTCCTGGATCCAAATAGTGATCCGGATCGCCACCAAAATTTAATCAGTTCTTCATTTTTACATTTCCAACAACTCTTGAAATATTTATAATAATCCGTCCGTAACCTTTTAGTTAGTTAGTTAGTTTATTTTGTTTTGTTTGTATCAGTTACAGTTTGTCCATTTCCAAAAAACAATTGAGTAAAACAAAAACAAAATAGGCAGAAGCAAAGCTTGTCTGTAATAATGTACACTTACAAGCAGAGATGCCTTAAGTTATACAAATAACAAAGCAGATGCATTACATAATTTAAAAACATACATACATACACAATTTATAAAGAAAAATCATTTATAAAGTTACATATCTCTCAAAATAATCTTTTTAAATATAAATAATTACTTTTTTTTTTTTTTTACCTCATTACTGAGTTTATTCCACAGTTGAACCCCCCAAAAGGACAAGCACCTCTGTTTCACCCCTGTCCTAGATTTTGGAACAATAAATTTACAACAGTCTCTAAAGTTATATTTAGTCTGCTGAAGCTTCAAGTAACTTTGGACACCTTCTGGAAGAGCATTTTGTTTAGCCTTAAGCATAACTTCTATCGTCTTATAGTAAACTAAATCATCAAATTTCATGAGTTTTGATTTAATAAATAATGGATGTGTGTGATCATAATAACCAACATTTATCAAGCGTATGGCACGTTTTTGTAATAGAATGATGTAATTCAGAGTTATCTTGTGGGCGCCACCCCAAAGTTTAACACAGTGTGACAGTATTAAGGTACAGTAGATTATAGACAATGCTTTTTATGGTAATAAATGGTATTGGTATAGATAAATGGTATATTTGGTAATAAATAAATTTTAAGTTATCTTGAGCACAAAGACACAAAGAAAAACATAACCTCCTCGGCTGAGGTAACAACCGGGTTCATTGCACATAAAGCAGACATCGCCCCCCGCCGTGATCCCTCCCCGCTGCAGATATGCTCCTCGTGGAGGATGTATGAACCTGACGAAAAACAGGTTTTTCTTGTTCTTGCAGCCACGAGAACAAGAACTCAGTTCTTGCTTCTCGTGGAGGATGTTACAAGCTTTAGACCATTCTTCCTTTGACTGTCCTCTGTCAGACTGTGGTTGTATCTGTGATCATGCATAGTCTTTAGTAAGGTGTGCATCTTTGGCTTTGTTCATCATCAGCAGCTGAAAACCATAAGAGCTTGTTTAGTTGATGGTAAAAGAGAAAAATGCTCAAGTTCAGTAAAGATCTGTCCACAAAACAATACTCTTCACTATATTTATATGACTATAATCATAATTTTTAATAGGCTAGTTGTACCATTTTTTACCCAACTTTTCTCTTTTATACCTCTGGGCTTGCAGTTTATTTATTAAAAAAAAAAAAAAAAAGGAAAAGTTAGTTGTCACATGGATGTTTCTCTTCCAGTTTGCTGTGATTTACACAAAATACAATCACCACAAGAGTTCCTGTTGGTTTCATAATGTTTTCCATAAATGAACTAACAAAAGAGCCTGTTGTGGAAAAGAAGTGGTAGTATTTTGTTTTTACGCCAGACCAAGCTCGTAACTTACACGACACACATGAAGGTAGTTGCAGTTTTTCCATAAATTTAGTACTATCCAGAATCCTTTAACATCACTCGACCTGGAGTACATTCCTCCGATTAATTTGATCAAAAGGTGGCAATAAAATAAGCTTGTGCACCAAACATGATGCTTTTTGTTGCCATTTAACTTTTTATTGAGCTACAAGTTAACTTCCAGATAAATAACGTAATAGTGGAGCATAACACAAACAAGACAGAGCAGGCAGCGTTATGTTTCTGCTCCTGTGAGTGCATATTTTAAGTTACGGTGTGCAGGTTTTATTCTTTATCCTTCAGGTAGCAGTGAACAATGGACACTTTCTCATAATCAATCATCAATAATCTTGGCCAGCACAGATAGGTTCCTTTAGGGGATGTTTGTCCATTTAAGCAAAGAACAGCAAAAAAAATTTTTGAAAATTCATATTGCTAACTCTATAAGAAAATCTGTCACAATTACAGTCATTTCACAACTAAATCTAAAAGCAATCTTCATGTGAGTTACGCATGAATGACCCTGTTTGCTTCCCTGACCAAGAACCTGTTTAGAGCTACGTCAGTCAGGTAAACAATTGAAATAACCAGTGAATAACACTCATTGTGCCCCTACAAAGTAATGTCCTGCTGAAAAAAAACTAACATTTTGTCATTTACTACATGTAAGAAACTAAATGCTAAATAATAAGTAGCATTTTTTAAACTAAACTTGACATTTTTAACCTGGTTAAAAAAGAAAAGGTTTGGATCTTTTCAGATAATTGTTAATCTCTGGACCACTTTTCAAAAAGTCTTAAAATTTTTATATTAATCAACATTTTAGATTATAATTAAACAGCTTGAAAGGATGCACAGTGTCGTGGTAAGGCGTTGCTTGCTTAATAATTGTTCCTCCAGAAGGAAAAGTCATTTAAATAGTTGTCGCTAAACATCGAGGTCAGCGCTATGACATCAGCATCGTTGTGCTCCCTTTTCCCGTCTCTTTTGGTGGTAATGGCTAACTGGAGCAAAGACTCAAACTGGGAACCCTCCACATACCTGTGCAGCGTGTGTCCTGTTGTAACTTTTCCTTCTCTCTGTCCTTAAATCAGATGATGGCATCCTGAACCAAGCAGAGGAGACTGAAGACAGCCAACAAGAGGAGGTAATGACTTCAATAGACGGTGAATTAGCAGCGGTTTTGTCACCAGGTATTTACTAAGACTTAATTTCAGACACCAGAGACTGCTCCAGTGGAGGACAGTAATCCCCAAACGCCTCCTTCGGTCAATATTAAAGATGAGCCTATTGATGAAGGCTACGATGCTGCTTTGCTTCCTCAGAGCTCCATCAGGCAGATCAAAGAGGAGCTGGAGCAACAAGAGGTAAGTGTGAAATAAAAAGAAGTGCCTCTGCTTCAGTAGTTCCAGATGTTTTGTTATTTTCTAGCTCAGCTAGAGCGTAATAGTTTATCTCTAAAGCTGCTGAGAGTTTACATTGTGAGAAGTTGGTCATAAATGATTTTATTAAAGGCGAATGAAGAATAAATTAACTTTTTAACACAGCGTCTTGTTTCTTTTTGTTGTTACAGGAAGAGCTTAGGATCAGCTCAGTGTACTCTGTAGTAGGAGGAGGAGGGAACACCTTTACATCCCCTTCCTGTGAGTTCATTTATATGATCATATTGACACAAACTGGTTTTGTTGTGTTGCAGGAACAGGGCCTTTGGGAAGAGATGAAGTGATATGTGTAAGTTTTAATGCTCACAAGGTCAGACTAAAGGTAACTATTGATACCTTAAGGTAGATTTGTTTTGCAGTAAATAAGAAGATACTTTGTTCAAAAACAAAACTGATTAAAATTAAAAACACATCCAAAATGGACAAATACTCATCTGAAGCTTGGATGTAAATAAGTGCATGAAAGCCTTAAAAATAATGAAAGGCCATTAAAAAGATACGTCAGCATAAAATTACATAATTTAGTCAAAATCAAAAACATGTTAACGTATAAAGGATAAGATCTGCATAAATGTCTGCAATCCCTAAATTTTGATGCCAAGAATTACAGTAAAATAATCAAATGGAAATGATAGCCACTGTTATAATTGCTGGAAATGAATATAAACATCTGAATAAAAACCTTGTAGACTCTGTGAGCCAAACCATCAGAGAATAATCTTTTTTTTTTTTTTTTTTTTTTTACATTTTAACTATCAGAACAGAAATCCTCTGAATGTTTTCAGTCTTCTTCTTCCTGTGGAAGTAAAGTTACATCAGCGACATCACATACAAACACAGCTGAGCTGTTATTGTCTCCTTTTATTTCCGAAAGTGCCCCCAGTGATTCCAGCTCCTACTCCGACCGCCATTTTTATACCTGGCCGAGGAGCTGTCCTGCAGGCCATGGCTTCCCTTCCTCTCAGACCTCCAGCTCCACTCCCACCTTCAATCCCCACTCTGGCAGCAATACCACAACGCCCACCACAACCCCCCGTTCCTGGTAGTGTTCGCTGCAGTGGCTGCTCTAAGGTACTATTGACAAACACAAGTCAGTTTCAACAGTATGAACCAAGCAGATATTAGCTGCTTATTCTGATGTTAGCCAAGAAAAACAATGTGGTTCTAGTTAAAGACTTTTAACTTTTTTTTAATCTGGGCTAGGTTCTTCTGAAAGGCCAAACAGCTTTCCAAAGAAAGGGGTCAACGCAGCTTTTCTGCTCCACAGTCTGTCTGACGGGCCACCTTCCTCCAGCCACCAAGAACCGAGCCTGTTTCCAGTGCAACAGGTGATCTTTTCATGAACATGTATATATTTCAGGGTTCCACTTTCCAGGCTGTAGTCCGATAGCTGAAGTAACAACTAGAGCGTCACCATTGCATACTACCTTTACATGTCATCACTTTCCAGCTAAACGGTTTGTCACAGATGGGATTTGCCCCGTAGCAAAGATTTGTCCCAATACAAGGAAATCTAAGCTCAATGAATTCAAAGTGGATACACAGTTTTAAACGTTGAATTTAACAAATCACAAAGGAAAATTGATTAACTTTTGTGTCACATTTACTGTCAATAAGATCGAAAAGTCTTCCCTTGTTACAAGGATGAGCTCTTAGCTTTGCACGGATATCAAATTTTGGCCAGTCAATCTTTATGTAAAAATGTTTATTATAACTTAACCTTTTTATCAGAGCAGAAAACAAAAACTTGAATCACCTTTGCAGCTAACAGATGAAAGCACAAATACTGCGAAACTTCATTAGCTGCATTTCCATTACATTTTTTTGCAAATTGAAAGCGATATTTCTAAGTTTTCACAAACAACAATTACAATTTGTGGTTGTTTCCATTGAATAGTGTTTAGGGCATAAGCTTCAGTTCTTGTAAAATCTAGTTTGGGTGATGAGATTTTGCAAGAATTGTGGTCTATGCGGGGTAGCCTCGTGACATTTTGGGGTTTTCTACTTGCTTTAGTGAATTTGCTTCGGTTTTTCCGAAGCTTTTCTTTTCTAAAACTCTGAAATTTGCTATTGTTTGGTCCATATCATGCCATCTTTACTGGAAATATACTGGTCACGACCCTCCGTGTCACATCTGGGGACACGTAAATGAAAAAAAAAGTGTTTCTATTACACTTTTGAGATATATTTCTCTATCAAAACAACTGAAAAACCACCTCATGAGAGCATAAAAACTTTTTAGTGATATTTGAGACTTTTTTTCTAAATGTGAGTGTGTCCATTAGCAGTTTTTGATTGCAATATTTGGTTTTTGTGTAATTCTAGGTGTAATGGAAACAGACCTATTGACTTGCAGGTGTGATTAAATAGATGTAGCAGATATAAGGAGTTTTTTCTTATTGAACCCTCGGCCAACAGAAATATAGCATTGATACTAAAATGTGCTGCATATTTGGTAAAGCACGCCGTCACATTTGTCTTTTCATGTATGGTTTACATTTCTGTGTTTTCAGGGAAATTGTGCAGCCCCGAGATATGGTCACAATTCCTGCAGATGACAACACCATCATGCACTTTTGTGGCCAGTTCTGTCTGTCTGTCTTCAGACACAAGAAGAAACAAGTTGATAAGGTTCCTGAAAAACGACCAGAAAAGAAACAGGAGAAACCACCGGAGAAACAGGTGGAGCGCCAGCCTGATAAACCCTTTTGTAGTGTCTGCAAAGTCACAAACAAGGTGAGAGACTCATAAAGTTGAGATCATTTTTAGGGATGCACCATTCCACTTTTTGGGAGTTCTGATCCGATACCAATACCTGAAATTTGAATATCTGCTGATACCGATATTTGCCGATACCAAATCTGTTTATGTGAGCATTATTGTAACCATGGTTATTATTGCTGTTATAACTGTGTAAGATTTCATTAGGTTGTAATAAATGACCCATCCTTTCTGAAGTTGCCTCACCAATACAAATATAATAACATTACAGATCTAACAATTTCAACAAGTTTTATTCTGATTTGGCACATTTTACCTAAATACAACTATAAATGTGTGGTTTTGAAACAATAATCTAACTTTTAGTGTAGCAAGAAAGTCACATTTTAACATTCAAGGCGTTTATTTATTTTAAAACATGTCTGAAGCATGTCATCAAACACATCTGCGCTGGCTTGACTAGTGTGGTATCGGTACACTTTTATTTATACCAAGTACGAGTACACATGCTTGGTATTGAGCTGATACCGATACTGGTATCAGTGCATCCCTCATAATTTTGAGATCTTAAAATGACTTGGCTAAAGAATGCCATTATTCTGTGAAATATTTAGCATAACGATACTTTCCTAAAAACATGAATGTTACTGATTTGGCAGCGTAGCTGGATACGTAGCGTGGCAACCATAGACTGTAGGCAACGCTCTTTGGGAGGGGTGGCGGCAGCGGCTCTCCTCTTGTCTTTGCATATTGAATTAACAGTGTTGAAATAACAGTGAGGATCACTGCCCTACAGCGACACACCGGATTAAAATCAGTGGGTCATTAACAGACTTGCACAGAAATTGACAGCAAACTGTTGGAGAACCATGAAGTTTTATTAATTTCTTTCAATATGTTTTTAAATTATTTGATTGTATTTCATGATTTTTATTTTTCTTCATTATGTTAATAAAGTGACAGAGCACCTCTGTCTTATAAAAAAACACAAAGTGGATGATTCACACATCACACTTGAGCTGTTTTGTTTTACTTTTTACTTTTTACCATCTTCCTTGAACTTGTTTCTGATTTTAGACATCGCTGACAGGGAAAAAATGAAATATTTGCCACTTTTATAATCCTGTTGTTGATGTGCAGCATAAAGCTGCTGCTGTGCCGAGAGAGACCTCCCTCCCACGTGTTCTCAGATGTTGTGACTTGTCTGAATATGTGCTTTATTTAAATGTGTTTTTTTGTTGCATTTTTTATCCTTTTTCGCCTTTTAGGTGAAGTGTAGAGATACTTCTTTTTTTTTTTTTTTTTTAACACCCACCCATCCTCCCTCATGTAATCTTTTCCTCATACTGTATAAAAAGGTGCGCCACTTTGTGGCTGCTGCCTCAGTCTGCCCGATCCTGTTTATGTTTATGTCACATATATGTTGTTTTTGTCTAATCTCTGATAAATTGTACTGGAATAATTTTGTCGTGCCGGAGACGCTGTCTCAATGACAAATAAAGCTGATTCTGTAGGAAACACTTACAGGTGTGAACGTGAAGTCCTGTTCAGTATGTTTGTTTCCCTTCAACTCACCATAATTTCTGTCTTGTTTGGTTATGTTTTCTACAGCAAATTGAACACGAGGTCACCCACCAGGGTCGCTTGCACAGACTCTGTAGTGATGCTTGTTTTGTGACTTGGCGCAAGCTACGTCAGCTAGCTATGAACTGCTGTGAAGGCTGTGGACTTTACTGTAACAGCAACTCCGGTTCCTGTCAGACACTGTCAATTGACAAATCTCAGCTCAACTTCTGTAGTCCTACCTGCGTTGCCACCTACAAACAGGTATGAAGCAGTTATTTTTATAAGACATTATGACATTTAAGGTTTCAGTAGCTTTAGAAATTATGTGAAAGTGTCGTTTGTAACAAGTTAAAACCATTTTTTTCGTAGACCTGCAGAAAAACGACTGAATGTGCCAACTGTCGCAAGATAACCTTAGTATCTTCCACCTTCATGGAACGAGACCTGAAGGGGAAAGTTCAACTTTACTGTTCATCTACTTGTGTGGATCTGAGTCGACCACCTCAGCATAATCTCACAGGTACAACACGACTCAGAAACACACATTAGTTTATTAGCTGGCACCATTCAATCTTGGTTTACTCGTAATGTTACTGGTTTTATAGGTACTCCGTTCCCCTGCTCGCTGTGCAAAGTTACAGCTGTTCCTCAGTATCATCTGGCTATGGTTGACGGCACCATACGAAACTTCTGCTCCTACGCTTGTGTCTCTACTTACAGGGTAAAAATAGCGTTACAAGTATTTAAATTAAGTATTTGCATTTTGTAAGTATGTTCTTCTTGTAAATTTGAACTTTTTCCATCATTGTGTTGCAGAAGTCTGATCACACCTCTCAGCCAGAGCTGACCAATGGAAACTCCTCTCTCAGGGACCCCTCTGGCAGAGACGCCTCAAAGCCGGGGCCCTCTGCCGGAGCCAGCTCAGTCCCTCCCATTCCTCAGGATTACCCATCTTCAGTTCCATACCAAGGGCATCATCCCAGTCATACCTCAGTGCCCCCACTAGTGCCTCCCCACTCAGCCATTTCCTCACCTGCTGTCCCAGGACAAGCCCAGGCTAGATCACCCCCAGATCAGCCTCTGAAACCAGCAGACGCCGGGCCCAGTGACACTCCCAAGCTGATCTGCCATCAGTGCAGCAAAGCGTTCAGCACCAAGCCGCTGCTATTCAGTCACCAGGTAATAAACATGGGTCACATCTCAGACACTTAGACCAGCTTTTTTGAGCCAAGGCACACTTTTTTTTCCACTGAAAAATCACAAGGCACGCCACAAACCAAAATGTTGTTTTTTTAAGTCCATATCATTAGCATAAAGTCCATCTTGTCAAAGCTTCTGGAATAGAAATCAGATATCTTGCAGCACACTAGTGTGCCACGGCACAGTGGTTAAAAAACACTGTTTTAGATAATATCCTTTTACCAGCATATGCAGTGTTGATGCCAATTAATTAATATATGTCTTCTCAACAGGGCCGCATTTCTATTTTCTGCACTAAGATGTGTTCTGAACAGTATAAAAAGCAGAAAAACATTCTTGCATTATGTGAGTACTGTAAGCAAGAGAAGCTGCATTATGAAACTATCAGCTACAACCAGCAGGACCTGCTCTTCTGCAGCGAAAGTGAGTAAAAATAAACACACTTCCTGTTTTCACTCTTCCCTCAGTTTTCTGCATTAGTGTTGCAAGATATTTGAGTTGACGGGTGACATCAAAATGCAGAAATGTTAATGTGAGGACTTAAGCAGTTTAGTGCTTTTGGGTGATTTTTGTAGAAAAGTGCAGTTGCAGCAAAATAAAAAAAAATGGAAAATGACTGATCTGAAATGGTTTCTATCACTCCCTCCCTAATTCTATTTCCTCTTTTTTTATTGTTTTTTTTTTTTAAAATAAACTTTGGAAAGAAAGCTCAGAGCTCCATCAGACCGCAAATGCTTACAGATATAATACAAAGGGAGGACGTTTCATAGTATCGTGCTGGCTGCAGTGGATCAAAGTCTCAATCAGTCACAACTTTCTGACAAATTAAGCAAATCAGACTTTTCTTGTAAATATCTTGAATGAGTCTATATCTTTTTAAATGCATGATGTTGTATACTAAATTTAATTTGAATCACTTGATAGGACTCTAGCATGCAATAATTCCAGCTGCACATGCAACCCAAAATCTGTCTGATGCAGCTAACCATGCATTCACACCAGGAAAGTCCAGTTGACTCAGTATAATTGGGAACTATGAGGGGTTGCAACATTCTTCTGGACCGAGTTTGCGTTCACACTGCTCCACTTAAACAAATCGGATCTCTAAATAACTCATTTTATTCCTCGCTAGAGGTGACACTGACATCAAGAATTCCTGAAGGAGAGGACGAGACATAACTTGCTCATATATTGGTTAATGCAGGACAATTTCTGCTTTACCACAGAGCAAAACATGAATGTGCAAAAGATCCTCACTGTCTTGGGTTTATCATATATCTATCAGAACTGCATACTTCCGCATCTGCTGATTGCTGTCCCATGCTTGCGTATGCAACCCTTTATGGACTTTCTGTATTTAGTTCCCTTGAAGCAGTCTGACTCTCGCATTTTTAGGTGGACCAGAGTCCACCTCTTTGATATGAATTAAGAGTTTGTTTTTACATTCACCGTTGCCCAAACTCGATGCAATCAGTTGGTTTCTATTTCAGGATATGTATGAATTTGCTTAAAATGATATGTCTGTTGATTCATGTATGTAAAGTGCCCTGTGACAACATTGTTGTAAAATGGCGCTATACAAATAAAGTTTAATTGAATTGAAAAATGATGTAAATTTACCAAGAACACAGACTAGGATTTAAACCAAAAGAGCTGGTGTAAACACCAGTGTGCCCAACATTTCACATGTCTAGTTGTAGAACTTTTATCTGTGTATTCTGTAGTGATAGTAAGTATATAGTAGCATAAAAACTATAAATAGCAAAAAATATCCAGAGAAATAAGTGTAAATATGTAAATAGTTTAAGTTGTGTGTGTGTTTGAGTGCTAATTTTTTTTCTCCTGAAACCCAAAGTAATGTATCTATTTAGCTATTTGATTGGCCTTTATGGTGCTTTATCTATTGATAGATTAATTTAACATTGTGTTAGCTTCATAATTGACAACTGAAGCTCTCCTGGGGGTGAAAAAGGCTGCAAGTTGACTGTGATTAAAAGGATTGAGTTTCTACCTCTTATTTGCACATTTTAAAAAATAGTTGGCCAGTGAGTTTTAAATGTTAATGTCTAGTAATCAATCAGATTGTAGCTGTGGTCTAATGGAATAATAAATAACACCCTGCCCTCTTTCTGCTCCAGACTGTAAGACGCTTTTCAAACATGACATGACCTCGCGTAACAAGGACCACTGTTGGCTCCCCTGCACATACTGCTCTGGCTTGGCGCCGAAGATGCTGTGTAGCCACTATGGAGGCAAGATCGAGGAGTTCTGCAGACCTCACTGCATGTCTCAGTACACAGTGCTTTATTACGGGGTAAGAAGATGGAACCCCTGCTGTTCTGTTCTTGGTGTTGCATTGAACGAGTTTGCTGTGATCCACAGTTTGATCATCTTGTGTCTTTGTCTTCCCTTTGGTCCTGTGCAGATGAGTCGGTGTGACAGCTGTAGGAAACAAGGTTACATGAATGAGAAGTTGCAGTGTTTGGGCTCAGTTCGTAACTTCTGCAACCTGCCCTGCCTGTTGCAGTATTGCTCCCTGCATTTTGGGATGACCCAAAACACCAGCAGTAATGGTACTGGCACTGCCCCACAAACACCATGTGGTAAATCTTTTTCTTAAAACTGTATGTCTGAATTGGTTTTACTTCCAGCTCGATAACACGCAGAGCCTGCTGTGTAAAAGTCTAGATTGGATGGTAAAAAGTCAAGTGTGACCCCTTGTTTCCCTCTGGCTTCAGCTCCAACACAGCCTCACCACACCTCAAAGATGAATCCAGTCATAGCCGACGTCGTCTCGCTGGCTAATGGTTCTGCCACTCAGCCCAGTGTTTCAGCAGACACTACTCTAACTGGTAAATTAACACTCAGCCAGGAGTTGTTTGCAAAAGCATCCTCCACTTCTCATGTCAGGAAAAGATTCAGTGTGGTTTCTGCTGTTTTGCTCTTTTGTTGTCATTAAGTTCACGATTATCTTCCCATAAAATGTTTTGTTTTTAATTCATAAAAAAAGCAGACACAGTAACGCTGCTAAGAATAAACCAACAAACTGGAAACACAACAATAATCAGCCTTTTACAAAAGCCAACTTGTACAAAAATACCTTTTTTCTTTCTTGTATTTTCTTTCAATATTTTCATTCTTAATTATTTTTATTTTCTGTCAAGTTGAGAAATTTTTTTTTTTCCTCAAATATCTGCGTTGAAACATCTTTTTATTTATGTCACAGTGCTTTATCTCTTCTTTTCCTGCAGTTTGTTTGCTTAAATGTTTAGTGGTGCTCTTTATGCATGTTTTTGTCAGTCCTGCTTTGTTATTCCCTCTCTAAATGTTACATTTGTAAAATGTCATTTTTAACGTGCTTGTACTTTACAAAAGTTTTGTTCTTTTTTTTTTTTAAATTTATTTTTTTTATATAGTTAAATAGTTATATCATACAATATAATCATGCCCCATTACCTATGTAACAAAATGAAATATAAATATCAGGGGTATAAAAAATCTGATATTAAAGCAAGAAAAAGTGCAACAATAACACATATAATCAAAACAACCAAACACACACACTGACAAAACAAAAAAAAAAAAGAAAAAACCCTGAGAGGATTGTTTTGATATTCATATTAAAAGTAAACCTTATCAGCAACACATACCAACTTAATTTACAAGTAAAGCTAAAAAAGGTTTCCACACCTTCTGATAGATTTGTTTATGTCGCATGCTAAAGCGAATCTGTCCCTCCTGGAGACAGATACCATTTCATTAAGCCACCTCTTAAAACATGGGGGTGTTGGAGACTTCCAGTTGAATAAAATTAGTTTTTTTTAGCTGTCACCATGCCTATTTGAAGAGCCTGCTTATCATAAGGAGGGAAAGTTGATAACTTTTCAGAAGAGCCAAATAAAGCCAATTTGCAATCCGGTTGGATAGTTATTTTGTATTGCTTAGCTTGTTTTATTGTTCTAAATGTTTTATTATTCTGAAGTGTTCATTTTCCTGTTTTCTTTGAATGTCAATGTTTTATGTTTTGTTTTTTTTTTTTTTAAGGCTTGTATTTTCCATTGCTGTACTGTTGCCTTTATATTGCTCTTCAGGGCAAAGTTACAACCAAGAGTCTCATTTCTGTCAGATTACGTTGCCATTAAATTCTTCCAGTTGTTTAATTGCTTCATTAGTCTCAACAGGGTTGGTGTTTTTGTTCTTCTTTTACAGGAGCGCTTCCGACCTCCAATGTAGACGGAAAGAACCTTGACCATGTATGTATTTTGCCTGTGTGTTTGTGTCAGTGTCACCTCTTTACACTCGCATAAGTGTATCTTAACATGATTTGTAGCTCATCTATTGTTCATATCAACACTTATAACATTTCATACTTGAGCTCAGAGTGATGTGCATTTGTTTGCGTCATATTTGAAATAAAGCTTTTTTCTTAAATTAAACTGCACTAAACATTCAGTTTAATGCAGTTTTACATGTTTAGTAAATCAACACAGATGAGTGATGTCCTAACGGTGTCTAAATGACAGAAAAATCACTGTTTAATTTGTTTCAGAGGCCTCCTCTACAGTCTGAAACTGGGAGACATCTGTGCTCCACATCATGTTTGTGATTAAGAATAACCCCAGAACTGAGACGTTTCTCAGCCGTTGTGACTGTCTGATGTTGTTGTTCATGCCCAGGCCAGTACTCAGACTGATGCCATGCGGGTGCCGATACCCCGTCGCCGTCAGATGAAGAACAAGTCAGTTTTGTGCCGACCCTTCACCATGGACCAAGAAAACATGTGCCAGCTGCCCACACCTTCCACTGAAACTGCAGGTAACTACAAGAATCCCTGTAATAAGTTTGGCTTGTTAAAATCACCTTCCTAACTATGAAGTACAAGATGTGCAAACACACGGTGGATAAAAAGCATCTTTTATAGGTGTTTTATTGTATGCTTACAGCTGGGGTAGGTAATCTTGCTTTGAAACATTTATTTTATACTCTGGGTTAACTGGTTCCTCGTCCTGATAGTAGTCTATACATTATGTAATCATGAACAATAATAAATACAGTTAGACCCCTCAGTTTACTGTAAATCTGTAAAAACTCAGACTGAAATGGAGTTGTTCATTTCTTATATTTCATAAGCTTCTTCTCCCAGCTCCCCTCCTCCCTCTCCAGCAGCGCATACCTGATAGCCACACCCTGCATATAAACAGCGTGTTAGGATGAAAATACAATGAAGAAGAAACTCAAAAGGCAAACATGGCTGAGAAAATGCAGGAAGGATTGTTAATTTGCCTCCTCCTGCTAAACAGCCGAGAAAAAGAAAATCGGTGGAAAAAGCTGTGAAGAAAAAAGCCTCGGCTCACGCAAGGAGGCGGAGCAGAACCAGATGGGGAGGAGCCAAGACAGGGCGCCACTTTCACATCCTGCTAGCTCCCCAACATGACCTACCCCAGCTTTAAACCAAACAGCTCTGATGTATTGGAGGCTTAAGTTTCACTCTGAGCTTCAGTGACTGAGGCGTACTGATATGCAAGTTTAATAGACTTTCTTTGTTTTAGCTAGCATAACAAAACCGAACGCCTTGAAACCGAGGAAACAGGTGCTGCTAGGCTGGCGGTGTTTTTTTTTTTCAAATTTATTCTATAACTCGTCTAACCCTGTTATTTGAAGCTTCACTCTTCAAAAATAAACCAATCACCTGATACTTCAGTCATTAGAAGGGCAGGTTTAAGGGATCTGAAGGATCAAGTTGAATTAAAAAAAAAAAAAAGATTTTAAAAGTTAAATTAAAAACAGAATTCTGCAAAGTTGTGATTTAGCTTTCATCTGTTGCTCATTGCATATAAAGCGATTAAACTTTTACTCTGTCAGTGTATTCAGCTCAGGCGCTGCCACATGCTGACATAGAAACAGCCCATCTCAGATGAAACAGAATTAAATTAATCATAATGTTGGAAATTTTTAATTCACAGAGTAATTCTCTAATCTGTGTTGGATCCAGGAGAAACTGGATTTGTTAGCAAGTCAGAGCAAAAATATTAATAAACATGAACGGTCCATTGTGATTCATCAAGAGGATGCATTGTTTCCATGGTAACGTGGCTCAGAGCTCACAGTTTACTTCATTGTCGCTGCTAAGCTTCTTTGTTGACCTAATGCACAGCTCAAAAGGTTTTTTATAGCTAGTTTTTAGATGTTTGGGGCTTTATTGGCTGTTATTAAGACTACAGAGAGGAAAAGAGAGCTAGGGTCTTGTGCCAGGACTTAGTTCATCATGACATTCAGCCTCGCTCCTCCACATTGCAGTGCTGCAACACGTTGATCATTTCTGAAAAGATGCTGTTGTGATGTGATAAAATTATGCCTTTAAAACATTTATCATGTAAATACACTGAATGACTTTAAAGTGACACTTAAACTGAGACGTTAAAGCATTTTATTTGAGGTGACGATACAAGACATCAAAAGATTGTACAAGACAGCTTTTAAATATCGATTCAGTCACATTGTAGCTGTCTGGGGTGAGACGAAACTCTGAATATGAAGCTTTCCTGAGCAAGTTATGTGTGGTGCACCTTTGTTACCATGGCGATCAGGCCAGCTCAAAAGAAAGCCACCTTTGTGTCACTTTAACTTTACTAAAGCTGGGGGCACGCGACACAACTTTTTGCCAGATTTTAACCCCCATTTCCAGTTGTGCGTTGCTGGCACCAGTCGGCACCAGTTGCAGGCTGTCAGCGTGACGAGTTGGCACAGAAATCTAAGTGTGTGATGGGCTTTGGACTCAAATCTGCGAGTGTGTGAGGCAAACATACTACCCGACTGCATTTGCAGTAAACATTTTTTAGGTGAATCTGGTAGTATGTGAGAAAGGAGCTGGGACACAGGAAATGGCATCAGTAGTGACGACGACTGGAAGCAGATGAGCGTCGATTTAAAAATAGCGATGAGTAATGAGAGAGAGATGAGCTGGACAACACAAACGGAAGAAACGGCAGGAGTGTGAATGTTTACACAACTTTGGGTGCAGTGCATACTAAAAGGTGACACAGGATTTTTACTCCTGTCCCGTTCCACTCCCACAGAAAAAATCTTCACATCCTGATAAAATGATCTCTTATTTTGATCATTTTTTAAAAACTATTTAGTCTTTAGGTAATAGATGCCATATTGGTTTCTCCACAGGTCTTTGCTAACTCCATTCCTTTTTTAATTTCAATTCCCGCGTGAAAGTAGTGGCGAGAAGCACGGTTGACTTCTAGGTAGTGTAGTTCTTTTGGACTTGGGTTACAGTGTAGGATTTTTGAGCGAAAACGTAGAAATGGCTTTTTCTTTTCAGTTGTTGGCTGGTTGGTTCCTACTCCCGTCTGCTCCCGTTAACTTTTTATTCAGTACCATCCTAATCGCATGATTAATAGTAAAAGTGACTCCCATCCTGTGGGAATCCTGCGGGAATCCTGCAGTAATCTTGTGACTCGTGGGATTCCTGAGAAAATGCCAGCCTCTAGTCCTTAATTCAGGGCCGGTGTCCTGCAGGTTTTCCAAGTGTCCCTGCTGGAAGACACCTGACTCAGACAAACTCTGCACACGTCTGCTGAATACACACTGAATTTGAATCAGGTGTGTTGCAGCAGGAACACTTGGAAAACCTGCCGAACACCGGCCCTCGAGGACCAGGATAGAGGATCCCTGCTCTAATGCACTACCGGACAGACAAATGTCTACGGTTGTCTGCCAGGGGGGTCCAACTGCAGTCCTCGAGGTTCGGTATCGGGCAGGTTTTTGTTGTTTCCCTTTTACCAACACAACTGATTCAAATCAAATGGATCCAGCAGCTTCTTGTCAACATTTTTATACATCTCGATCAGGTGTGTTGGAGCGTGGAGACAACAAAAACCTGCAGGATACCGACCCTCGACGACTGGAGTTTGACACCTGTGGTTTAGACTGTAGGTCCCTGCGACAGTTTGATGCAGTCAGTTGACCTCAGTTGATGTGCCGTTATTGTAATCTCTGATGTGACACAGTCGTTAAACGTTTGATACCCAAGCTTGTCAATACATTTTCCAAAGCCAGTCTGTGAAAGTCGTGCAGTGTGACCCCAGCTTAACACGTTCTTCATTCATGTTGCACCCTCTCTATGATTATAAAATAAACTTGCTGCTTAGGGGACAGAAAGGTAAAGCCACTGAGGGAAATATTTTAATGTTAATGACAAATATTTGTACTGTATTATTTATATAATATTTATTGACATATTATTAGTATTTTGGTTTATTAGTAGTGTATAGTAAACCAGAATAGTGTAGCAGGCTGATTCCTTTTCCAAAGCAGACTTCCTTTTTTTATTCTTTTGTAAGGAATTTAACTTCTTGTTGCTCACAATTAGTTGTTTTAACAATTGCATCAGCTCTGATAGATAGCTCCTCGCAGACCGACCTGCCATCCACATCACCAGCGCGGTCACCGAAACCTCAGGAGGAAACTCAGCCGGGTAGCAGCTTACCGGCGCGGCTTACCGGGCGCCATTTCCTGGGCATGAGGGAGACGGAATCCGACTGCAAGGTCTGCTCGCAGCACAAGAGGAAGATGGTGGAGGAGGAAGAAGAGGCAGAGAGGAAGAAACAGAAGATGGAGGAGGGTGATGAGCCAGAAGGGGAAGTAAAAAAGCAAGGAGATGAGGAGAAAGAGGAGGAGGGTGTAACTTCGAACAGCGAGGAGAAGGAGGAAGACAATCAGTCTGAAGTGAAGGATTGTGGGACAACAAAAAGACAGACTTCGTTTTACTGTAAGACGTGTTCAGGCGAGCCCAGCCTCTGTCCTGTACCATGTTTTGAACTCTACCACACCCGACTGATCTACAAAACGGCTCCTGAACTGGAAATGGAAGGTGAGCCCTTGAAGTAAAACAAGTTTCATTCTTTCATGAATTAACTCCCGTAAAAGAAAATAAAACGTCTCATTCAGACTTCAGTGGTGTTTAATGTGTTGAAGTCTTTTAATGTTGATTATTAACAACCTGCCGACGCGGTTTGTTTAAATGTATACCGACTTCTTAAGAGGGTCGAGTGTGTCACCCGGTTTTTCTCTCCACAGCTTCCTGATCTGCTGCCACGAGGAGCCGCCGTCCACCACGACCATGGAAACAGATCAAAAACGACATCTTCAAATGTTTGCCAGCCTGTTAAACTAAACTTTGTTTAATTTTTATTTGTCTTTTCCAACAGAGGAAATGTGTACTCAAAAGAGCTGCTTCTGTATTTTTATAGTATACTGAAGATTGCAGTATTACTGATCCACTGTGCAGGAACAGATCTGATTGACCAGGAAAAGTTCAAATACTTTCCTAAGTGCTTTACTGACTACACATCGTACTGTAACATGTTTAAGAAAACATTACCTCATGAATAAATGTGTCAGATTCTGACGCATCTGACTCAGAATACATGAACATTAAAGCTGATCCCAGTAATGGTACCTTGTCAAATCTACCATCCATCTCACTTGATGTATAAGGATCGTGCTGCTTGTTGTTTCCTGAGGGTCTTTTTTTTTCTTTTATTGTGAACATATCTTTGTTGTTACTGCCAACGTATCATGTGATTTGGTTGGCTCACATTACAGGCCAAAATTTATTTTTTTTTCTGCAATACCACATGGTTTAAGCCTACTTTAAAACAGTTACTGTGATTAAAGTTGTAGCAGGACAGATGCACTACAACATGTGCTTGTATTTAAAATGAAATATTTCAGAAATCAGTATTAAGTTGGTGTTTTCACATCTGAATGTTGCATAAAACACTCGTCGTAGGATTTACACTAAACTATTGATAAATCATCTCGATAGGGTGACTTAATGCTCACGGCTTGTCATAATTCAGCAGGAGTTAATGATGACTGATGCAACAGCGGGAAAGTGCTTTTGTTTGCAGTATCTTCAGAGAATGATGATTTCCTGAGTAAACAAGCGTTCAGATGTTCACATGCAACCTGGTGACCTTTTTTGCCAATTGAGGTTCACCGTAAATCTGCCGTCACTTGAATTTCTGTGCTACCTGAATGATTGGCATTCATATTGATATTTATCCAACTTATTTGTACTTTTACACCATGTTTTGTTGTGGGAATGTGTGAAATACAGATAGATTCATGTGGACCAACTAATTTTATTTCAACCTTTCCTTTTTTTTTTTTTAATGAAGTTTGTGTGGCTTGATCCAAACATGACAATTTTGTGTTACATCTCTAAAGTTTACCTAATGTTGGATGTTTTCTATGATTTATCGTGTGTGCATGTGCATGTTTTATTTTTCCACCTGGTTTACCTTTTCTTTTTAAAACAAATTGGGAAAACAAATGTTAAAACAAAATATCAATAAATTACTTTAAAGAATTGTTTTTGATTGTTTCTCTTATTTCACACATGGTTTACATACAAATGTCTTAATCTGACTGATCAATGTTAAATGCAATATATATCACCTGAGTCATCAGCTTCTATAATTCACTGCTACGTTGCTGTTGTTTTAAGGACATGAAATATATTTTTAATTTGAGGTTTTTTATTTTACACAAATTGAAGCAAAATATCGTTTTTTATAGATTATTTGAAGTGGAAATGGTGACATCTGCTGGACAGATTGTGGAACTGCACAGTAGGGCTGAACTTGCAACCCTGTGCAGGATTTGACTGTACAGAGCAACTGTGATAAGTTCAGACCATGTCCAAGCACTCAAGTTCAAATGAATTTGCTTAATTTTTTAACATTTGGACTTTATGTTCACACAGAGCCGACCTTTTAGGTGCCTGAAAAAGCTTAACATTTTTAATCTGGTCCTAAAGTGAATAAATGGATGTTAAATATTTTAAAATATATATACAGAGTCCAAACTAAACATGGAGAAGCATTATTTTTGCCGCTATGCTGCAAACGAGTGAAACAAACTTTAAGTGGAAGTTAAACTTTTGTCAAATTTAGACGATTTTAAATCCAGGATAAAAACTTTTATTCGCTAATCCATGAAATCTGCATTAACTTTTTTAGACGTTGCTTGCTTTTAGTCAATTTACATGAATCGATCATATTTGACCACCCTTTAATCATTTCTTACTGTGATTTTTTTCTGTTCTTTATGTCCTTATGCTTTTAATGTTTTATGTAAAGCACACGGATTGCCTTTTACATTAAATAAGCAAAGCAAATTAACTTTTCTTGCCTTAGTCAGAGATAACAGAAAAGAAAAAGCTACCTAGTTGGCCACAGCATGTACACCCAATCCATTGTTGTCCAACTATAATAGTCGAGTATTTCACATCCATCCTGATATTCTACTGTTCCTGTGGTCCACAGCTTTTTTGCTGTTTAGATAAAGGCATTCCTTGATCCAAAAAGGGTTAGCACATAGTTTCAGTAATCATCAAAATACATAAGTGACAGCTGATGTTTTTTCCTCTAAACAAACTTATCTTGAGCTTAAAGGTGCTATTTTCAGTCACGTGCATATCAGACATGGACAATTTAATAATAATAGAATAGAAAGCAAAAAGCTTTTCCACCTAAATGATTTAGTTTTTTCCATGTTGAATTTAATATTTCTTTTCACAGTAGGGCTCGTCAGTCCTGGTCCTCGAGACCTGGAGTCCTGCAGGTTTTCCACGTGTCCCTGCTGGAACACACCTGACTCAAATCAATGTATATTTAGCAGACATGCAGAGCTTGTCTGAGTCTGAATAAGGTGTCTTCAAGCAGGACTCCTGGAAAACCTGCAGGACACTGACCCTCGAGGACCAGGGTTGAGGATCACGGCAGCAAGACAGTTTTATATCTTTATCTTCCATTTGAAATGAGTTGCTCTGCTTCGAAAACAGAATAAATCTAATTTCTCTTCTGTCGTTTCACCCACAGCAGGCGAGGAGAAAGTTAAAGTTGTGATGGTTCCAGTCCCTGTCCCAGTTTTCATTCCAGTGCCTCTGAACATGTACTCCCAGCACACGCCTGTCCCGATGGTGGTACCCATGCCTGTACGTCCCATTCTTCTGGACTCATCTTCTAGGTCATTTTTATTGTTCTTAATCGCAGCAGGAAGTCAAACGGACTCGTTTGTTGCAGGTTCCAGTACCGATCGTAGCCCCTCCACAAGAAAAAGACATGAAAGATGCTGCTGTCCAGTCAGAGACGTTTGCTGAAGAGGATGAAAAACAGAGACATCAATCTGTTTTCACTGCAGGTGAGAGTTTGGTGATAAGTAGAACGTAATCCCAGTTGTTATAGATTTACTCTGTGAAAATACAGTTCTGTATTTATGCTCCTCTGAGCTGGAATTTAACAATATTCTCTTTACTTCTACATGTAGAACAGAGCAGCTCTTCTTGTACTCGGGATGTAAAGTCTCCCTCAATCCGTAAGGATGACAAATCAGTCCAGACTGAACTGCCGCTCACTGCTTGTTCAACAAGCAGCACAGAGTCGACTGATCTTCAGCTCGATAACCAGCCAGCAACAAGTAAAACCGTAAGCGACTTTCCTGCCACCAGCTCCAAAGATCAGCCTCCCCCCTCACCGATAATGGACCTGGAAACAGACTTTCCGTCTGGTGAGGGATCTGATCACTGACGCTTATAAATTTGAGTTTTACGTGTGTAAATGTTTGGGATGGTGCGTCTTGGAAAAGAACTACTCCACTCGGTTGAGGGGTTTTTGTGGTTTTTTTTTTTCCAGAATCATTGGATCAGAAGGTGTCTGTTCCACAACGGGGAGTGAAAAGGTCCAGAGAGGGTTCCACAGGCAGGAAACGGGTATGACATCCCTTAGAAATTAGCACAAATTAGCTTTATTTTTGCCCTTGTTTAAAAACATTTCAAGCCTTTACACTTGATTTTCTATTTTTTGGATCATTCTTTGTAAAAAAAAAAATCAGAGATGTTTGTGTGTGGAAAATCCCAGAAGATCAGCAGTTTCTGAAATACTCAGCTAAACAACGTGCTGCGTTCAAAGTGTCTTCAGTCCCCTTTCTTCCTCTTTCTGATCTTCACGTTGAACTGGTGCGGTCCAGCGTCATGATAACACAAAGACACGTGAGCCCTTTGGCTCCCTTTCTGCTTCCATGTGAATTTTAAGGTTTTGTTGATTGTTTTTAAGTATTTTCACTCTTTGTATGAGTGAGCTGTTGCAGCCATGTGGTCAGCTAACCAGCTCCTGTCAGCTGTCCACCAGAGGTGATGGAGCCATCTCTGCAGACTGCAAAACAGCTTCACTCTTTCTGTCAGGTCCTCTCAGTCTTTAGGACAGTTCAAGTCCAGACTGAATACACACCTCTTTTTCTTGTAATCTTTTTCACTTCAGAACCAGATTCTTCATCATTGACAGACTTTTTTTTTCCACAACAGCCTTCAATGTATCAAATCAAAGATAATTTATTCATCCCCGAGGGGAAATTCAAAGTTCAAGCCAGCTCGTCCAAGGTTAGACATACAGACAGGTAACATTAATGACAAAACAATAAAGAACCTAGCTGAAACTTAGGCCATGCAGCCTGTTTATCACCATAATACGCCTTATAACAGATAAGAACAGAGATACATTAGGATCATGGGGGCCTCGAGGGAAAAAAGGTCATGTAACTCCGGGCCGCGCCACAAGATGATGCAGTCCAAAGTGACAGAGAAATAAAAACCTCATACACTGAAGCACAAACTCAAACAAGACACACAAAGTCCAGGGCGGCGGTGAGTCACGTGGGATCGGACCGGGGGTGGATAAGGAGGGGGACAGAGCATATGTGAACATCTCTTCTTCCGTTCTCAGGGGGGGTTACACCGGCCCAAGGCCGCTGGGAAGTTGTCGTTGTGATGCACTTTGTTTGACTGAATTTGTTTTTAATGTGCTATAAATACACTTTGAATGTGACTGACTGATGAGATTTCTGGTAAAGAAATTAAAAGGGTGAACTAATCAAGTGGCTGCTGTGTTAATCAACCTTTCAGCCTTTTCAATTTTTTTCTGCCGTCTTTAAAATATATTGTTTGTCCATTTTAGGGTCGCAGGCGAGTTGTTTCAGTAGAACGGACTCCGGTGGTGCCTCCAGCCACTTCCATGCTGAACCACATGTACGGAGTCAAAGCCTGGAGGAGCTGGGTCCAACAGCGCAACAAGCAACCACCAGAATGTAAGCTGAGACTGTTTTATTATATCTGTTATATATTCTTTTATTCAGACTCTAAGTCCATTAAAATAAAAATTACAGACATATAAACATTTTTAAAAGAGACGTGTGTACCAGCGTTTCCACATAGCAGACTGGTACAGAAAGAAGGCTGGGTGAACACTCTTACAATCCCATTACAAGATCCATCAAGACGACATGTAAATTTAAACATTAATCGTCTCAAAAGAGCATGAAATGTGAGAAGCTGTGCATTACAGAAAAGTTCACGAGCAGTATGCCGTCTTGGTTTCCCCAGAAGAACACGTAGACAATCATCATATGCAACCCGAAGTTTACGGATGCTCGCCTTTTTAAAATTACTCCATGAAGATGCAGTATGTGAAGGAGTACAAAAGGCCCTAAAAAGACCCACTTTAACCTTGTCTGAACACCAGGAAAATTTTCTGGTCAGCAAATTGGCCTGCATGTATAAAATACTACGCTGTCTATTCATTACAGCATCATCCATCATATCTTCTGTGATTATGTGACCCAAATATTTGATTTTTAGAACAGACAGGAAGTACTTGTCTTGATAAAAGGATGGAAAGGTCAGGTCTCTATCCATGTTTACTCTACAGATCATAACAGATTATAATTCATATAAAAGTTTAAATCATAATTGGAACGTGGTGAGCAGCTCTTGAAACCCAGCACTGCTGGGTGAAACAATGGCCAAATCATCGGCATACATGAGATGTTTAATCAGTGCTCTGCCAACCATGTAGCCTGTTCTGCAGTTTAACTGGTCTGAGAGATCATCCATAATTAAAAGTGCTGCATATATTTCTTTATTCTTTATTCCTGCAGCCAGTCAAGTGGATATTAAAGAAGACGTCCTGCAGTGCAACTCAGAAGAGCTCAGCTTTGCTCTGTCTCACTTTATCAGAGACGTACGACGGCCAAACGGAGAGATCTACAGCCCAGACAGCATCTTCTACCTCTGTCTGGGGATACAGCAGGTGCGTATAAACACACCTGTCCTGGCTTCCATCTGTGATTTCGCCTGTTTTCTTTCTCTCACTGTAGCGACTGAGTCTTTCTTGTCTTGGAACAGTATCTGTTCATCATGGGCCGGATAGAGAACATCTTCACAGACGAGCTTTACAGTCAGTTTGCCAGTGAAATCAGCAGGATGCTGCGATTCTGGAAACCTAAGCTTCTACCAAGCGGTACGTTCACTGACATATAACTCTTAATTCTTTATGAACCAAATAGCAGCTTAAATACTGTTTATATATGGCTTTTTTTGTATCCCGAAGACTGCATTTAAAGCCAAAAATATCCTCTGTACATTCGCACACATTAGCTTTCAATAGCTTAGGCAGAATAGTCTTAGCTTAAATGAGTTGAATGGTTCTTTGTAATAATGATGTAAAACACATTTTTTTTCTGCGGCTCAGGGTTGTTAGCATCTTTTAGCTATTTATTTTTTTCCCTGCCCTCACTTTGAATTGTTTGGTTCAGTTTATAATATGTGGAGTACTACCTGTTCGTCAAACATCAGACAGACAAACCTCCTCTTTATTCTTCCAGGTTGCGTTGCTCCCTCCCGAGTTGAGGAGTCCTACCTGTGGGAGTGCAAGCAGCTGGGTGCGTACTCTCCCATCGTGCTGCTCAACACGCTGCTCTTCTTCTGCACAAAAAACTTTCACTTAAACACGTTGGCGCAACACCAGCACCTGTCCTTCTCCAACTTCACTCGGCGCTCTAAACCCTGCAGTCGAACAGGAAAAGTCTGCTACCTTCATTACCAGAGACGCAGCACGTCCACGTCTGACTGTGAACAGACAGGTGATTCATTTTTTATTTTATTACATGCAGAAAATGTCAATCCAGTTGTTTCAAACCATGTAGGAAACGTAAGAACATCTGTAGATCTTACTGACTTTCTACACATTGTTCTTTTGATTCTCTTTAAAATCTTTGTGGGATTTAATCATGACTTTTGTTATGAACATTTTTATATAGAAGAAGAAACTTTATTATTTTAAAAGGATTATAGGAAAATCATTGTCACATTTACAGCACAAAGCAGGTGAATATCTGTTTAAAATACTTGGAAAATATCCATAATAAAACTTTCCAGACATGCTCTGTAACAGTTAAGCTAGAAATTGAGAGGGCAGTCATCATCAGTGGTTAGAAATAACATTTCTAGAGTCATTTATGTATTAGTTAAAAAAAATCAAAAAGTAGGAACTTTTTATTTTGTTTTGAGAATGAATCAAAAGCACGATGATCCGTTAAGGTAATAATTCTTACTACGGATAGACACTCAACAGCCACTTTATCAGGACCATCTAGCTGGCACCGCTTTGGACCTCTTTCCTTTCAGAACCGTCTTAATTCTTAGTTTCAGAGATTCAAAAAGCTCTTGGAAACATTCCTCAGCACTTGTGCAACATATTGACATGACAGCTTTACACAGTGACTGCAGATTTGCTGCATATCCACTATGAAGATCTCTTGTTCCACCACATTGCAAAGGTCTGAAATCGGATCGCGATCTAGTGACTGGAGGCCACTACAATGAAGCAGGTTGGAGAGGATTTCATGTGAGTTAGTGAGCCAAGAAAATATCTTCCACACCAGTACACCCACAAAGCAGGATGGATCCATGTTGTCGTGACGTTTCCAGTAAATTCTGATCCTACCATGTGAATGTGGAGCTGAACTGGAGACGCATCAGACCAGCAATGTTTCTCCATCTTCTATTGTCCAGTTCTGGTGAGTCTGTGTGAATTGTAGCCTCAGTTTCCTGTTCTTACTGACAGGAGGAAACCCGGTGTGGTCTTCTGCCGCTGGAGTCCTTTAAGGTTGGACGTGTTTAGTCAGAGATGCTTCTCTGCTTATCTCAGTTGGAAGCAGTGCTTGTTTGACTTCCTGTTGCCTTTCTATCATCTCCAACCAGTCTGTCCAGTCTCCTCTAACATCGACAAGACAATGTGGTTTAAACACTGGATATTCTGTAAACCCTGCAGATGGTGAAAGTCCCAGTAAATCATCAGTCGTTTCTGAAATACTCAGTCAACCATGCCCTTTTCAACGTCGTCCAAATCATCTTTCTTCCTCATCCTGATGATTAGTTTAAACTTCAGCAAGTCGTCTTCACCACGTCTGCATCACTAAATGCACTTTGCTGCCACGTGATTCGCTGTTTCTCTCAACAAGCAATCAAACAGATGGACCAAACAAAAATAGCTGAGTGTGTATTCATGCTTGGGCTGTGTTTTCTGCGTGGGATTGTAATTGTTCCATGTATTTATTAAAATTTGAACTCTTTTTGGAAAATTCACATTCAGTTGCAGCTGGATAGGATTGGTATTTTTAAGCATATTGTGGAGCATGAAATTGTCAGGCTACGGATTATATCTGCGACTGGTAAAATGTAACCCAGTACAACCTGCCGCATGGGGAGGACTCGTTCGTCCAGTAAGGCAACCCATCTAGGAGAAGGAAACTGGCCCCCAACCTCCACTACCTTGTCGTTAATCCGTCAAAGATAAAGGCTTCGGGAGTCAGCCTTGAGGACAATCAGGAGGTGGAGTAATTCAGTGACGTTCCACAACTCCTGCAACACTTTTGGTGCCAAACTGCACCCGCTTCTGCTGTTACTTTAGACCAGTGTGTCAATGTGGGACCTTCTGCATGGGCAACAGCCTGTCCTCCACATTACCCTGCCCTGGCCTGCTCCTGGAGAGGCCACTCCAGCCTCACCTCACAGCGTGGAAACAACACGGGAAGCAGCGGATAAAGGTTATAAGTCACAATAAGTCCAGACCTCCCTGGATAGCCACCGTCCACCTCAAGCTGGTCAGTGCTCAGCCAATAAGATGTTGTCCCGTCATGCCCTGCCTTCCTCATCGGGTGCATGGAGATTAGGTTAAAACTGACAAACAGGCTGAAAAACCTGCAAGAAAAAAAAAATCAATCATGGAGCATTAAATTACTACAAAAAAAAAGTATAAAAGCAATAAATTTAAGTGTATTTGGGGGGGAATACACATAACATATGCTTTATTTCTATTATTTATTAGAGCCACTGAAAACACAGCAGGCGGAGAACGAGGGAGACCTGGAGATGCTAGAAAACGTCACAAACCCTCTGCGCTGTCCAGTCAGACTCTACGAGTTCTACCTCTCTAGATGGTGAGAAACACACAGAGAGCTGACATTATCACTGCTGCGAAGAAAGACTACATCTCTGTTGCTTTGCTCTCCAACAGCCCAGACTCTGTGAAAAGCCGAACTGATTTGTTTTACCTCCAACCTGAACAGGATGTCCACACACACAGGTAAGACCAGCCTATTCTCACCTGAGCTTTGCAGTAGCACCTGTAAGGAAGGCGAAGGTGTTCAAACCTTAAATGTGACAGTATTTGATGCATCACGACTCGGATCGAGTCAATGCTAATGTTCTAAAGTCAGACATTTAGGGAGCAGATCTTTCATGGGGAGAGATTGGATGGAAGTTGGTGAGATTTACCAGAACACCAGTTTATAAAAAATAACTGCAGAAAAATTAATGTGCTGCAGATGTTGTGAGAATATTGCACTGTACTTTGGGCTTGTCCATTAATTCAGTTGTATAGGATTAGAAAATTGATAATAAATAAAGGTAAAACCATCTTTTGACATCTTATATTTAGGACTGAGACCACAGACTGTGAAAGGATGAAAGTGACCACCAATAAGCATCTGTTCATTATCTTATTGATGGCTGTTAATGCAGGCATGTGATGGAAAAATTCACTTGGAGCCAGAGTGTGGAGGAGTTTGTTAGTTATTGTCATGTGTCATCTTACGAATTGATTTCACTCCCATTTAAGGGGAGACTTAATGGGGTGCTATTATGGTATTTCAAGTTTTCTGATCTTTCTACAGTATTACAGTGTTGAATCCTCATCAGACATGTGAACGGCACTGTTTTTTATTACCTAAACGCATGTTTGAGTTTGAGTTCCAGCACGCTCTCCGTTCGGTTTCCATGGCGACGAAAAACGCGTTGTTTCAGAGAGTTTTTTTTCTACTTGGAAATCCTTGTGACGTCCCGGGGGATAAGGTTCGGTGATTGGTTACCTTCTACTGGTTAACTATGACATGTACAAATACATCAGGCGGGTGGAAAACGTGGGATAAAGTTATTTCCAACGATGGCTGGTGAGTTTACCAAAGAGAGACATCCTGCTGCATTCGTTGCTGTGGGTTGCTGTTTTCCACTTTGTTTTCAGGGTCTGATTCAGGTTCCAACATGTAGGGCTGTATGCTATGTGTTGACATTGTATTTTGTTTTTTTATTGAGTTCATATTAGCCTAATCCTTCTGTTTATGAGATGTTACAATGACGGCGAAAGCAGGTACGGTGCGCGCTCCCGATGTAGCGCGGTGGCGGGAGGCGGGGCTTAATGCGGAAGAGTCTCAATCCCCTCGTTTTGCCCGCAGGCTGATCTGACAGCCTACGGAGAGGGTCGGTCTGAAATAAATAAAGCGATTTGTGACAATAACTCCATCAATCCCAGCCTTTCTGGTCTCAGAAATAAAAATAAATTAGCCTGAAATGCAAAAAAATAGTTCCACTTTAAGATATTTGTACCGTTCTGCATGTTAACGTAAAGAATCTGCTTGAAGGGATTTTAGTTCATTCCTTCATACAGATGCATCAAACCTGGTAGTCACGGAAAAACCTAACAGAACCCAAAAAAAGAGGAACACAGTTGTAAAAACGGAGGGATTGTGATGTTTTTGTGTAGACACTTAAAGACACCTTTGCATATAAGAAAGGTGATTTTCTGTATTTCCACTTTTTTGACCCAACAGTTCCCACTGGTACACTTCTCAACCACTGGACGCCGCTACTCTACAGAGCATGCTCACACGGATCTTGGCTGTCAGAGAGGTTCAGCAGGAACAGGAAGCCCCCCAGCAACAGAGCTCAGTCTCCACTGAGGGTGAAGCTGAATGATGCTCATCATGTGCAACTGAAACCTCCCCTAAAGCCAAACGTTTCTTACATTTCTCATGTCAGATTCACCAGAAACGAGGATGAAAGAAAGGCTAACGACTATTCCTGCAGCATCCATCCATCCTCAGAAATTCTCAATAAGTTTACAAACATCTCATATTATAGACGAAGGGAATGTTGATGTTTGTTGAAAACTCACATCTTATTACGTTCTACCAGTAAGATATTGTTTTTTTCAGACACACACTTTCTTATGCTGTGCAGCAAACAGTGGTTGATTAATTAGGCTGTCAAAATGTGGTCGCCCCTCTTTGTTTTAGCACTTTTTCTGGAGAATATTGGCTCATGAGAGTTTTTATCCTGGTTTTTGGGATGGAAGCTGGCTTCAGGACATAAACAATCATGCAAAAAAAGAAAATACACTAATTTTTATTTTTTTTAATTAATACATATTTAAATGATCAGATCCTGTTATAATTCAGTCAATATAATGTAAAAAAAAATCTGTCACACAAGGGAAACGCGTACAGTGAGCAGGTTGCAGTTGTAAAAGAAACATGCAGAAGATCAGCTCTTTAACCTGGTTCTTATCTTTATTTGTTCAATACCTGCTCAATCACAAACCAAAAGTTCTCTCTCGCACCTGAAGCTCCTCTGGCTTTTTACTGGAGGCCCCTTCATTCTGGTTTACCTACTCAGGCATGGTCTGCAACATGACACATACAGTTGGTTTAGTTTAGGTAACTTCATCTTTTATACGCTCTACTCATCAAATATGTCTGTATCTGGCCGGATGGTAGTTGATTAAAAACCAACGTTAAAGCAGCTCTATGATGCTATTTCTAGTTTTCTGAGCTTTCTGCAGTGTTGTTGAATTCTCAATAGACATGTGAGCAGCGCCGTGTTTTATCACCTAAACGCATCTTTGAGTTTTCCAGCATCCTACATTCGGTTTCCATGGCGACAGAAGCCATTAGTTTCAGAGTTTTTTTCTATTTCAAAATTCTAGTGAAGTCCTGGGGGAGGGACTCAGTGATTGGTCGTCTTCTCTAGGTTGTACGCTTTATGAGAAGAAAGCCACGCCCACCTTCACTGCTCAGGTAAGTACACCTAGCAGTTGACCAATCAGATGCAGCCTGCAGGACAGAGGGCGGAGCTTTCTCTGTTGGCTTGTTTCCGGCAGAGGCTGATCTGAGAGGATCAATACAAAATAAATGGGATATGTGAAAAATGCTTGATTATTTCTTGCCCATCTGGACTTTTATAATAAAATACATTAGACTGAAATGTGCATAATATAGACACTTTAAAGATTTAAACTCCTGAATTAATTCTTTTGATCAAAAAGTACAAGTATTCCCTCTTTGTTCTGGTGAATCACAAACAGGTTTAAGTAGAACTTCAACATGGAAAAAAGAAGAAATGGAAGCAAGAGAAAAGAGAAAGTAGGGAATTTAAGGCTTAAACATTTTGTGTTAGAGCTCCAACAAGATCGTCTTCAAGGTGTATTATCTCAGATTCAGCCTTGGTCCTAAGCACACACTTGCTAAAAGGTTGAGCAGGAAAGAAAAGTGACAAAGTGTTCTCGTTTTTGGGCCTCATGCACAGGATATGAGGAGATGTTACAAAAAGAAAGTAAATTTAGAATAATATGAGATCTTTAAACTCGGTTTTTTAATTAACTGATCAAAAATTGAAGCTCAAAGCTGTAAGACGTTTAAAATCTGCACACAAATCCGGTTTTCTTGACTTTATTTTTAGCATTCACATGAAGACACGTCGTGACCTGATGGCAAAGGCAAAAAGGTGCTGCGAAAGGACACAGTAAAAGTCATTTTACATCATTTTTTAAAGATCCTGAGGGCAATGGGACAACAAAGTGAACGCCCCTGGTCCAACTGGTTTTAATCCCACACCACAGCTCTTTCACCACACGGAGCAACATTCCCACCCAGACTGATGATTGAAACAAGCAACAACACTTAGTTCTGTTTCACCTCTCGTCTATGTTTAATGAGTTTTTAAGCTCTCCTTGCAGCATGAAATGGGAGTACTTGTACTTTTCCCCTCCATCTTGACTGTTTTTTTTCAGGAGTGTACTTTCTTGAGCCAGAAAACTCAGTGCCTCTCATATGTAACATTTATGTAACAGATATGTAACACTGTTCCCCTCTGGATCGATTTCTATGTGGCCTTATTAGTTAACAAGCATCCTTCATGTCCAGATTCTCCAGACTGGAAGAGTTTATCACACTGAGCTGCATTACTGATTAAATGCTGAACCCCGGGGTTGTATTATATTGGAATACGTATAATATTTGAGCTGTACTTAAGTGTTACCATCTTTATTACCTTAAGTACTTGAAAGAGTGTCATTGTGTCCTGCGTTAGGACTGTGTCATTTTGATGTTTTTTCTTTATGCTTCCTTTTCATGATTTCATTGAGCTGTAGAGAAATTCTAAATGCAAGAGGAAAAAGTTGGCCTCTTTGGGTTTCGTGTTGTTTTAAAAAAAAAAAAAAAAAAAAAGAATAAATAAGGTTTGAATGCTGTTCTCAGCCAAACACACATCTGGAGTCATTCCTGTTACCTTCATGAGTTAGATGGGAGTTCTTTGAGGTCATTTGACAAAAAATATTCTTTGTTGTGAAAGTTGGGGAGTGGATGCATCTTATTTGATGATTTACTTTATTTTAGCCACATTTTTCTCTAAGAGACCAATATAAAAGCTTTGTTTTAGATTTTATGTTACACATGAGGCCAATTCAGCTCCATTTGAACTTGCAGTGTTGGCTGGTTGATCCATGAGCATACTGAACTTCAAGCATACTGTAATATTTTGTCACCACTGTAAATGAAATATTATTGCTGCTGTGTGATTCTTTCCTGGTGGTTTTTCACCAAGATCAGGCCCAAAGACGATGTTTCACGTCGTCATGCTGATATCAAGTATTAAAAAGAAAGTTCATCTTATTTCTTCGGTTGCAGGGCACATGACTCATCACACAGTGTGATGGAACTGAAACATAGCGTTGCGAGTGTAATCAGTTCTAAAAGTTTAATAAAAAGTTAATATGATTTAAGTCTGCCATTTAAATATTTTCCATGTCAGGATGTTGATTTTTGTACATCAACATTGTAACACTGCTTTATAGTTTTACTTAATATTTATACAATTACATTTTTTTAACCTTATATAGGAAATAAAATCCCTCCAAAATGGACTAATTCATGTAGAAAATGTTGTCCACAATGTAGCACCAAGTCAAAAATCTTTTAACTCCAACTAGACTTCAAAAACCCAGTAAAATGACTTTAAGAACGACCGACTCCTCACATCCGGTCTTTCAGCCTTTTAGTACTTTTCAACGTTTTATTTACATGTTAAATAAAATATATTCCATGTCACAATCATGCAACAAATTCAGCAAAGAACTCCTTCAGTTTGTCATTACTCTCATTCCACAAACACGTTAAAGCTACACATCAGATGCCAACAGTATGAATACGGTCGTTACACATAGTTCCTAACTTGTCGATATTTTCCTAACTTCTCATTAAACCCTTTCACTATACATCCATAACAGAATTGTCTTTTTAAGAACATAAACATGTGAAGCAGCCCAAAGAGGTCAATATTAAGCTATGAAACCATCTGGTTTTAACAAAGACTTCCAGTTTTTGGTTTCTTGTGTTGATGTGTTTCAAACTTTGTGGGAGTGAAGTTGCAGAGACGCGCTAAACAGAGGAAATCAAGAACTTTAAAACATTCCTATTCAACAGGATGCAAGAACTTGCAACATGAAAATACAAGATATTTAATAATTCAAAGCCAAGGCTTGGGAACATATCTTAACTCCTGTTAAGGCTGGACAAGAAATGCTTTTATTTGGACTGTTTTAAATGAAACCATACGATCACCTTTTGGATCCTAAACTTCTTGAACTCTGAATTCATTCGCGCCACGTCCAGTCTTAACAGTTGCACAGCAGGAAGAGGATCGTAGAATGTGTCTAGGCCATGTCTTCTTCGCCTTCCTCTTCAAACTCTCCCTCCTCCTCAGCAGTGGCCTCCTGGTACTGCTGGTACTCGGACACCAGGTCATTCATGTTGCTCTCAGCCTCTGTGAACTCCATTTCATCCATGCCTTCACCCGTGTACCTGTGACAACATGAGTCATATAGTTACTTACAGATTGGCATTTATCTGCTAGCACAGGAACTGGCTGCTCCTCACTACGTTTCACTCACCAGTGGAGGAAAGCTTTGCGGCGAAACATGGCAGTGAACTGCTCTGAAATGCGTTTAAACAGCTCCTGAATGGCTGTGCTGTTGCCAATGAAAGTGGCAGCCATCTTGAGGCCACGTGGAGGGATGTCGCAAACGGCCGTCTTGACATTGTTGGGGATCCACTCCACAAAGTAGCTGCTGTTCTTGTTCTGAACATTAAGCATCTGCTCATCCACCTCCTTCATGGACATTCGGCCTCGGAAAATGGCTGCAACTGTGAGGTAACGCCCGTGGCGTGGGTCGCAAGCTGCCATCATGTTCTTGGCATCAAACATCTGCTGGGTGAGTTCAGGAACAGTCAGAGCCCTGGGAAAAGACAAACATTTCAATGAGGATCCATTTCAATAAATTACAATCCAGTAATGTGAGTTTCCGAACAGCAGAGTCCAGCTTCTCTACCTGTACTGCTGACTGCCTCGGCTGGTCAGGGGCGCAAAGCCAGGCATGAAGAAGTGTAGCCTGGGAAATGGAACCATGTTGACAGCCAGTTTCCTCAAATCGGCATTGAGCTGGCCAGGGAAGCGCAGACAGGTGGTCACCCCGCTCATGGTGGCCGACACCAGGTGATTGAGATCGCCGTAGGTGGGTGTGGTGAGTTTCAGTGTCCGGAAGCAGATGTCATACAGGGCCTCATTGTCAATGCAGTAGGTCTCATCTGTGTTTTCAACCAGCTGGTGGACAGAGAGGGTGGCATTGTAGGGTTCCACCACCGTGTCTGACACCTGGAGTATAAAAGAGGGAGATAAACAAGGTGAGGAGGGGGAATATGTAAACCTGGACAACCAGAAAACAAACCAAAACAATCATATATACACACACAATATACAAACCTTAGGTGAGGGCACCACACTGAACGTATTCATGATGCGGTCTGGGTATTCCTCTCGGATCTTGCTAATGAGGAGGGTTCCCATACCAGAACCAGTGCCTCCTCCCAGTGAGTGTGTTAGCTGGAACCCCTGGAGGCAGTCGCAACTCTCGGCCTCTTTCCTCACAACATCCAGGACTGAGTCCACCAGCTCAGCTCCCTCAGTGTAGTGGCCTTTAGCCCAGTTATTACCTGCCCCACTCTGGCCTGTGTTACATGTAAACACATACATCTTAGTCAGCTGTAGCGTCAGATCATCTTCATATCTTATTCTACGTTTAAAATCTTCCTAAATTCACAGTCACACACAAATATTTTCTTTTCTCTACTTCATATTTTTATATAAATGCTTACCAAAGACAAAGTTATCTGGTCTAAACACCTGACCAAAGGGGCCAGACCTCACAGAGTCCATTGTGCCAGGCTCCAAGTCCACCAGCACCGCACGAGGGACATACTTGCCACCTGGTTAAGGAGAAGTATTGAAGAATATTCATGAAATAATACAATATGCATTTGAACCACTGATCAAAGCTAAAATGCTCATCAGTACAAAATTTCAAGTTTGTTATTGGTCTTAAGAATTCTTTACATGTTTTCTAGTTTAGAATAAACATAAAATTTGATGGAAAAGCCAAGATTAAAACAAAAAGTACAACCATCATCTAGGACTGAGCCCACCAGTTCAGCTCCCTCAGTACAGAGCCCTTTACTAAACTGTTGAGAGTAAACTAAAGCTAAAAACGCACGCAAATATCGATTATATATCTTTAAAATGATCGTTAAAATTGAATTAATTGAAATTGAACTTATAAATAAAAACTGAATTTCCCTTTGGGAATTAAAGTCTGACCGGAAATAACCCTGTTAATTTACATTTTCTACGAAACAATTAGAATTTTCAAAATACAATAGTCTACATAGATCATTGCCATTAAACGGAAAACCAAAGTTATAACTTTAACACTTGTGAAACACAGTGTACACCCCCTATAATAAGATTAGTTAATATCAAAACATAAAATAAACAAGTTTTATGGCAGTTCTTGGTCTGTTCATTGCACAGTAAAGCCCCTGCTGGATGGTGACGGTAAAAAAAAAAAAAAAAAAGGTTTCAGAGAGGTCTCGTATGACATTGGCTCATCCACAAATTAGCTAATCTAACAAGTTATCTGTAAACTAATCTAACAAGGCAGCTGGAAGCGCTTAACAAAGCGAAGTAAACCTGAGGCCTCGTTGTAATATACGTTGATCCGCTCCAGCTGCAACTCGCTGTCCCCGTGGTAAGTCCCGGTGGGGTCGATGCCGTGTTCGTCACTGATCACCTCCCAGAACTTCAATAAAAAACAGAAAATGATTAAATGAGCTGGCTTAATAGTGTGGCTACCCTTCAGAGTCAAAACCTTCTTGTTATATACAGTCTGTGGTCTAAAACAACAGCCAACTACGTCGCTAAATAAGCTAATGATAATTACAGCCCGCGCAAACTGAATAAAACGTTTGGACCGTGTTGCACCGAATTAAGACCTCAGTTTCACCGAAAAACTTCTCTAACCTTAGCTCCGATTTGGTTGCCACACTGGCCGGCCTGAAGATGCACAATTTCTCTCATTTTTATGGCGATTTAAAACGTTTTGGGTGTCAGACTAAGTTGTATCCTCTCGCTACTCCAGCAACGGTCTAAACAAGAGAAGGGTGGGGACCTTGCCAACGGTTAATGCCCCATAAATTTAATTGGATCAACGGGATGTCAATCCAAATAACTTGGACATATGATTGGCTAGCAGCAATTTAGAGTTAGACTGATTGGATAGTGATCATGAGGCGCGGTTACCTTTAGTAACTGGAATATATTTTAACGCACAACAGAGTATCTATGGAGACGAATGAAACTGTTTTCTTTCATGCAAACCTATATCAATGAATTTATGTATTTTCCATGACCTGCATATTCTTTTTGTACCTATTTTCATTTCATTCTTGACCCCCTGACCTATCAGTTTATGTTCTGTATTTTTTGTTCAATTGTGTAATAAAAAAAAAAAAGATAAAAAAAGAAGAAAAACCTATATGAATGAATGTGTTTCCTCTGCTACGGCCGAGCAAGTATGAGCTGGATATTTGAGAATTTTAATTTTAATACTTATTTATTTAAAGATTTAAAAAATTTAAAAAAAAAAAAAAAAAAAAAAGAAGAAGAAGAAGAAGAAAACCTGTATGAATATTAAAGTTGTGTTAAGCTGCCTTCCTTGCAGGGGAACAACATATGACAATGAATTTAGTGAATTTAGATCTGGAAAGCGTAGCAAATTTCAGGATTTATTGACTTAAAGATAACAAGTGAACAATTGATTTGTAAAAAAGAAAAGAGTAAGGTTAAAAGATTATTTGATTATCAATATATTTTATTGAAGATATCGTTTTAACTTAAAATTTGCATTCAAGTTGAAAACTCTCAAACCATTACAAAGACATTTTCATTGCAGTATTTGTTATTGTTTATTGATGGTTTTTTTTTTTTTTTTTTACTTTAGTTTGTTGAAACTATAAACACGAAGATACTCCTTTTTTTAAAAAGGCTTTATGTCCGGTGTGGACCGGGGAAGACCGGAGTTCAGCAGGTCAGCTGACGCGTGACGTCATTTCCCTACGATTGTTTACAAGTGACATCATGGCTCTGCCTGATAAACACTAGTAAAAACAAGAGCGGATAAATGATTTGTTCAGAACATAGACACCCGATTATGTATGATAGATTTACCCAAACCTTATGTCAACGAAACGGAAATTCAAACAAGATAACACGTAAATACCTCTTCAACATATTATTCCCAGCTCAAACAAACAGAAATTTTATAAACCAGCTTTTCTCTAAACCAGAACTGAGAAAATGGAGAACTAACTACATAACTTATCGTGTAAACCCAAAAGCAAAAGAAGTCCGTTTTAAAATATTAAGCAATATTTATCCATCCAGTGAGCTTTTAAGAATGAGATTTGGTATTGATCATAACAATTGCAGCTTTTGTGACAATGACATAGAAACCACTGATCACCTTTTCTTCGAAACATGCATACCTCTAGATTCTGGGAAGATCTACAGAAATGGATAAATACTAAATTCCAACTATTGGCTCCCCTCACCAGAAATAATATTGTGTTTGGTGTTGATATGAACAATACAAAAGGTGACTTTGTAATGAACAATTTATTGCTGCTTGCGATATTTTTAATGCACACCTGCAAATGGAGGAAAACAAAACCTCTCTTCCCTGCATTTGAAAAAGACCATGTGGACCACCTCAACACCTTAAAGCTGATGAAAAGGAAACCTGCATTATTTTTTCTTACAGCCTATGAGGAACTAAATATGTTCAACAACCCCTAGCATGTAACTGACTGTAATCTCTTTTATTACGTTATTTGTTTTCCTTTTTTATTTAATCATATTCATTTTTTAATGTTATATATTTATTTTATTCCTTTTACTTAAATTTAAGCTTAATGTTGAACTTTCTGTTAATGTTATATGACACATGTTCTGATTACTATGAATGTGTGCTTTTATGTCAAAGTATTTTCAATTCAGTGCATAAAATGCCCTGTATTTGTGTATAAAATGTTCAACAAAGAAAAAAACATTAATAATAAATAAATAAATAAACCTTGCCCTGCGATGGACTGGCGAGCTGTCCAGGGTGTACCCTGCCTGTCGCCCAAAGCCAGCTGGGATAGGCTCCAGCTTCCCCACGACCCTGAATTGGATTAAGCGGTTCAGAAAAATGAATGAATGAATAAATAAACCACTGGAAAAGATGATCTATAATGCTGCCACTGAGCTTGAGTTGTGAGTTATGACATTTTCTTGTATATCCTTTTTATTGTTTTGTGTACTGTATTGTGAACACATTTAAATTAAAACAAAGGACATCATGGCTGTGTTTCCAGCTTTTGCCAAAGTAGCAAGTGACAAAGTTAAATCATCCAAAGTTGAGCACCCCTCAGTATATAATGCATTCTTTAAAATGATCATGTTCCTACAAACACTTCATCGTAAAAAAAAGTTTTAACAAAACCTAACAAGTTGATACTGACCGCATCAAGAATGACAAAGTGTTAGGTGATTTTCCTATGTTATTTCAACCATTAGCTATCATATTTGTTTTTAAATGGTAAATTAAATGAATCCTTAGTTACTGGGATGTATTCAAGTAACTGAATCACATCTTGTTGTCAGTACTTGTTCGCCTTGACAGCACTTAAATATCCAGTGTATTTACAGACACAAGTTTATGGTTTATTAGTATTCAATCATAATTCACCCATAAACCCATGCACCTATCATACTTTCAAATGGGCCTAAATTGATTTTTTTTCTTATTTACTGAATACATCAGTTCCCGTTATAATTCAGTTAATATAGTATAAAACATTTCACACAAGTGAAATGCAGTCAGTTTAGTTTATGTAAGTTCATCTTTCACTATGATCTTCCCTGTAAATGTCTGAAGCTGGCCAGGTTGATAGTTGATTAAAAGCCAACTTAAAAGATTTAAACTCCTGCATTAAATCTTAAGATCAAAAAGTAAAAGTATTCAAACTTTATTCTTTGTTGTTGTGAAAGTTTAGAAGTGGATGCATCTTATTTGATTTACTTCATTTTAGCCACATATTTCTCTAAGAAACCAACAAAAAAGCTTTTAGATTTTATGTTACACGAGGTCAATTCAGCTCCATTTGAACTTGTAGTGTTGGCTGACTGATCCACGAGCACAATCCCAGGTAAGAGTTCATACTGCTGAACTTCAATCATACTGTTATAATTTTTCACTACTCTAAATGAAATATTATTGCTGCTGTTATTCTTACCTGGTGGAATTTCACCAAGATCAGGCCCAAAGACGATGTTTCACATTGTGCAGAAAACATGCTGTGTTGACATCAAGTATTAAAAAGAAAGTTCATCTTATTTCTTCGGTTGCAGAGCACATGACTCATCACACAGTGTGATGGAACTGAAACGTAGCGTTGCGAGTGTAATCAGTTTGAAATTTTTAATAAAAAGTTAATATGATTTAAGTCTGCGATTTAAATATTTTTCATGTCACGATGATTTTTGTACGTCAACATTGTAGTAATGACGCTTTATAGTTTTTTACTTTAAATATTTCAATTATTTAATCTTTTTTTTAAAACTTCTCTAGGACTAAAATTCCTCTAAAAGGGACTAATTAATGTAGAAAACAATGAATTACTGCAACTCACAGATGAGGGTTTGTTTTTTTTGTAATCTTGTTTTACTTTTTGTAAGACCATGTGAGAAATTTAAAAAAAAAATAAATAAATAAATAAAAGTATCCACAATGTAGCACCAAGTCAAAAATCTTTCAACTCCCACTAGAATTCAAAAACCCAGAACAACTTTAAGAACGACTGACTCCCAACATCCGGTCTTTCAGCCTTTTAGTACTTTTCAACGTTTCATTTACATGTTAAATAAAATATATACCATGCCAAATTGATCATGCAACAAATTCAGCAAAGAACTCCTTCAGTTTGTCATTACTCTCATTCCACAAACACGTTAAAGCTACACATCAGATGCCAACAGTATGAATACGGTCGTTACACATAGTTCCTAACTTGTCGATATTTTCCTAACTTCTCATTAAACCCTTTCACTATACATCCATAACAGAATTGTCTTTTTAAGAACATAAACATGTGAAGCAGCCCAAAGAGGTCAATATTAAGCTATGAAACCATCTGGTTTTAACAAAGACTTCCAGTTTTTGGTTTCTTGTGTTGATGTGTTTCAAACTTTGTGGGAGTGAAGTTGCAGAGACGCGCTAAACAGAGGAAATCAAGAACTTTAAAACATTCCTATTCAACAGGATGCAAGAACTTGCAACATGACAATACAAGATATTTAATAATTCAAAGCCAAGGCTTGGGAACATATCTTAACTCCTGTTAAGGCTGGACAAGAAATGCTTTTATTTGGACGGTTTTAAATGAAACCATACGATCACCTTTTGGATCCTAAATTTCTTGAACTCTGAATTCATTCGCGCCACGTCCAGTCTTAACAGTTGCACAGCAGGAAGAGGATCGTAGAATGTGTCTAGGCCATGTCTTCTTCGCCTTCCTCTTCAAACTCTCCCTCCTCCTCAGCAGTGGCCTCCTGGTACTGCTGGTACTCGGACACCAGGTCATTCATGTTGCTCTCAGCCTCTGTGAACTCCATTTCATCCATGCCTTCACCCGTGTACCTGTGACAACATGAGTCATATAGTTACTTACAGATTGGCATTTATCTGCTAGCACAGGAACTGGCTGCTCCTCACTACGTTTCACTCACCAGTGGAGGAAAGCTTTGCGGCGAAACATGGCAGTGAACTGCTCTGAAATGCGTTTAAACAGCTCCTGAATGGCTGTGCTGTTGCCAATGAAAGTGGCAGCCATCTTGAGGCCACGTGGAGGGATGTCGCAAACGGCCGTCTTGACATTGTTGGGGATCCACTCCACAAAGTAGCTGCTGTTCTTGTTCTGAACATTAAGCATCTGCTCATCCACCTCCTTCATGGACATTCGGCCTCGGAAAATGGCTGCAACTGTGAGGTAACGCCCGTGGCGTGGGTCGCAAGCTGCCATCATGTTCTTGGCATCAAACATCTGCTGGGTGAGTTCAGGAACAGTCAGAGCCCTGGGAAAAGACAAACATTTCAATGAGGATCCATTTCAATAAATTACAATCCAGTAATGTGAGTTTCCGAACAGCAGAGTCCAGCTTCTCTACCTGTACTGCTGACTGCCTCGGCTGGTCAGGGGCGCAAAGCCAGGCATGAAGAAGTGTAGCCTGGGAAATGGAACCATGTTGACAGCCAGTTTCCTCAAATCGGCATTGAGCTGGCCAGGGAAGCGCAGACAGGTGGTCACCCCGCTCATGGTGGCCGACACCAGGTGATTGAGATCGCCGTAGGTGGGTGTGGTGAGTTTCAGTGTCCGGAAGCAGATGTCATACAGGGCCTCATTGTCAATGCAGTAGGTCTCATCTGTGTTTTCAACCAGCTGGTGGACAGAGAGGGTGGCATTGTAGGGTTCCACCACCGTGTCTGACACCTGGAGTATAAAAGAGGGAGATAAACAAGGTGAGGAGGGGGAATATGTAAACCTGGACAACCAGAAAACAAACCAAAACAATCATATATACACACACAATATACAAACCTTAGGTGAGGGCACCACACTGAACGTATTCATGATGCGGTCTGGGTATTCCTCTCGGATCTTGCTAATGAGGAGGGTTCCCATACCAGAACCAGTGCCTCCTCCCAGTGAGTGTGTTAGCTGGAACCCCTGGAGGCAGTCGCAACTCTCGGCCTCTTTCCTCACAACATCCAGGACTGAGTCCACCAGCTCAGCTCCCTCGGTATAGTGGCCTTTAGCCCAGTTATTACCTGCCCCACTCTGGCCTGTGTTACATGTAAACACATACATCTTAGTCAGCTGTAGCGTCAGATCATCTTCATATCTTATTCTACGTTTAAAATCTTCCTAAATTCACAGTCACACACAAATATTTTCTTTTCTCTACTTCATATTTTTATATAAATGCTTACCAAAGACAAAGTTATCTGGTCTAAACACCTGACCAAAGGGGCCAGACCTCACAGAGTCCATTGTGCCAGGCTCCAAGTCCACCAGCACCGCACGAGGGACATACTTGCCACCTGGTTAAGGAGAAGTATTGAAGAATAATCATAAAATAATTCAATATGCAATTTGAAACATTGATCAAACAAATCTAAAATGCTCATCAGTACAAAATTTCAAGTTTGTTAACGGGCTTAAGAATTCTTTACATATTTTCCATTTTATTGTAAACAAATTTTAATGGATAAACCAAGATTAAAAAAGAAAAATTAGTATGCTCACGATTGCAAACAATACCAAAGACTGAGTCCACCACCTCAGCTAACTGCAGTGGCTTTTACTGTAAAAAATAAACTTGAAGAATATACATAGATCGCTTTCATTGCCATTAAACGTGAAAGCAAAGGTATAACTTGAACACTTATGAAACACATTGTGCATACCCTATACATTAGTGTCAAAACATAAAATAAACGTAAGTTTTGTGGCAGTTCTGGGACTCAGTCGATTTATTGCATCATGGACAGTAAAGCTGCTGCTTGATGGTGACGGCATTAAAAAGGTCTCAGAGGTCTCGTATTACATTGGCTCATTGACAAATTAGCTAATCTAACAGGTTAGCTGGAGGCGCTTAACAAAGCGAAGTAAACCTGAGGCCTCGTTGTAATACACGTTGATCCGCTCCAGCTGCAACTCGCTGTCCCCGTGGTACGTCCCGGTGGGGTCGATGCCGTGTTCGTCACTGATCACCTCCCAGAACTACAATGAAAAAAGAGAAAATGACTAAATTAGCTGGCTTAATAGTGTGGCTACCCTTCAGAGGCTAACTACGAGGCTAAATAAGCTAATGTTAATTGCAGCCCGCGCAAACTGAATTTAACGTTTGGGCCGTGTTCCACCGAATTAAGACCTCAGTTTCACAGAAAAAAAACATCTCTAACCTTAGCTCCGATTTGGTTGCCACACTGGCCAGCCTGCAGATGCACAATTTCTCTCATTTTTATGGCGATGTAAAACTTCCTGTCAGTCAACGGTCAGACTAAGTTGTATCCTCTCGCTATTCAAGCAACGGTCTAACAAGAGTAGGTTGGGACCTTGCCAACGGTTAATGTCCCAGGAATTCAATTGGATCAAAGGGATGTCAATCAAAATAGCTAGGACAACTGATTGGCCAGAAGTAATTTAGCGTCATACTTGGATTGGATGATCATGAGGCGCGGTTACCTTAGTAACTAGAACACATTTTAACGCACAACAGAGTATCCATAGACGAATGAAACTTTTTTTTTTTTGTTTTATGCAAAGCTGAATGAGGAATTTAAACAAAATATATACATAATTCACAAATAGCACAAATAACCAAACTAGATCAGTACAAAGTCGATACATTTAGAAAAAATAAATAGAGAAAAGAGGTCCACAGTAAACATAATATTTGTAGGAGTCAACGTGAATACAGTCATAAAACAAAGCATGAACACCATATTTTCCTAAAACTGTTCCTTTGTAAAGTCAGCAGGGCAGGATTAAAAGTGCAGAGGCGCCTGGGCCAGAGTGTTACAGGGGCCCACTTCCCCACCACAACATTGTGAAAATTGTGAAACAACATTTCTAAAATCTCTCAGCCAGTGGTACCAATGGCAATAAACTAGACACTGTGGTGTAACTATCTGACTTTTATGTGCATTTTGTTTCGTGTTCAACTGTTCCCCAGGAGGGCCCATGTGCCCACTGGGTAATCCGGCCTTGAAAGTCATGATAGCTAATAGTTGAAATAACATCATGGCGTTTTCATGATGAAGCCAGTAGTGGGAAGCTTTCCAGTTGTCAATGATGACAAAATATTTTTTCCTTTAGCATGTTAGAACAATTAGTTATTCAGTCATTTTATGAACTGCTTTGTCCAATTGAGGGTCACGATGAAGCTGGAGCCTGTCTTAGCAAACGGCGCGGTGCGGTGACAATCATCTCATATTAAATGCCAGCAAAACAAAAGAGGTGATTGTTGACTTCAGGAGGAACAAGAATAAAAAAAAGCACTGTTTCCATCCTGGGAGAGGAGGTGGAGGTGGTGGAGGAATACAAGTATCTTGGAGTTCAGCTGGACAACAAACTGGACTGGAAATGCAACACTGACTACATCTAAAAAGAAAGGTCAGAGCAGACTGTACTTCTTAAGGAAGCTGAGATCATTTAACGTCTACACCAAGATGTTGCATATCTTCTATAAGTCTGTTGTGGAGAGTGCAGTCAGATTTGCAGCCATCTGCTGGGGTAGTAGCATCAGAACCAGAGACTTAAAGAGAATCAACAAACTGATCAAGAAAGCTGGTTCTGTGCTTGGAGTAACTCTGGAGCCGCTGGAGCCAATTGTCCAAAGAAGAATTCTGCTGATGATGAAGATGATGGAGGATTCTTCACACCCTCTCCACATCACAGTGAAGAAACAACAAAGTGTGTTCAGTGAGAGGCTTCTTCAGGTCCGATGTAAGACTGAAAGACACAGAAGATCATTCCTGCCAGCAACCATCAGCCTCCGGAACAAGACCTCCTCTAGTTAATTATTATCTACTACAATATTGAATTTACCTTTGGGGATTAATAATGTATTTTTCATTTTCATTTCATTACATTATCATTACATTTTATTTGATCAATCAGATAAACATAAAATCTGTATTCAAACAAAAAGCTCTAAAACCATTAAGAAGAGATATTCATTGCAGTATTTGTTACTGTTTTGGCTTAATTTTGTTGAAATTATAAACACTTGTTTTAAAAAGACATTTATCTCCGGTATGAACCGGTGTGGACCGGGCTGACGCTTGACGTCATTTTCCTGCGACTGTTTACAAGCGACATCATGGCTCTGTTTCCAGCTTTTGCCGAAGGAGCTATAAACAAAGTTGACGAATCACCCAAAGGTGAGCACTCCTTAATATAACGCCTGCTTTTAAATGATCATGTTCCTACAAACACTTCATCGTAAGGACATAGTTTTTAACACATGTTAACAAGTTTATACTGACCGCGTCAACGTCAGTTTGTTATTAATGACAGAAGCTAGATGGAAGTTTTTACCCCTAATATTACTATTTTTTCTGTTTTTGTCTGCCTAAAGAAGTGTAGGTGTTGTCTATGCCATCTAAGATGGGCATATGAACATGAAAACCAAGGAAAAGAATGGCAAAGTGATTCCCTATGTTATTTCAACCATTAGCTATCATATTTGTTTTTGCATGCTAAATTAATTTAATCCTTAGCTCCTGGGATGTATTCAGCTACTTGTTCACCACATCACTTATGTTTAATTAGTGAATTCCCAGACACTAGTGTATTATTTATTAGTATTCAAACTTCATTCACCCACAAACCCATGGACCATGCACCTATCATAGACTTTCACATACACTTCTAAAACAGAGATATGAGAGTTATGCATTGACTTGTTTGAAAGTCTTTTTGGTTTTTGAAGGAACTAGAATTTTCTTTACTGCTGGACTTATCACCTCCCAGCTTTGGATGCATGCATCCTCTGCATTACCAGGGTATGGTGCTTTCATTGCCTTTTCTGCAGCAGCCCCCAAACTCTGGAATAGTCTCCCTCTTTTGGTGAGGTCTGTTGGGACTTTAAGTGGTTTTAAATCTCTTCTGAAAACTCATCTTTTTATGTTGGCTATTAATTCCGGAGAGCAGGACCACTAGGTCTTTTCTGTCTTATTTGGTCTTTTTTTTTTTTTTTTTTTAACTATTTTGTTGTCTTTAATTTAGTGCTTTTAAAGTTGACTTGTTTTATTTTACCTGAACAGCACTTTGGTCACTTTGAGGTAAGTGAAAGTGCTCTAAAAACAGAGTTTTGATTGATTGATTTCATATAAAATTGCTGTTCACTTGTAGAGACTAATACATCGTGATCCCTCAGTCCTGATACCAACAACATCTTTTATGTTCATTCTCTTTACAGAATTAGATTGGCTGAACAATAAGAGTTTTCAGACCGGGGGTGCAGTTTCCCTTCACAACCGGTTTTTAGAGAAGACCACAGAGAACATAAACAAGAGGGATGGAAGGTACCACTCATTTTGCATTGCATGTTTGAGCATGTGACACTGTAGATCAATGTCTTTCTCAATATTATTAATCATTGTTTTACTCCTACCTCCCGTGGGCTCACCATCTGCGCGAGGAACCGTAGGGGTCCGGTGCAATGTGAGCTGGGTGGCAGCAAGGGGCGGGGACCCTGGCGGTCCGATCCCTGGCTGCAGAAGCTGGCTCTAGGGACGTGGAACGTCACCTCTCTGGTGGGGAAGGAGCCTGAGCTTCTGCGCGAGGTTGAGCGGTTCCGGCTAGATATAGTTGGACTCACCTCGACGAATGGCTTGGGCTCTGGAACCAGTGCCCTTGAAAGGGGCTGGACTTTCTTCCACTCTGGAGTTGCTCATGGTGGGAGGCGCCGAGCAGGTGTGGGCATTCTCATCAGCCCCCAGCTTGGTGCCTGCACGTTGGGGTTTACCCCGGTGGATGAAAGGGTAGTTTCCCTCCGCCTCCGGGTGGGGGGACGGGTCCTGACTGTTCTCTATGCTTATGCACCGAACAGCCGTTCAGAGTACCCACCCTTTCTGGAGTCCTTGGAGGGAGTGCTGGAGGGTGCTCCTTCTGGGGACTCCATTGTTCTGCTGGGGGACTTCAATGCTCACGTGGGCAATGACAGTGAGACCTGGAGGGGAGTGATTGGGAGGCATGGTCCCCCCCCCTCTCTGAACCCAAATGGTGTTTTATTATTGGACTTCTGTGCTCGTCATGGATTGTCCATAACGAACACCATGTTCCAACATAAGAGTGTCCATATGTACACCTGGCATCAGGATTCCCTGGGCCACAGTTCAATGATTGATTTTGTAGTCGTATCGTCGGACCTGCGGCCACATGCCTTGGACACTCGGGTGAAGAGGGGGGCGGAGCTGTCAACTGATCACCACCTGGTGGTGAGTTGGCTCAGGTGGTGGGGGAGGAAGCCGGTCAGATCTGGCAGGCCCAAACGTGTTGTGAGGGTCTGCTGGGAACGTCTGGCTGAGTCCCCTGTCAGAGCGAGCTTCAACTCCCACCTTCAGCAGAGCTTCTAACATGTACCGAGTGACGCGGGGGACATTGAGTCCGAATGGGCTGTGTTCCATGCCTCTATTGCTGAGGCGGCCAGCCGGAGCTGTGGCCGTAGGGTCGTTGGTGCCTGTCGTGGCGGTAATCCCAGGACTCGTTGGTGGACACCAGCAGTGAGGGATGCCGTCAAGCTGAAGAAAGAGTCCTATCGGGCCTTCTTGGCCTGTGGGACTCTGGAGGCAGCTGATGGGTACCGAAAGTCTAAGCGGCGTGCGGCTTCGGCTGTTGCCGAGGCAAAAACTCGGGCATGGGAGGAGCTTGGCGAGGCCATGAAGAAAGACTTCCGGACGGCTTCGAGGAGATTCTGGTCCACCATCCGGCGGCTCAGGAGGGGGAAGCAGTGCTCCATCAATACTCTGTACAGTGGAGGTGGGGAGCTGCTGACCTCAACTCGGGACGTTGTGGGTCGGTGGAGGGAATACTTCGAAGACCTCCTCAATCCTACCAACACGTCTTCCCATGAGGGAGCAGAGCTGGTGGACTCAGGGGTGGACTCTCCTATCTCTGGGGCTGAAGTAGCTGAGGTGGTCAAAAAGCTCCTTGGCAGCAAGGCCCCGGGGGTGGATGAGATCCGCCCGGAGTTCCTTAAGGCTCTGGATGCTATGGGGCTGTCCTGGCTGACACGCCTCTGCAGCATCGCGTGGACATCAGGGGCAGTACCGCTGGATTGGCAGACTGGGGTGGTGGTCCCCCTTTTTAAGAAGGGGGACCGGAAGGTGTGTTCCAATTACAGGGGAATCACACTCCTCAGCCTCCCTGGTAAGGTCTATTCAGGGGTCCTGGAGAGGAGGGTCCGCCGGATAGTCGAATCCCGGCTTGAGGAGGAGCAGTGTGGTTTTCGTCCTGGTCGCGGAACAGTGGACCAGCTCTTTAACCCTCTTTGGGGTCCTGGAGGGGGCATGGGAGTTTGCCCAACCAGTCTACATGTGCTTTGTGGACCTGGAGAAGGCATTCAACCGTGTCCCCCGGGGGCTCCTTTGGGGGGTACTCCAGGAGTATGGGGTACCGGACCCCCTTGTGCGAGCTGTCCGGTCCCTGTACGACAGGTGTCAGAGCTTGGTTCGCATTGCCGGTAGTAAGTCGGATTCGTTTCCGGTGAGGGTTGGACTCCGCCAAGGCTGCCCCTTATCACCGATTCTGTTCATAACTTATATGGACAGAATTTCTAGGCGCAGCCGAGGTGTTGAGGGGATCCAGCTTGGTGACCTCAGGATTGGGTCCCTGCTTTATGCAGATGACGTGGTCCTGTTGGCTTCATCTGGTCGTGATCTCCAACTCTCACTTGAGCGATTCGCGGCCGAGTGTGAAGCGGCTGGAATGAGAATCAGCACCTCCAAATCTGAGACCATGGTCCTCAGCCGGAATAGAGTGGATTGCCCTCTCCGGGTCGGGAGTGAGGTCCTTCCTCAAGTGGAGGAGTTTAAATATCTCGGGGTCTTGTTCTGGAGCTGAGCTAGAAGGCGAAGCTCTCGATTTACCCGTCGATCTACGTTCCTACCCTCACCTATGGTCATGAGCTGTGGGTCGTGACCGAAAGAACGAGATCTCGTATACAGGCGGCTGAAATGAGTTTCCTCCGCAGGGTGGCCGGGCTCTCCCTTAGAGATAGGGTGAGGAGCTCAGTCATCCGGGAGGGGCTCAGAGTAGAGCCGCTGCTCCTTCGCATCGAGAGGAACCAGTTGAGGTGGCCCGGGCATCTGGTCAGGATGCCTCCTGGACGCCTCCCTGGTGAGGTGTTCCAGGCACGTCCGTCTGGGAGGAGACCCCGGGGAAGACCCAGGACACGCTGGAGGGATTATATCTCTCGGCTGGCCTGGGAAAGCCTCGGGATCCCCCCCGCAGAGTTGGCAAATGTGGCTGGGGAGAGGGAAGTCTGGGCTTCCCTGCTTAGGCTGCTGCCCCCGCGACCCGACCCCGGATAAGTGGCAGAAGATGTTTTACTCCTTAATAAATTCTTAGAGTCCAACTACTCAAAGACTCTCAACTTATGACAAGTTATTATACTGTTTTAAAACTTACTGTAGTCAGTATTTATTTTAGTATGAAACAGGTTCAGTGTTTATTCTTTACTGTTTGATTCTAATTCATGTTTGTACATATACATATTTCTTAGTATTGGTTGGGATGTTGGCTCCTCTGAGGAAAAGGAAGGTGATGATTTGCCACCAAGAAAAAAGAAAAAGAAGAGTGAGAAGAAGAAGAAAAAGAAGAAGCACAAAAAGAAGAGTGGGAGATATTCCAGCAGCAGTGGATCTGACTCTGAAACCATCTTCCCCAGTGATCTCAAAAGGGAAGAAGAGGCAGAAAGGCAAGAGAAAACTTTGACATCACAGATCATTGATGATTAATTTTATACATTATGTCACTGGTTTGCCTTTGTCTTCTGTACATGTTGGTGTTCGTCCTTGCAGACCCCTGGTTTCCCCGTTAGCAAGTTGCTTCTCCTGGTTAGATGACCTAAAGTTACCCACAGAGCAGCCGTTTTGTGTTGACCGTAAACCAGACCAAGCCAACTGGACTTACAAGTCGCTGTACAGAGGAGACGTAGCCAGGTAGCACACATTTTGCATGAACATAAGACAAAAATATCAAAATATTTTGCAAGAATGGATTTTTTCTGACCAGTTATGTGTTTCATATGTTTACATCCAACATGACTCACTTCTAAGATTGGTAATAATTCTGTGGATTGCTGTGTGTGGCATGAACTACTATTCCAATTATGAAACTGTGTGTGTCAGGTATAGGAGGAAAGGCAACTCCACGCTGGGTCTGGACCCTCGCAAGCAGGAAATCAGCTGGGAGGATTCAGAGACAAAAAAGAAACACAAAGGGGACAGTAAAAAAGCATCAGACAGATACTTTTCTGCAGCCAGTCGACAGCTGGTTCGGTCTGAGCCCCCTGTTCCTGTATTACCTTTGACTCCTGATAGCAGAGATGCCATTACCTCAACCTCCTTCCTCGCCCTGGGTGATGCTGAGGGGGAAAGCAAAACACAAAAGACAGGTAAGGATTTAGTAATAAGAGTACTGACAGTAAATATTACTGTCCTAAAATAAGAACAAAGAAAAATGCGATATTACACTATAAATGCTCCAGAAATATCCTTTTAGAAATGATTAATAAGAATTAAAGTAATAAAGGGAATTCAGTTACTAGGAATTATATGCACTTAGATTTATTTATTAAATTGGAGTTTTCATAAACAACACCCAAACTTTAATGCTTGATTTCAGCCAACAGAGTGCAGACGTCATTTGTAAATCCACTTGGAGTTTACGACTCATCCACAGCCCTCTGGCTGCAGGGGAAAGGACAGCAGGATGAGCAGAAACAGGAAACACAAACAGGGGAGTACACTGCCCTTTTGACTGGGAGGACTGAGGAGTTTAACAGACGGCTCCGAGAGCAGCCAGAAGATACACAGCTGTGGATACAGTTCATAAAATACCAGGTATGAAGGTTGTATTTGTGTTATGTACTAATACTCTGCTTTTGTATTCCTGTAGGAAATGTGTTGGCATGTATGTCTGCACTTCATTGTTGTTCATTTACTGGATTTCTAGTTATATATAATTATAAGTTATAATTTGGAACAACGTTTCTGAATAATCTTTCAACTTCAAAAGTTCGGAATGGCATATCTTTTTTATTAGGCTGTACTGTCCACAGGTACTAAATTAATCACTTTGTTATGTAAGGAGAATAGGAAAATAAGCTATTCCTGTTAAAACTTTACCACTCCTTCAGGATGAGTTGAGTGCAGAAATGTTTGGAGGTGAGAGGGAGCAGCAGGATGGAGATACAGCTGAGCACCGTAAATCCTCCTACAGAGCGCTGCTGGAGAAAAAGCTAAGCATCGCGGAGCGCGCCGTGGCCACCAACCCCACCTGCATCGCTCTGCAGCTGGAGAGGCTCCGGATCTGTCAGGAGCTCTGGGAACCCTCAGCTCTGGCTAAAGAATGGAAGAAACTTGTAAGACTCCAGTAATGTTTTATGATGGACAACTGTTCAGTGTTGACTACATGTAGAGACAAACATAGTAGTTCTTGTTTTTATAGGCATTCCAAGTCTCTGAACAGTTTTATACATTTGTCACATTTCAGGTATTTCTGCATCCAAACAGTGCCTCCTTGTGGAGGCAGTATCTACTCTTTACTCAGAGCTACTTTAGTAACTTTACTATAACAAAAGTCAACTCTGCATATGGAAAGTGTTTGAGCACGCTCAGTGCAGTGCAAGATGGCAGCATGGTCTCTCATCCAGCTCTACCAGGAACTGAGGAGGACATGTTGGGTAATTTGTTTAGCTCTTACTTATTCAGCTTTCCTATTCTGTTTACTGTTAAGTAGATGGCAGTCACATATGTTTTCCATTTATTTCTTTCTTTCCTCAGATATCTTCATTCAGCAGTGCCATTTCCTGCGTCAGTCGGGTCACTCGGAGAAGGCGATTTCACTTTTTCAAGCCATGATTGATTTTACTTTCTTCAAACCTGACAGCGTGTGCAAACTGTCCACCAAGCAGCAGGTAAATAGGCATCCTCGTAAAATACGCCTGCTTTTTGATGTTCTGTTAGTGGAATAATTTAAGATTATAAACATTACAGTCACCATCAAGGAAAATTAATTGTTTAAAACTGTCCCGTATTTTCTTTTTAAACAATACTGCAGTCATTAGTAGAAATAAATGAATGAAAATGAAAAAAAAAAAAACTTTATTAATCCCCAAAGGGAAATTCAATAGAATTTATTAATTTATTATATTAAATAAATTATCATAAATTATTATATTAAATACATTATTATTATATTATATAACTTACGAATTTATAAATATGAAAAGTGCATGAACATGTTTGCACTGTCTTGCACTGAGTTTTTCCAAGTAAACAATCGATTTTACTTGCATAGTAGTTCACAGAAGTGTAAAAGTACACAGTTCATATATAACTGTGACACATGTACTTACACTACTCACAAAAAGTTAGGGATATTCAGCTTTTGGGTGAAATTTCACAACAAGCCTAAAATGCATTCAAACCTGTACAGGTGAACTTAATGTGATCTTCTCTAAGCTTTTAAATGCACATGTCCAACTGTTAAATGTTTCAATAAATTTTGCACAAGTTGCTGTTCTCTAACAAGGAGCTTAACGGCAAAATCACGGCAGGTGTGTGATCCTTGAATTGACCAATAAATGTCCTGGTTCAATTAGAGCTGGTGTTTAAACAGTTGTCCTCATCATGCTGTTCACATTTTGACATCATGAGACCAAGACGACACCTAACAATGGAACAACAGTCCCTTGCCATTGCGATGCTTCAAACAGGACGTTCTCAGACAGAAGTGGCCACTGAGCTTGGAGTGTCACAGAGTGTCATCAGCAGGTTGCAACAGAGATATCGAGAGACTGGAAGAGTCACAGAAAGGCCTAGAAGTGGACGTCCTTTGGCCACATCCCGTGCTGATGACCGCTACATTGTGAACACTGCCCTGAGAAACCGGATGATGAATGCCACTCAACTCCAGGCACGTTTAAGAGGTGAGAGGCACCCAAGTGTCACGTCAGACCATTCGAAACCGTTTCCATCAGCGTGGTCTGCGTGCTAGACGACCTGCACGGGTACCTGACCACACCACCAGGCACAGGCATCTTCGTCTTGCATGGGCCAGGGAGCATTTACGCTGGACGAGGAACCAGTGGGCCTCAGTGCTGTTCTCTGATGAAAGTCGATTCACACTGAGCAGAAATGATGGCCGGCAACGATGTTGGAGACGTCAGGGAGAGCGCTATGCATCAGCCACTGTTGTCACCAGGCGAGCTTTTGGTGGTGGCGGTGTTACAGTGTGGGCAGGGGTGTCCACTTGGTACAGAACTGCCCTACACTTTGTGAATGGTACAGTGACAAGCCCGTACTACCTGAATAACATTAATTTCAGTGATTGTGCCCCTACATGAACAGCACAGGCCTAATTTCATCTTCATGGACGACAATGCTCCTGCTCATCGAGGCCGCATCATCAGGGAACGGCTGTTGGAGACTGGTGTACCTCAAATGGAATGGCCTGCACTCTCTCCAGACCTGAATCCCATTGAACACCTGTGGGATCAGCTGAGCCGTCGTGTAGAGGCTCGAAACCCTGCACCCCAGAACCTCAATGACCTGAGGGCTGCCCTTCAAGAAGAGTGGGATGCCATGCCTCAGCAGGCAATAAGTTGCCTTGTGAACAGCATGAGACGTCGTTGTCAAGCTGTAATTGATGCTCAAGGGCACATGACGAGATATTGAGACGTTCAAATTTTTTGTTGTGGTGTAACTACCATTGTTGTTACCTTTTGTATTGAATGAATTTTTTGAGATGAGGAAATCAGTAGTGCATCCTTCTACTTAAATCCATCCATCTTCTGCCGCTAATCCGGGGTCGGGTCGCGGGGGCAGCAGCCTAAGCAGGGAAGCCCAGACTTCCCTCTCCCCAGCCACATTTGCCAACTCTGCGGGGGGGATCCCGAGGCGTTCCCAGGCCAGCAGAGAGATATAATCCCTCCAGCGTGTCCTGGGTCTTCCCCAGGGTCTCCTCCCACAGGGACGTGCCTGGAACACCTCACCAGGGAGGCGTCCAGGAGGCATCCTGACCAGATGCCCGAGCCACCTCAACTGGTTCCTCTTGATGCGGAGGAGCAGCGGCTCTACTCTGAGCCCCTCCCGGATGACCGAGCTCCTCACCCTATCTCTAAGGGTGAGCCCGGCCACCCTGCGGAGGAAACTCATTTCAGCCGCCTGTATACGAGATCTCCTTCTTTCGGTCACGACCCACAGCTCATGACCATAGGTGAGGGTAGGAACGTAGATCGACTGGTAAATCGAGAGCTTCACCTTCTGGCTCAGCTCCTTCTTCACCACGACAGACCGGCGCAGAGCCCGCATTACTGCAGACGCCGCACCGATCCGTCTGTCGATCTCACGCTCCATCCTTCCCTCACTGGTGAACAAGACCCCGAGATATTTAAACTCCTCCACTTGAGGCAGGACCTCACTCCCGACCCGGAGAGGACAATCCACCCTATTCCGGCTGAGGACCATGGTCTCAGATTAGGAGGTGCTGATTCCCATCCCAGCCGCTTCACACTCGGCCTCGAATCGCTCAAGCGAGAGCTGGAGATCACAACCAGATGAAGCCAACAGGACCACGTCATCCGCAAAAAGCAGGGACCCAATCCTTCTACTTAAATGTCTTACTTTTATGATATTATATCACTGTAGCACGAACATATTGCATTTTCCATAAATTTCACCTGAAAGCCAAATATCCCTAACTTTATGTGAGTAGTGTATCAATCATTATTTCTAAAGCATTTTACATAGCCCCCCCCCCCCCCCCCCCCCCCCCCCCAATAAAAAAGCTGTAACACTGAGTGCTTTTTATCGGCAGTACCATCCGAGACTCCATCTTTATCATCCAAGTCTCCCAGACTACATACACCCCAAAAATGAACTTAAATTAAATTAAATTAAAATTTTGGTCACTAGGGGGAACTAAAACTGTAACTTTCCACAGGTCGCATGTAACTGTCACAAAATTAGAATTAGTCTCCATCTGTGTTTTGGGATCATGTTTGAAGACCACTTTGACCAGTTGATGGCAAAGTAATTCACATTCAGGACATGAAGCATGCCATGTCTGCATTCTCTTCCTATGAAGTGTCATTTCAAACAACAATGAAACAAATTTTCTTTTGTAATTAGTTTATATTTACAGAGTCCTTCTCATACATCATACTTTAAGATTTTCTTGTACATGGAAAGCATTAGATTTAGATGTGCTGTCAGAAATTCCTATGTATCACAGATTTTCATTTTTGCCCCATGAAAGGAATGCTGGGAAATAATAGCCCATAGGTTCCCTGTAACTGTGTCTCTGTTGGTCATTCCTGGGGCGGCTCCTGACATGGACGGATTCCCCAGATGTCGTTTCTTCGCAGCAGAGTCAAGCCAGATATAGAAGTCAGATATAGAGACAGAGTACTGAAGTTATTAGTTGTTATTTTGGCATAAATGTTCAGAGGAAAAGTTGGGTTGTGTGCTTGTGTGGGTAATGTGTGTGTGTGTGTGTGTTTTTAAGTGTGAAACTGTTTTTTATTTTTATGTTGTTAAACACTTTGATATACTTTTGTATGAAAAGTGCTAAACAAATAAAGTTTCTTAGATTTTATTTGTATAGTTTATCAATTAATTCATATTTAGGTTTTAATTTGGTGCTTTGATTAAGTAATTAAGTTTACTTGTTAAATACAGGTTGAGTTCTTTGAGCCGTTTTGGGACAGCGGAGAAGCGAGAGTTGGGGAGGTGGGAGCCAGAGGCTGGAAAGCCTGGATGCTCCAGCAGGAGCGCGGAGGGTGGCTTCAACCCTGTGAAGGTAAAGCTCACACAGTCACACACACATCCTTATAGCTGAAAACCGGCTTTAATGTCTGTTGTTTAGATGTAATCGGTGATTGGATGGCTTAAAACATGTGGGTGTGGGTGTCTCCGCAGAAGAAGAGGAGGAGGAGGAAGAGGATGAAGAGGAGGTGAGGGACAGGAGCCAGCCCAGATGGACAGTCTGGCTGGATGTGGAGTCGTCTCGGGAAGCTGACCACTGGTTGCCGTGGAGACCTGATAAAACCAAGGGTCAGTCGGAGGAAGACTGTGAGGACCCTGACAGACAGGTGCTGGCTCTTCATACATCTGAGTGTTTTTTCATTTACAGGATGTTTAAAGAAATTAAATGTATGTTTGTTTGACAATCCCACTCCCTGCTCCCTCTACTTTTAGGTTTTGTTTGATGACATCGGTTCATCCTTGATCTGCCTGCCGACACCGGAGCTTCAGCTCCAACTTCTTCTACATTTCTTGTCCTTCCTGGGTCTGCCTGTGGACTCTGTGCCTTCTGCTACCCACCAGCCTGATTTACTTCTGGAAAACCTTTCTTTGCTCACTCAAGGTAAAAAAAAAAAAGTCATCAGTAAAATAAATGAGCTGTTTTGAAACGTTGCATTGCTTTGAAGGAAATAACAGACATGGATCCCTTCTACTGTGCAGGTGTTGAGCCCCAGCATCCTTTGACCTCCTATGACTTGCCTGACCTTGGGGTGAGCTCTGTAGGTCACATGACCACCCTCCAGGGAACAAGGAAGTGGGTGGGGCTTGGGAAGCAGGGCGAGAAGTTCCTCAGCAACGTGTTGAGCATGATCCAGCCTATTCTTCCTCCTCACCACCGAGCTTGTCTGTCTCTAAGCTTAATCCAGTACGAGAAACTTAAGGTGGGTTCTTTAAGGATCAGAACTTTATAATGAAAAGCACCATCCTCATCATCATCATCACTTGCATTTAGACATATTTATTTATTTATATGTATTTGTGTGTTAGGTGTGGCGATGTTTGCGTAGCGGTAATAAAAAGCGTCTTCGCACTCAAGGGAAGACCAGCAAGCGAGTTGCCAAGCGGCTGCTCAAAGAGCCGGAAAACCGTTCATCACTGGTGTTGTGGCGGGAGTACGCCCATTTGGAGTGGATGCTGGACAACCTGGATGAGGCTCGCAAAGTGTTCTCCACAGCCACGGCAATGGGGGGAGCAAAGGGCCTGAGCAGCCCCTCTCTGTGCCGTCTTTGCCTGCTGTGGTCCCAGTTGGAAGTGGAGGACAAAGCAAAAGAGCAAAGACAACTTACGGATGTGACAACATCACCGGCTGTCTGCATTCTGACCAGGCTCGCAGAGGGAACATCGTCTTCATCTTCTTCATCCCTCTCTCTGGTCTCTATCCTGAAAGCCAGGAGATCCTATGAACAAGCTCTGACTACCAGCCTGACGGCCCTGGAGCAAAACATCCGGAAACCTCGAGACAAAAAAGGTTAATTTTTTAGCAAATTTTGTGTCTCTTCTCATTGGTTTGCTTATTTAGGCCTGTTATGTTTCCATACGTTGAGGTATAGTTTTAAAATGAGAAAGTATATACATGAAGTACACAACCTTCTGCACAGTGTTTAGGTTCCAGTGTGAACATGTAGGGAAATCTGTTGGTAGATGTCCACCATGAATATATTTTTATTCAAGTTGTTTTCATTACTTCATATCAAATGATTGCTTAAAACATATTACATAGTGGCTTGGAAAGCATAAACTTGTTTCACAGCATATTAAATTAGTTGTCTTTTTTTTTTTAATTTATGCTATTTGTTCGCTACATCCTGGACCTGAAATACTGAAATACCTTTTCAAGTCTCCTGTTAAACTCTATGAAATGATTTCTGTACAATAATAATGAACTGTTTTAAGCTTAAAAGTATAACAAGGAAAAATACATTCAAATGTTAAAGTTATTTGGACTAATTTCTTATGGTTTTATGATTAGGACATGAAGACCTGCAAGAGGAGAAGTTGGGTGTGAAAGGTCTTGTTGGCTGCTATGCCCTGTTCCAATACCTCACAGTGAACATCCAGGCAGCTGCTGCTATCTACAACAAGGCCAAAGAAAAAATGGAGGAACTGCATCGCAAACTAACATCTGAGGAACAGATGAACAGTAATGAGAAAACCAGTTGTTCATACGCTGAAGCAAGGCGCTCAACAGCTGTCAGACAGTTAGCTTTGGAGTGTGAGGCGTTGGCTGTCCAGCAAGCAGCACTGTTGAAGTACCACAAGAGCATCGGTTTGTTTCCCTTGGCGACGCTAAGAGAAGCGCTCACCTCAGCGCTCTCAGCTTGGCCCAGCAACGCTCCTTTGTGGAGCTTATACGTGCAGGTAAGCCACGATAAAATCCTCACAGGTGAAAATTTCAACTCTACTTGTTTATTTGAGTTTTTTTGTGACCTTCATTTCAGGTGGAGAACAGTTACCATAGCGCTGGCAGGGCTCGACGTTTTTTTCACTCTGTAACCAGAGACAACGACAGCGTGGTACCACGCCTCTTTGCTATTGTTGCTGAACAGCAAAGGAAGCAGCTGGTGGATGCTGCTCAGAGGTAAACATGTAAAAACACCAAAACAACCAGATCTCAGGATCAGAGACCCTTGTATTGAGTAAAGAGGGGAAAAAAAGTTATTTGCATGTATTTATTGTTTGCAGGAGTTTTTGTTATGATAAAGGTTTGCCCATACTGCCGGAGAATGGCCTCAGCAACCGAATTTGTGGCCTGTTTGAAGGTGCCATAGCAACAGAGAGGGGTGTTCACTGTCCTTTACTGTGGAGAATGTACATTTACTTCCTGGTGAGACATAATTTCACACTAAATCTGATATCTTAAAGCAGTGATACAACTGATAAAACAAAAAGCTTTAAGGTGTCATGTGCCTATATCATCTGTTTGCATCAAAATTTGTAGGTGTCAGAAGGAAAAGTGGATAAAGCCAGAGGGATCTTCTACAAGGCCTTGCAAAACATCCCCTGGGTAAAGGTGAGGCACAGATATTAAAGTGATTTTTCTCCAGCAACACATGATCTGTGTTTACATTAGTTTAATCAATGTGCAAACTAAAAACATCTGTTTTATTCAGGATCTGTATATGGATGCTGTGCAGCTGTTTCCTGAGCATCTACAGGAGTTCGTAGATCTAATGATGGAGAAAGAGCTGCGACTGAGACTGCCTTTAGAAGAGCTGGATATACTTCTAGAAGACTGAAGATTTATACTTGTATGTTATTAAAGAACTTCCTATACTTGCAACAAGTCACACAGAAGCACACTTGAATGCAAAACCATTTAACACAAATAAAGCTTCGGTGTTAAGAAATTTGAAAAATCTACAGGTGAGCAGAAATGTCCTTTGAATGTTTTGTTCTAAAATGATTTATTGCCCATTTGTTGTAGCGCCTGATTTTATTTTTTTTAATCAATAAATGTGTTTGTATTTTTGTGAGGTACCCAAAGATATCCAGTCGAATACTAAACTTGAAACTGCTAACCTTGTTCATATAGGAGAGCGTACTGTGGAGTCTAATGAAAGAAATATTTTATGATGAATTATGAATATATTAATTATTTTAGGATGAATCTAAACAAAAATATCAGTAGACTGCCGCTGGAGTCATATCTGTCAGTTTTTAGTTGGGAATTTGTAATTCAAAACCATAAACTTGTTTCATTTGTAAATCTTTAAGCTGGGATCAGGGTTTTATTTTATTACTTTATTAAAAAATATATTTAATCTTGGACGTAGTTTCTTGATATTTTTTTTATTTATTTTCATCATTAATTTAAATTGACAGCTCCACTTTGATCAGTGGCAGGAAAAGTTAATTATATTTTGTGAGAATTCTATGTAACATTTATATTGTATTTTTTAACATAAAAGATTACGTTTAATTATGTGATTAAACGTTTAATTTTTTTTATTTTTTTTTTTTTTTTACGTAGTTATTTGCGACAGGTGTGTTGTTGCACACCTATAGACCTGTCGCCTGCCCTCTTTTTGTGCTGTCAGGCAGTGGCTGTGGAAATGCGCCCCCTCTGCCGTCTTTTACCGCGCCACGGTTTGACGCATTGCAGATCCTCCTAAGCCAATCAGAAACCTCGGTACATTGTTCGGCTATTGCAGGTCTGTGTCGTCCAATTACAAACCCCGTTTCAAAAACAAATCTACAGACTTCATAACGTTGTCAGTTGCGACGTGTGGAGTGTATTCTTCCGCCTTAATAAAAGTAGGTGTAACACAAAGTAGTCCGTCAGTTTCAATGTAACTGCAAGCAACGTGGCGCGTGGAGTTGTAGATGAAAGTAGTTACATCAAATTGTGAATCTATTATTAAATGTGTTTTGTTTTACTGCAAGGCCATACTATAACGACAGTCGTTCATTATGTTTCTTTCATTTAAAGTAGTCCTCTTTGTAATAAATTGCTTTATGTGGAATATGTTATCTATCAAAAAATTGCCATGTTAGTCAGGCTCATGTATAGAAAGAAAACCTCGCCTTAAGACTGAATTTGATCCTAAGAGATAGAGGGAATGAGATAAATTTGAATATTATTAAATAAATAGGACTTGCTTTCCAGGTGTCATCTGTGTGATTTGCCGTTTCAAATTGCCTGAATGAATTTGTCTATTAAGAGTTAATCATATTTTAGAAAAAAAAAGGGTTTTCAAAATCCAAATAAATTGTTAACTTTCTTGTGCACGCGCACAATGCCAATCACGTATGCACAGAGGGGGGAAAAGTTAGGAAGATTGTAAGGGCCCCATGACTTGATAGGGGCCCGAAAAGATGTACAAACTATATAAGAAAATCATTAAACCTTCATTAAAAATAACATTTTTTTCAAAGGTTGTAATTACATATAGCAGAAATATAAACTGATAAACCATTTATATTAAAATAACGTAGTTTAATTTTTGCACTGTGATTGAACCCTTTATAGGGCACTCAATGGAATACCTTCAAATTAGACATTTTAACCTAAAATTGTCCTTCTGGTATGAACCAAGACCTCCATTTTGTTGTTACATAAACAAAAAAAAATTGTTTCATGCTGAATATGAAAGGAAACAAAGTGATCAAAAATAGTCACTTGCCCCATGAAGGGTCAAAAAAAAAAAAAAAATTGACTTGAAGTAGTTGGCTGTCAGACCCCTCTCTTGTGGAATAAGCTCCCAGTTAGTGTTAGGGAAGCATACACCCTCCCCACCTTCAAGACTAGGGTGAAGACTTATCTTTTTGATAAGTTCTATAGCTTGGGATGCTGCTATAGGTTTAGACTGCTGAGGGACATATCCTGATACACTGAGCTTTTTTTTTCTCTTTATCTCTCTCTCTCTTATCGCCCCTCCAACTCAATCTGTTGGTTTCCTTATATAGGCTATTATGAATTGACTTTCATTATGGTTTTTTTTTTCCTTCTGTCTGTAAAGCGTCTTGAAATGGCATTGCCGTGATTTGACGCTACATGAATACAGTTGAATTGAAAATTGAATTGAATAGATGGCATTGCTGTGATTTGAGGCTGTATAAATAAAGTTGAATTGAAAATTGAATTGAATAGATGGCATTGCTGTGATTTGACGCTATATAAATAAAGTTTAATTGAAAACTGAATTGAATAGATAGCATTGCCGTGGTTTGATGCTATATAATTAAAGTTGAATTAAATTAAATTGAAGCAAAAACAAAAATCTAAAATGTGCGATCAAGCTGTGGGGTCTATGCCATTTTCTTTCATAGGGCCGCAAAATTCCTGTTGGCGCCCCTGCGTATGCATGTGAGCGTACAGCGGTAAAACGGACCTACCCACACTGCGGAGGAATACAGTGATTCGTACAGTAGTGTTTTGCCTTTCTCGCCCGCCTCATTCAGTGGCGACCGTCCATTTCCTCTCTCCCGTAGCGCTAGCGCAACCACCGTCCCATCTCACACAGCCATGGTGAGTATTTAACCAACTCTGATGTGTTGGGCTTGAAATGAAATAGAATTCAGTTAACTTTTTAGAAATGATGAGCTTTTAATGTCTTTTCCGGGGGTGTGTCGTTGTGGAAGTACACGTTGGGTTAGCTTGGTGGCTAACTGGTAGCTGCTAACGCTGTAGCGTTAAAATGTCAACCATCGCTTCGGGCGAGAAGCTTATCTCACTGGCTTACTTACAACTACCATGTGTAAATATAGCTGCTGTTACCCTAAGCAAACGTGTAGTAGTTGTTACAGGTGGCATCTGTAGTAAGTTGTGGCGGCTCTTCTGGTTGCTTCTGTTAGCATCACAGCTGAATACACCCTGATGACTGATTTTCCTGTGTTTGACAGCCAACTTTACGCTTTTCCTTGGAGAAATGTAGCAGTATATTGTACCAGAATAAGCCGTAAGCGTGTTTTTTTGTTGTTGTATGTATAGTCCTCAGCTAAACTTGTAAAGGTTGAAGATTTGTCTGTGAATAGTACATCGTTACTGGAGTCATATTGTCGCAATTTACCACCACAATTGTCATTTACTGCTTGGAAAGTTTTATGTGTAACAATATAAGAAACTACACATGTAACCAGATCAGTATGGTTGGGAAAAAAAATGGTGATTTTTCTTTCCTCTTTTTTTTTCTTTTTTAAACGGGTACTTGGTCATATATCAGTTTAATGTATTGTTAACATTACAAGTATTATGGTAATAATAACTTATCAGTTAATGTTTTCATTACTAATAATGGTAATTTGATGGTATGACACTTCTACAGATGAATGAAGCTAAGGGGAAAGGTTGGGGAGTGTAGTTTGTAGAGTTGCCACTCCCTAAGAATGAAGGCATACAAACAAGTTTCAGATGGTCAGCTCCACTAAGGAACTATCTTATGTTTGATCAACATTTTAATCACAGCCATATGTTAGGAAAACTACACATTTGGATAAAGCTCCTCTTATCGTCTTGTTGTAGTGAATCTGCAAAATGGACAACATTCATTTAGGTCTGTCTCAAGTATTATTAACCACCTGATTGCAATTGCTTATGCTGGCTTTCGTCAGTCGGGCACATTGTGTAGTTATTTGCATTTATCTGTATAAGATGACAGAATTAAATTAACCAAAGGGCTTTTAAGTCACTGTCACTAATGTACTTAATTTCACTGAAAACAAAATTTTCTAAAGACATCTGCAATCTGGTTAGCGATCTTATTTCTGTATTTTTTTTAAATTTTATTTAAGGTTACGTTTACATATTAGAAGGCTGAAGTCTTTAGGTGGTCTTTAGATATGTACACATGACATGCAATGTGTTTGATTATGATAGAAAGAGCTAAAAAAAAAAAAAAAAAGCACTTGAACTGTAATTTGTTTTTAGTTTGAGTTGTTAGGTTGGAAACATGTAGAAACCGCATATATGTTAATTCACTTAAGTTTTCACAGTGACTTGATATAAACTTGATAAGGAAATGATTGGATGGGTAATGTGTACCCTTTACAGGCTTCTGATTAATATTTTTTGAACACGTACGATATAAGTAAATTAACACAGGAGGTAAGGTGGAGACATTTGGATTAAGAAATACTTGTCATATAGATGTGTGTAAAAAAAAAAAAAAAAAAAAAAAAAAAAAAAAATATGTATCAAGCTGAAAAACTTGTTTTGGTTAGTTAAAACAGTGTTGAAGTGAGGCATTGGATGACTGCACTGGAAACAAAACAATGCATTGTTTGGATTCTTACGGCTTAATCCTGTCTGTAGAAGACTCAGCTATATGGCATCTAGGCTGTGAAAATAAAGCATATGTCCTTGACTTACCGTATCTTCTGTAACATGAACATGGTCATTGTTGCCAGACCTTACCGTCAGAAGAGTAATTTTGCCTGGATACTGTTGGGTTAGCAGCCTGTTAACAATCAGCTGTTTTCACATATCTTTGTGGATGCACAAGTGTATTATCAATTATGAAAAGCTTCCTGTGTGCTGTGTTTTGCAATACCAATGCCTTTTGTAATTTAAACTTCTCTTTTGACCATTATCTTGTCAGTTTATATGAATGAACAATAAATGATAATAATACAAAATAAGATATTAGTGTGCAAATTATTATTTGTTTTCTAAGACCCTTTTTCTTTAGTTTATTTGATGGACCAGATTGTTCAAAGTACTTTTGTTATTGGTGAGAAGGAAAATAATCTATACAGATTTAAGCATAATTAACCAACTCCATGTTGTATATCAAGCATGTTTCTGTATTCAAGAGAAAGCAAGGAGAGTATTGCTGTCATTAATCTTATTGGTGATTCAGATGCCAAACTACAACAGGTCTGTCTTTATTATCACACATTTTTAAAACAATTATTACATATATTTTATGTTGAAGTATTTTAGTGACAGATCTCACTTTGTGTGATGTGGATTTAAATCATGCTAACAACTAGATCTCTCCCCATGAACATCTAGTGAGGTTGCATACTTGTATTACTTCCAGTAACCTGTTGAATCAAGTGGTTGTAAGGAGACTGGTATCCAGTTTGGCTCATTTACTTTAAACAAACTATAACTGGGTTCTGTAAACTCTTGAGGAAATTTCATGTGACACTGTAACTGTGAGGACAAAGGCCCTGCTGAGGGGTCCATTTGGTGTGATCCATGATGCTGCCTGGGAGGCCAGATGACCAGTCAACCGATCCTCCCCAGGAGCTGCAACTGTAGTCATGAGACGACAGGCCACAGATTGGTATATACACGTAGATGCACATAAAACTCCTGTGACCTCCCCCAGTCTGGACTCTGTTACTGTCACACACCTTAAATCAATTTCCTGACATGTTTGACGAACCTCCACTGGCTTGGCCTCCTGGCCTCTGCATGCGCACACACTCATGTAAGGCGCTTCAACTGCTGAGCTGCTGCAGGTGGTGGACATGTCATCTCTGCATGCAGCTTTACTGTACAACTTTTGGACAGATGAAAAGAGAACCAAAGTATTCACTATCCACGCCTTGGCTAATACTCACTGATGTGGAGGCAGTGGGGATGTCCACAGCTTCACGTGTCTGAAGTCAGATGCAAAGAAGGAAAGACAGTATCTGGTCATGTACACCCACAGTCCTGCATGACAGCCAGAAAGATAGGAAGCTGGATATCCAGATGGATTTATTGAGAGACAGATGGATGAACAAGTAACCTGGACAATGTCAACAGAAGGACTGGTTGTTCAGCAACTCGTCATCCAGCTACCTGAAGAAATATCACCTGTCAGGTCAGTCCAGCCTGCTGAGCCTTGATTCTCCCAGGGGATTTTAAAAGCTGCTGTCATCTATCACTCATCTGCACTGGAAGGCTTGAAAGACGAGTTTGACGATCATCCAGACACATTTTCACAGTTTGTACATTCATCTTGTGGTCTACCTACCCAGAAGGATTAATAACACCTAATTTGACTGTTTTTCTCCATTTATAAAATTATGTGACTGTTGAGAGAAGGCTCATGCTGCCATTTGGCTGCGTCTTCTGTTGTTTTTATAAATCGGGAGCAATTGATCGATGTCTAGCCATTATTTTTATCATCCACCCATTCTTCCCACCTTAACACACAATTCCTGCCCGTCTTGCCATTTTTCTTTCGCCGTGCTGCCTAAGAAAGTTGCCATGTACCCAGCAGAGGATGAGTTGGTGAGCTTGTCAACAGTGTATGACCTCTTGGATGATCAACAGGTTTATTACAAGGAGCTCATTCAGCAGCAGGAGAGGAACTACAGAGCCTTCCTGCAGATGTTGATGGACACATCATCCAGCCGCATGGACAACCTTGTCAGAGAGATGCAGGACCTGAGGACCTGCCTGCAGAGAACCAAAGCAGAGTTGGCAGAGGTTAAAAAACATGGTGTCCAGAACAGCAAGCGAGCAGAGTGTCTGGCGGAAGGCTTGGTGATGGTGCGCGGGGCACTGGATGGGCTGACCATGAAACCGGCTGCAGTTGGTGGAGGTGCAGGAGGAGAGAGAGTGGACCTAAAGCAGCGCAGAGGAGGTGCAGGGTTGAGGCTGGATGGAAGGGCAGGTGGAGCCAGAGGACCAAAAAAACCTGAACCAAAGGCTGTGAAACTGGTGGCAGATCTCACAGATATTCACTTTGATGATATAAAGGTTGTACACAGATATATATTGCTGCAAATGGTTTAATATGACTGTCACAACGTTGTTACTGGTGTCAATGTATGACTTTAAAGCTGCTGGTTTTGCACCGTTAAGGTAAAAACTTGTCATGTTTCCTGCCATTGTTGACTTATAACTGTAGTTTGATAATGCTGGTTGGAAGAAAGTGCAGGTTTGGATTTATAAAGATAAATAAGCCCGTTTTAGATCTAAAGCAGGAAATTTTCATCCCAACTTTAACTTTATATATAATTTTGAGAATTAAAAGGATTTTTCTTTGTTTTTAAGGCTGACCAACTAACAGAAGAGCAGATCGCTGGTAAGATAAAACACAAACATCATTTTGCCTTTTTCTACATTTAGTAGGCTAAATTATTTGGTTGACATGACACAAATACTTCCTTGTAAGCTAAATAAATCCTGTTTGAGTGAAATTATTGGACATAGTGAAAGGAGGCTTTTTACTACACGGTTTGATGTACTGAATTTTATCAGTATTTGGAAAACTAGTTTTCTCCTCAATCCCCATTGTTAAATCACCTCGATGGCAGCACAAGAAAAAAGCAGTTTTCCTATTTAATAGGGCTGCTCGATTATGACAAAAATTATAATCACGAATATTTTGACTGACATTAAGATCTCGATTATTTAACACGATTATCCAGTATTTATAAACAACGCTGTGCGTCGTGGTGTTCTCGACTCGTGTCGCGCATTATAACCGTCTAATACACGTTTCCGAGTTGTTTAATTACCGCTTATATAGGAACTATTTTACGTTGGCCTCGACGTACGTTTTATACCAAACAACCGCTGTCAGGCTGCAGCACGTTTCTCTCATTCACCTGTTAAAAGACGGCTGATCTGAACCAGCTGATTAACGCATTGCTATGGTAACGCCCCAGAGGGATATTACAGTGTTTAACTTGCCGAACTATGTATATGAAAATAATGCAGCCAGTTGTCACCGACAATGGTACAAACTATGTTTAGGTGAACTTCCACAACCTACTGCAGTTATTCTACATTGACCTGCAGCCGGAGCCGACTGAGACTGGCTGCCTGGGAGTGCTTTAGGACGAGAAAGGCTCCCGCTGCTCGTTCCTTACAGTAACTGCAGAACAATATGTGCCTTCAAGTCAGTCGCCAAAACACCAGAAAAGTCTCTTAATAACTCCAGTAAAAGTAGCTAGATTTGTCGCTAGTCACTTTTAACAAAAAAAAAAAGTCGCCAGATTTAGCGAGAAAGTCGCCAAGTTGGCAACAGTGTCTGAATGAAAGCAAAGCGGCTGTGGGAGGAGTTTACAGCACAGCGCTGCAACGCCAGAGACGCTCGATTAGCAGCTGAAGACAGCAGGAGAGGAAACTGCAGAGAGAAAAATAATCGTGCCCTTTTATTTTTGTAATCGTTGAGAACTTAGATCGTAATTGAGAAAAATCCAACTAATCGCCCAGCCCTACTTACGTCCCTTGTTAACTTTGATCAAATGGAATCAGAACTGGATGTAAATGCTTGATTCTTTGAGAGGTAGTCAGTGGATCAGAAGGCAGAGTGGTAGACAGCTTTAATGGACTGACAAAGCTAGATATGGGGCCTGACAGCAGCAGCGTTTCCAGTTATCTACTGAGCTCCTGCAGTTGACAAAGATTGGCATTGGTTTCCACACAGTAACAAACTGACATCTAGGTAGACGATATCACTGAAGTTTATTTATTCATCTACAACTCCAGCATGATGTCAGTTCTCACACACAGTTCTAGTGTAGTGTGTTATTCTGTTGTCTGCTATCAGTATGTTCTCATCCAGGTCATCTTGTCTTTTTGCTTGTCCAGAATTCAAGGAGGCCTTCTCCCTGTTTGATAAAGACGGAGATGGTACCATCACCACCAAAGAGCTAGGCACCGTCATGCGGTCACTGGGTCAAAACCCCACTGAAGCTGAACTACAGGACATGATCAACGAGGTGGATGCTGATGGTATGCTTCTTTTCTTTCTATTTCTTTCTTTTCTTTCTATTTTTTTTATTTCTATTTCTTTCTCTTCTTTCTATTTTTTTCTTTTCTTTGTCTTTCTCTTCTTTCTTTGTCTCTGAAAATAATATTAATAAATGTAACCACTTGCTTACATTATTGTTCAGGCAATGGGACCATTGACTTTCCTGAGTTTCTGACGATGATGGCGAGGAAGATGAAGGACACTGACAGTGAGGAGGAGATCAGGGAGGCATTCAGAGTCTTTGACAAGGTAAGTGGTTGTCTTGTAGAGGTTAGAAAAGATTGGTTTAGAACTATACCATGACGTTGTCAGGAGTGTAACTCTTATGGGAAAAAAAGTAATCAGCCTACATTTAGATTAAACTTTAGATAATTAACTTCAGCAGCACAGCAAAGTGTTGTTACCACTGCTGTCATCAGGCCACTTTGGTGTAATCTGGTTGTACTTCACAATAAGGATTGAGTTTGTAGACATAGTGCATTGCATCTGCAGAATTGCAGTACTTGTAAAAAGAAAAGTACTACAATGATTGGAAAAGATTAGAAGTCGTCCAGATTATTGAGGAAAAACCTCTGATAGCTCTTTACTCCCTTTAAATCTGTGTCCTCCTTTTCGATGACCATGTATTTTTCTGAACATGTCTTTAGGACAATAAGTGAATAGTCGTAGATCTTGTCTTTTGGCATTTCAGTTTAATAAATGTTTAAGTGCAAGCCTAAAAACTGAGGTACCTTTGGTATCAAAGTACTACCACTTCTGCAAGTGCCAGTATTAGTTGGAGATTGAAGTCCATTTATAAAATATAAGCAATGCGTTGACATCACAGGTAATGTGTCCATTAAGTATCTGCCAAGTAGCTTTAAGTGAAAGGCGTTAGATAAACATTGAGATCTGCAGAAACTGCCTGTACTGTCTGGATGGTGTAGATAATTTTAATTTTTTGTTTTAAACTCGCGTGTTTGTGTCTTGATCAGGACGGCAATGGATATATTAGTGCAGCAGAGCTTCGTCATGTGATGACTAACCTGGGAGAGAAGCTGACGGACGAGGAAGTAGATGAGATGATTAGAGAAGCCGACATTGACGGAGACGGACAGGTCAACTATGAAGGTATGACATTTCCATCTGTCTAGAGATTTAACCTCTTCATTAACGTTGACACACACTTCCTCTGAGTTGTTGTTATAAAACGTGTGAAATCATTGGAGATTGTTTAATCAATCCTAAATTTGATTGTACTTGCAGAACACTATGTAAATATTGTTGCTTATGTTGTTGTTTTTTTTCTCTTTTTTCTCCACAGAGTTTGTTCAGATGATGACCGCCAAATGAACTGGGCTCACATTAAGACAGTCATGTTTCACTTACCTCTTATTGCAAAAATCTACATATAATCATACTGTTCTGTATAGAAAATTTTAACTGAATGTTGGGAAACTGAAAATCTGTCCATATTAACAAGCTCAGAAAAGGTAAAAAGACAAAGAAAAAAAACAAAAACAAACCTAAATTAATCTGCATGTACTGGCTTGTATTCCCTGCCCCACCCACCCCCCAGCGCTGAGGTGCCCAATCAGATTTCAGCTTGTTAGACAAGCAGCCCCCGTGCAGTTGGCTGCTTTGGCCGCTGCTCCTCTGCTTCCTGGTTCCATCTGCCTGATGTGATTATTGGGGCTGGCCAATTGCCTTTCTTCCATAACTTCCCTTTGTCCCCCCCCTCCCCCGTTCTCCATGCATGCAGCGTTAAATGGGTTGCTGTCGAGAGCCCAGTGGCGGAGGGCTGTTGTTCGTTCTCAGGTCGGCCTGAGTCCCACGGACGGAGGGAGGGAGGGAAGGGTGGTTCAGAGAGATGGAATTGAGTGAACCATTGGTTTGCTTTCCTAAATGAAGTCAGTGATGGCAGATATTTTTAAGAAAAAACCTTAAAATGGAATAAACAATAACTCATTTTAGATCTTGTGTTTTGGCATGTCAGTTTACTCACTTAATCCTCTGTGTGTTTACCTTTTTTTGGGGGGGGGAAGCTGGGGTGGGGCGTAGACTCGAGGCCCTTCAGCAGTGGGTATGTCTTAGACTATTGGAGGGGTTGGGTGGGTTTAAAAGATGATTAAATACAAGTACAATAACTGAGGCAATATCAGTATCAGTATGCTACCATGACTACCAGTACGAGTATTAGCTGGGGGTTTACACACATTTATACCACAGTAAAAATAAAGATTGGGTCGTTCTTACTGAAGCATGTCTAGGTATTGCATATTGCCTCAAAGGCTGTGCCTGTATAATAGTACAGGGGTGTGTTTCACATTAGTTGGGACAGGGTCGGTGCTTTGCAGCATTTCTATCTTGTGTGTGTGCGCGAGTGTGTGTGTGTGTGCGCGTGTGTGTGTGTATGCAGCGAGGCCCGGCCCGGTCCAGCTGTTCTGTTTGGTTCAGTTGATCTGCATTCCAAGTTGTACATGCTAGTCTTTACATTTTGTTTTTCCAATAAAATATCATGAACTAAGACGCTGTTGGTTGTTTGTGAAGACGATTTAACTTTTATCTCTACATTCAGGATTTTGTGGAGGAAGTGATGCTCTAAGGTGACTCATCAGAGCTTTTTAGTGTGTGTGAGTGTGAGAGAGAGAGATGTCTGACTGGGAGCAAAGTGCAACGAGAGATCCCACCTAACATTATGTAAGGGTTAACACAGGTTCTGATGTTATTCCCAGTTCCTTAAAAGCTCAACTAACCTAAATAAATGATATATAAAGCAAAAAAAAAAGTTTATTACTCTTCATATGAAAAAACTGGGGGAAAAAAAAAGGATCTATTTAATATTCACCAGCTTGCATTTCAAATCGTATAGCTATGTGTTTATCTGGAGTGCCACAAGGACTCCTCAGGATGGCCAAATGTGAATGCAGACGAGTTGCTAGGCAACAGAGACATGCAAGAGCTGGGTGGAAGGGAGAGGCTGCAGAAACCTGTGGGAGTTTGAGGAGATGATAGTGGGGGGGGGAGGTTGGCGATGAAGACGTAGAACGATTAAAATCCTGGCGATGAAAAGTTCACTGAAATAAACTTGTTTAGGTTTGATTCAGAATGCGGCCACAGCATCCAGCGCCGCTTCATAACCCTGCGACTAGAGCGTCTAAGATAGTGCTGAACAGAATCAGACAAGGATGAGGGGGAAGATGGAGAAGTGTAGGAGGTGTTGGACCGAGTACACAGTAGCTGGAGTTGCGTAACTGTCTGAAGTGTATTTATATATTATTACTTTGTATTTTATGAGTTTCAGTTTAAGGCTTCCAGTGCGACAGATATTTTCTGTTTCACATATATATTTCATTCAGCAGAAAGTGTGTGTGTGATGTTTGGAATTATAAACTTGTGTCCTCCAGCTGGATAAACAGTCAGACAACATTTACAGTTTAATGCTTCTTTACATCAGACTTATATTGAAGGTGTTCTTGTTAATGCATCAAGCTTCTTTTCAATCAAAATTTTATTAGTAGAGCGCTTTCACCTACCTCAAAGTAACCAAAGTGCTGTAGAGGTAAAATAAGATAAATCAACATTAAAAGCACTAAAATAAAGACAACAAAGTTAAAGACAAAATAAGACAGAGAAGATCTAGTGGTCCTGCTCTCTGGAGCTGAAAGCCAACATAAAAAGATGAGTTTTCCAAAGAGATTTAAAACCACTTAAAGTCCCAGCAGATCTCACTGAAAGAGGGAAACGATTCCAGCTTCTTTTAATACCAGAATCACGACTTAAGTCTCTGGAATTTGACTCTGTGATGTACCTGCTGAATCTGTCAATATCAGCTGTTTCCAGTTTTAATCCTGAGAAGAAATCGACAAAGGTTTGTGCAAGATGTCTGTGATGCTAATTTAAAGTTCTTAAAATGTTCATGTTCTTCTAAAAATCTAACGACATGTAAAAAAATAGTGAATAATTACTTTCTGTATCATTTTAAGTCTAAAGAAGATTGTGTTCAGTGAAGTGTCTGCAGACCCCAGCCATGAACCTTCTGAGGGATTAACCATTAGTGACACATGAGAGTCCAATAGAGACCTCCATACAGAGGAGGGGGGTTCTGTGAGGCCGGACTGCAGCTTCCTGACACTCGGGGACAAAACCTGTCAGCCCTGTAATCCTCAAACAAAAGGAGGACATGCGCGTCTGCTGACAGACACACACCTGACACTGTAACCCACACCACTGGCCCCGAGGTCACAGGTAGGGGGAATACCACACAGGTTTAGCAACGAAAATCAAACAAGAGGAGCCACTAAACATGAGCCAGTTTTATTATCTTGTTTATTATGATCATCATTTTAATTTCAGTCATTCATTTACAGCGAAAAGGACTCGTGACTGATCAATCTGCAACAGTTCATCCTCTCGTTCCTCCCACAGCAATACTCACTGGAAAATAGAATTATAATTTACTCTCTAAAAATAATAATACACAAGGAACAATCAAATATACAACATTAATTCTTTGCATTTAATCAAATCAAATAAAAAATAAGTAATCTGGCTGTAACAGGACATAACACGGTCACTGTGGGTGCATCGCACAGAAAATCAAGATTGTGGATAAAATATATGCAACAGATTTCTCATATACAACAGAAAAATGGCTTTAAAAGCTTATTTATCAGTAACTTTAGCTTTTCTGGTGATGTTTTGTGGCACTTGTATGTGAGCAGCTACTACGGTGCTTCTTTATAATAAAAAAAACAAACCCAAAACATCTGCACACAATCAACAAACTAAAGATGAAATTAAACATTTGAGTTTAAAACCCATAAAAGCACAACCATCCTTCAACACCAGCTCCTACAAAATCAGATTTTCTGTGTGAATGCATCCAGTATTTTGGCATTTACTGACTGATTGATTATTCAGCGATCTGTTGATCATGTCCGTCGATGCTCCAGTGGTTTCTCTGACCGACAGCCAGCCGTACAGTAACAGGTATCTGCTCCGTATTAACAGCAACAAGTGAGTGTGTGTCGTGTTTGAGTAACTGAGATATTTGGCTCATAAAAGGAAACCTTGATAAAACCGTTTGCCTGCCAATAATCTGTCGTTGGACTAAATAACATGTAAACAAATCTTCGGTTTCTGTGACGGCAGAGTCAGTCATATTTACATCCACAAACACAAGTTGGCACATGTACACGGAGGTGGGTGCACATGCACAGACACGAACAGGCACGACAAATGTATCGGCACACAGACTCATGATCTCAAACAGGCGCACACGCACACATAGAGGCAGGGGTGTCAGCCACAGCAAGGCATTGTGGGAAAGGTAGAAGGAAGTATTTTTTGCATTATATACAGTGCGTGTTTATGTGTATGGCTGTACAGCTTTGTGCATGCAGGGATGGTGTGTGTTTGTACGAAGTGCATGCAGCTTGCAGGTCCATTATTTGTGCTATGACTGTGTATGTGTGTGTGTTTCATAGAGCTCTGGGTATGATGGTGAAGGGGAGGATGGGGCTGCTGGCCTCCAGCTCCAAGGCGGTGAGGAAACACTCGGTGGCGGCTGCAGCGTTTCCCTGAGCCTGCAGCACTTCCCCCAGACTGTTCCACACGTCATGAGCCGTGCTGACGAGAAAACGGAGGTTAGTTTAGTTTTATATTTTAGTACAAATACAAAGATAAAGAACACTGAGAAAGGGAGTGAAAGAAGCAACATTAGAGGAAAGAGGAGGATTAGATGTTGTGGGAGGGGAAAAAGAGAAAAGGCCAGAGGCTAATTAAAATAGGAGTTTAAAAAAAAAAAAAAATTTTTTAAAAGATGGAAGTAAGCTAGAGACACATGAACTAAGACGATTGTGTGGTGCAAAGATTAAATTAAAAAAAAAAAAAAAAAAAACTTAAGAGGAAAATGGAAATGACAGAAAAAAGGACGAAGATGTGGTCAAGAGAAAGAAACACACACCTGTTGACCTGAACAGCATCCCTCAGGACTTTCTCAGACAGAGTGTAGCGCTGCAGCTGGTGCAGAATCAGACCCTGAAGAGACAACATGGTTTATACGATGCTCAGAATGATCGCATTTATCATTTTTATATCACCAAATAATCTATAAGAGGAACCAAACATTGCTATATCTGATAACTTTACCAACATGCATGAAGCTGAACAGGCAATTAGTGGTAAAAGTTATCTTAAGGTACTCTCACACTCCAATTAGTTAGTAAAATCAAATTAAATACTTTATTTAAATATTAATATTTAAATTTATCATGATTTAAACCGACTCTAACTCTGTTATGACCTACGTAAGGACATCAGCGAAATCAAATGGCTGAAGAAAACATTTACAACTTGAATAGATTTAAAATCATGACTTGCAAGAAGGCAATAAAGAAAATCAGAATATATTGTGTACACTTTTGTTGAGTTAACTGTTGAAAGAGCTAATATTCAAGGACATTTTCATCCATAAGTTCTGCTTTAGAGTTAAAAAAAATGTTTAAAAGAAAAATATGACTTTAAACGCTCAGTTAGTTTCTCCATGACAACTTTTACTGCAACTCAGAGCTGATAGCTGGAGGAAGTTTAGTGATAAACAACCCTCGACTGTTTATACACACTTAAATTTATGTTCATCCTTTCTGCAGTTAGCAAGAGATAAGGGACGGACTGTTTCAGTCATCCTATCAGTTTCTCAAGAAATTTCAGATTTGTTTAGTCGCAGACTTGTATGGTAAACATGGGTGTGCAGGGTCTTTATTCAGGCTGAGGAGAGAATATCCATGACAAAGTAATCAACAGCAGCGAGCATCAAATTAGAGACGGTTGGAACCAAGTAATTCAGCGCTGATGCAGATAAATTCTCTGAGGGTTATTAGTTCTTATGCTCCATCAGTCTGCGAGCGATGAACAAATAACGCAGAGCTCTGAATGACACTGAGCCCGGCAGAGCAGGTAAAGGTGTGAACTCTGTCTTACCAGCCTCTGCATGGTCTTGACATGGGTTGGGTTGATGGACAGGGCCTCTTCATACCAGCGTTTGGCTTCATCCATGTTGCCCCTCAGCTCTGCTATCTGCCCTCTCATGTACAAAACATTGTGAGACGTGGGGAAGAGGTTGGCAGCTTCCTGTGTGCACGCAGAAGCCTCGGCAGGTTTCGACATGCCGATGTACACCTCAGCTGTTCAAGAAGAAGCACAGATTGGGAGGAAAGGTCACAAGTTATGCAACTAGAGATGAAAATTGAATATAAAGGAACTGTTGAGCAACTTGCAGCCGTGTAAACATCAGTCTTCGGATCAACAAACCATTTATTGCAAAAATAGCTGCCCTGACATAATATTTAGCTCATAATTTAAATAATGCAAATTTAATCTGCTACCAAAAAGAACAGATATCAAAGCAAAGAAGCAGCAATATGAAGCCACGACATTTTTGATCTGAAAAAGAGACCATTTAGAATTTGTGTTTGTGATGAAGGCAGAATGAAGCAAACGGAGGATCAGAAAGACAGGAAATGAGCTGAACTGCCCGTCTGTCTGTCCGTCCTCTAACTGGCTTATTTCATTAGCCGTGTCGCCAATCTGGAAATGACCACCTATGACAGGAAGCAGCTGGAGGGAGACAAACAGGAGCACAAACCGCCTCTGTCTGAGTGTGTATGTGCAACTTTTGGAGATGTTAAGGAATACTCTTCATTCTGGTTACATTTTGGTCTGCAAATGACCGCCGGGCTCCCGTAGAATAAGAGTGAAATCTGACATTCATGTACAATCAAAGTTCTCTTAGAAAGGTTGCTAAAATCTGATGGCAGAATATTTGCTGAGCTTGTTTTGGTTTGTTTGATGAAGCCCGACCTGAGAGGATAATAATGTGACAGGAAAGTAAGGAGGAAAAAACACAATCTGATTAAATAGGGTGTGTGATGCATAAAAAACATGTCATACAAAGACTAATTATTACCTCTGCTAAGGACGTTAAGTTTTGACCAGATTTTATACGTTTTTTTGTGTTCAAGATAATTTAAAAAGTTATGGATGGATTTTCATGAAATTTTCAGGAGTTGTTGGAAATGTAAAAATGAAGAACTGATTTAATTTTGGTGGTGATCCGTATCACTGTTTGGATCCATACATACATATTTAACATATGTATGTATGTATGTACATATGTTTGTATGTAAGTACATATGTATGTATTTTTGTATGTATGTGTACAAATATATACACGTGTTTTCAGTATATTTTAATATAATGAATACGAGCATTATAATTAATTTGAATGTCTGTGTGTATCCAATGCAACTTTAAGTGAACTTTGACCTCAGATTTACTTTGACGAGTAGAACCAGATCCACGATGAGGCTGTACATTAACTGGCATTAATTGTTTTGGCAAAACATTTTAATCTAACAGACTATTTTTCTTGTCAAACTGAATGTTTTTGAAGAATGCTCCCTTCCCTCCAGGAGAACTGTTAGAAAGTCAGTCAGCGCTCTGTTTGTCGGATGGCGGTCTCAATTTTGCATTTTGAGCATCCCCTCACAGCACCAACTGGTTTAATAAAACAAACAAAAATCTGTTTTTCCAGTGATTATTTAAACTCATACTTCCACGACAATACAAACAAACTTACATAAGTATATGTCATATGGTAAATATGTACACAAATACATACATATACATATGCAGATAGATACATTATACTAGGGGTGGGAAAATCAAATCGAATAACGTGATTTTTTTACTTCACAAATTTAAATTATATATATTTTTTACAATTTTTTTCTTCAATTTAAAAATTTTTTGTTGCAATTCGTTGTAAATCAAATCTGCACCCCAAAAATCGGAATCGAACTGAATCGGGATGAAAGCATCTTGTCACACACAGCCCTAATAAATACAAATGCTCATCCATCCATACATTCATATAAATGTACATACATACATACATACACACCTACTCATCTACATACATACATACGTATATATATATATATATATATATATATATATATATATATATATATATATATATATACATAAATACATTCATATATGGATACATACATGATGTACATGCATATGTACATACAGACATACAAATGCACATCCATAAATACATACGTATATATGTATGTGTGTGTGTATATATATATATATATATATATATATATATATGTATCTATATGTATATGTATCATCAGCATCCTTGCACCAGCATTCTTTTTTACATGTACTAATTGTTTAACATAGAGACACAGTTGTACAAAGTCTGAAAATAAAGTATTGTATCAATATTGTGCAATTCAAGAGTTACCCAGAAAAACACTTGGAGGACAAACCTCCGCCAAAGCCTTTAAAAAGTTCCTGGATCCAAACGGTGATCTGGATCACCACCAAAATTAAATGAATTCTTTCTTTTCACATTTTCAACCATTTTCAGAAAATTTAATTAAAATCCATAACTTTTGAAAAAAAAGTGAAAGGGGGGGGACATGAAAAAAAATGTTCTCAACCGTTTACTTTTAGTGTATGTTCAGTTTCTATTCTTTAATGTTAATTATGCAAACATATAGCAATGTTCATCAGCTATATAAGAAGTCGCAAGCGTACCTGCATGCAGCCAGATCTGAGCCAGGGTCATCCAGGGATGCAGGGGTCCATGCTTGGGAGCGCTGCTCTGTAATGAGGAGGCTACCTCCGACAGAGCCTGCTCCACCCGACTGGCTGCTATGGATGTAGCGTGCACCGAACCTGGAGGCAGAGAATCACGCACATGCAAACATTGAGATGTACCTTACACCGTTCGGCAGCGATGCTTCATATGCAGAGTCTTAATTCAATTAAACGCAGCAGCGGCAGCAGAGCTCACTGACCATCACAACTCGACAGACATGGTGTTCAGTAGCACCTAAAAAGCTTCAGAGCTCACACAGAAATGCAGCTCACAGCAATCCACACTCACAAGTGTTATTGCACTGGATAAACCCGCTAAAATTCAAGTTATGCATAAACTGCAGCACTCGTCTTGTTAGTAACTTCATGAAGCATCACTTTGACTCGCCGTACATCCCGTTTAAATTGCACTGGAATATTACTGGGATAAAAAAGTGACAGTAAATGAAAGCAAATAATAATATGAAAATGTTTATCATATATACCATCTATCTTCGGGTTTGCTTTGTTCTACACTTGGTTATAAAGCACAGAGGAAAGAAATACTTGATATGTCCTGAAACTTATTAACTAGCTTTAAGCCCCACTCTCCAATTTTGTGCTCCTCTAGTGTCTTGTTTTTATTTTATTTCTATTTACTTTACAGAAACAAAGTGTGCATTTATGCATTCAGTCTGTGGAACCACCCATTTGCCAGATATGGCAGAGATCAGGCTAAAATGAGAAAACTTGAATATTAAGCTTTGGGTGTGCGGGGCAACAAAGGAAGAGAGCAGTGCTGATAAGTGGATTTCAGGAAATGAGAAAAGGATGTCTCATTTGCCCACACGACACAAACGCTTTTGAAGCTGAGAATCCTGTTTTGAAATGTTTTAGGGAGGAGTGATGCCTGCATGCAGCAGCCCAGGCTGGTACAGCGTCTTCTTTACAAGGAACAAACTGATCAGTCTCCAAATGCTATTCTTACCTTTCACTCGATCATTTTAAAAGGTTTTCCTCACCCAAATCTGTCCTCTCTGTCATGAGCACATTGTTACCAAGCACTGTTACGTCTACATCTTATTCTGTATCTCTTAATGAAAGAAAAGGGGTTTGATTCAGTCATTCAGCCAGCGGTGAACAGAAAAGACAGTGTGTTCATAAGATCTGCAAAGCGTGAAACTGTTCGACAAACATGTTAAATGTGACAGCTTTTCCTTTTACAAACTAAAATACACATTTAACTTATTAATAAATTGGGAAATCATGATCCATCTGATGCTGGAGCAGATTCAGCTAAGAGAAATTCAGTTTAATATTGACATTTATGTCTATGTTTGAAGTTAGCGTTACTGTTTCCATTATATGACAACAAGTACTTTATATCCAAAGATGCTGTCTGTAACACAAGGGTGTCTAGCGTTGGTCGTCTCTGGCCGCTGTCCAGCAGGTTTTAGATGTTTCTTACTGGACACCGGAATCAGATTCATGGGTCAACATGTTTGGGCGGAACATGACAACATGTCGTTGAGTAGATCAATTGAATTAAAATCAGTTTTATTGACACAGAGTAACTTCTAGAACCTGCAGTGGAGCTGGAGGACCAGAGTTGGACACCCAGTATTAGTCGTAAAGTCATACTGACTTCGAGCAGGATGCCTGACCACAACAGATTACTGGGTGTTCAGCTCAACGGGAGACTGAACACAGCGAGGGCACCAACAAAACTAAACAGTATATTCATTCTCTTGTCACTCTGCACTTCGCTCTTTATGGACATAATGCATGAAATGAGTATTCCTTCTGCAGTAAAACAGCTATAAAACAGGGCCTTTGAATTTGATTAACATTTGGGTTTGTTTGTTTTTTCTCTTTATGACTCTTTGCTGATTAAGCTGTGTAAACCGCTGTTTTCCTCTATTATGACTAAAAAAAAAAAAAAAAAAAAATTAATTCGTCCTTCCCCGTCACTAAATAAGGTGCAGCTGATTATTTAAGTTTGTCCTTTTGTATGTTGGCCTAACATCTGAGGTCTTTGCATCTAAATTAAATCAGAATGTGGATGTTAAATATGTGTGCACACCGGGATGGGGGTTGCTGTATTACAGCTTGTAAGTTTTGCTTCCATTTGTGAAGCATTTTGTAAATGCATCCTAAAAACATCTTTATAAAAATGCCCTGAGGAGGTAGGAAACTCGGAAGTGGGTTACACTCATTAAGTATTTAATCTGTTCAACGAAGACTGAAGAATTGCTTTCACTTGTGCAATTCTGAGCCTGTAATAATTGCTTTAATTCAGCAACTGCATCGTTGTTATATGAGAAAATCCTGAAGGGAAACATTCGGCCTTAACTGAAAACAAAACTGTGACTTTTTTTTTTCTCTCCAAGTTTGATAAGGAAGCTTCTGCAGAGAACCTTAAAAATTACATAATAAATACATGCATTAAAGCAGCTCCACAGATTTAAAGGAATGCATTGACTTAAAAGGAAAAATGAGCTAAATCACCATAAGCTGGTCAGTATACTCCCTTACAATTCTCCCTCAGATGTAAAGTTAATATTAGATCTGCTTGTCTGAACTACATCTAGATAACAGATGTGCAGACCCGATAATGTTTCTCTCAAATGAGATTATCTCTAATGATATATTTGTCCTCCAAACTATTTATTTATATCTCCTTACAGAAATTTCTCTGTGGTTTATTATCAGTCTATTGTAGCAAATTAACTACAACACTTTGGTGAAATTGCAGCCCCAGGATTGTTAGTGACCTGCGTCATACTCAGTCAAGTTACTATTTGTATAAATTACAGCCACGTGTCACAGAACATTCAGTTCACAAGCAGAACGCTGCTTCCTGTCCTCCTTCTTGGTGTCATTGAGTATTTTCTGATTTTTGCTTTACTTAAAATAAATAAAGCCAAATTCCACAAATTTACTCTACAATGTGCTGGAAAGAAACATCCTGTTATTTTACTGTCCTGTAAAGCTGTCAGAAAAGTCTTTTTTTTTCCTTTAAGCCACCATATTCCTTTAAATCCCACATCACCAACATAATGAACGTATTTCCTCGGAAACTGGCTGCAGGCATCATGTTAAAGCAAAATAATATATTTGCACACATTTCGCTTGTACACGTATCTGAATCTTAACAGGAAAAAGACTGACAGGGAACAAAGAATGGACATGAAGATGAATGGGAAAAAAAAAAATTCAGATGGAGGTTAGATGGCTACTTACAAACAGAAAACATGGAGGAAAAACCAAGAGTGTTAGCGTCCTGAAGACCGCCTTGGAAAAACGAAGGGATAGGGAAGAACAGAAAGATGATTGTTAACGATTTAAGAAAGTGAAGAAATACCAAAGCGTTTTCTTTTTAAGTATAAGTAGTAGACTGGAAAGCACAAGGTTTCCATTCTTGACAGACCACATGACAAGGGACCAGCTGCCTTATTAACATGCTTATTTGGTCAAATAAATGGTTTCCAAGTAGCATATTTACTGGTAATATTATCAATAAACTATAATCAACTTAAAGCCTTAGAGAGACTCATTTTTCTGTATTTTCTTGTCAGTAATTTTTGTCCTTTGGTTTGCCGCTACTTTGAAATACAATGACCCAATTCTAAAGTGTATTACATTTAATTAGCATTTGAGTCTGTTTTTCATTGACTACACACACACACACACACACACACACACACACACACACACACACACACACACACACACACACACACACACACACACACACAAAGTTTTAACCTTTCTTAGAACACAAATACTGACACAAATATGCTGTAAAACTTCCAGTAAGTGATATCATGATGGTAGCATTAGTGTCATTGTTTTGAATAATGTCAGCTCAGCTAATGTCTTCATGAAAATGTGACGCTTTTTGTTTGAGAGGAGAACAAATTTATGGCTGAAATGACAAAGTCACACAGGAATATAAAGGTGTGAAACAGTTACGAAGACAAAAACATGGAAAACACAGAGAGCGCAGCTGATGTTTAAATCTTCACTAGACTGATTTATGAGTGTGTGTTGGATCCATCACAAATACGGCGACTCAAATCTACAGCAAAATAGCAACAAAAATGCTTAAATCACTGAAGTAGTTGGAGATTTGTGTACGGATATTATGAGACATTTCTGATGCTCTCTGAGGCTCAGTGTCATTCAAACTCTTGGATCAAACTTACTGGGCTTATAAAAGTAAATCAAATTTATGATTCACATTGAGTTAACTGGAGAGATGACCAGTGATCGCTTTGATGATTGTTTTGCTTGTAGAAAGTCAGAATCTGTGTCTCATTACAACAGAGAGACACAGATTTCACGTTCTCTAAAAATGGAGCACTGCTGCATTCTTAAGATTTTCACCTCATCTTTGAGCAGCAGTAAGAGTGTGTAAACCTTTAAACTACATGCTTCTGACTAATTTAGACCAGCCTTCATTATTTGCAGTACAAGGCTTGAAACTGCTCTGGAAACTACAAGTTATTACCATTTTGTTTCAGGGTTTCATGTTACTTGCCATTTTCCAGGACTTCTTGTGGCAAATTTGGAATTTATAATAAGAAAAATCTTAGGAACAAATTCTGTGCCCATGTTTATTTTTAAGATGGTGGTGTTACATGCTGGTGTAAAGGAAGTTTAAAAATGACCACACAAGTGCTGCTTAAGAGGAAACTAATAACTAATAATAATACATATTTAATATGCCCCAATTATCCTCATTTATGCTAATATGTTATAAAAACGAGAAATTGTTACGCTTTCACCATGTTGCACAGACAAAATGCAGACACTGAAGTTCGGGCTTCATTGCGATGCATACAACAAGGCACAATGCAAGTTTCCCTCACAACACTGTAAAATCAGAGACAAGCAGATCTTTAACATATTGCATTCATATAACTAATGCCAAACAACTCTCATTAGTCATGGTTTCATTATCAGTTTTTCTCCTTAAACACAAGCTATTGCTGCAATGCAACAGATAGAAAAACGACTGGATGCAGCAGTTTTCTGCTGTGCAAACGTGAAATGATAAGAGCCTCATGATGAATGTGCATCTTTATGAAAGGTTTTCAACATCTTGTGGAATCTTTAATAAAAACTGAGGCCTGTGGGAGCTGTGTTAGGGAGCAATACTTGCCCCCCACCTAGCGCCCGTAAGCAGTTAAAGTGCATAAAAGGATGTTTTTGATAGAAAAGTCAGTCGGGCCACATAATGAACAATGAGCTAATTTTAGACTCTATAATGAAGAGCATCAACACGTTAATATCACAGGCTTCGGTTTGAAGTACTTGTTTTTGGTTTAAATAAATATAAACATTTGATAAACACAAATTAGCAGCAAAAGGAGGCTTACTAAACATGCAAATCTACCAACAAGGCTTCCTTCTAAGGTCACGCTTCACACCATGCTACAGGCAGAGTGCACGTGGAGGCAGTTTACAGTTGGAGGAGAGCTGACGCAGAATGACGTGGTTGCAAAAGGAGTGAGTCCTGGTCTTGATGGGAGGAGGGGGAGGAGGAGGATGAGAAAGAGGGACGGAAGAGGGAGGGAGAGGAGGTGGGGATGATGGGCTTTTTGCTGGAGGAAGAAGAGGAGCAGGCTGGAAACTGAACAGAGGGGATGAAGGGGAGGACAGTGGAGAGGAGAGGGTGGATATTGTGGATGGGGAGGTGGGGGAAACTGGTTCAAAACCAGAGTGGGAAGATGAGGAACCTGACACTAAAACAGAATGAAAAAGAATTACTGAAATTAATCATAAAATAACATCAAAAACTGCTTCTGCTTCTGTCTGCAAGTATATTTATAAAATTCTCTCATATTCTTCATTAAGAATAAAAAAAATAAATAAAAAGAAAAAAATTTTACCATCATGTGCCGCTAAAAACAATGTCAGCTTAAAAGAACAGTAACTAATGGGCAAAACTAAGAGAATGATTGCTTAAAGTTGTGATAACTTGGAATTGGAATTATCCCAGGTGTGCACAATTGACACCATGTAGCATTATATTCTTGGCCTCTAGGGGCATCACACAGTAAATACTACACAAGATACACAAGCAACAATGTAATGTGTATCTTGTGTAGTATTTATTATGTGATGCCTGATTTGCCTCCATTCCTTGGATTAGAGTACTCTCCTCATGCTTTAACCAATCACTTCCATGAAGGGTTTGAGGGATACCTCCAGCGCACCTGCCTGGATATATCAAATAAAATACATTTGATATATCCAGGAGTTCATGTGCAACTCAGTTACTACAAGCTGTCTAGTAATAAACCAGATAAGCCGATCACAAGCATCCAGTTTTGACCTTTGGCCTTGTCCCTTACGCACAGAGATTTCTCCAAATTATCTGAATCCTTTTTCATGACATTTCACACTGCATAAAGGAGACTCTTCAAAGTCTTTATAATAGCACATATGTTCCATTAAATGGTAAATGTCTCTGTTACAACATCTGATATTTATGTTCTACTGGGAATAAAATATTAATTTTATGAACTTGCTTTTTATGCAGCTGCTCACCTCTTTCGGAATCAGGGTTTTAGTTTTTTTCAGAATGAATAAGGCTTGAATTTTATTGTTTTAATCATGTCCAGATGTGTAAGACCTAGGGAATTGACAGGGTAGTATGCTTTCTTTTTTCATGACTGTTGAGGAAAGAATCAGAAAGCTATGAGAGTGTAAATGTAGGTGTACCTACCAGTCTCAGGGTCGCTGAAATCAGGTAGAGTCATGGCGTTGAGCTGCCGCCTGTCTGCAATAGCTCTGTCCAACAAGCTGCTGCCGCGCCCTGAATCACTGCCACAAACACACATGTATGTACACATAAATCACAAACACACAGATACCAGACTAGGTTACTAAACTCTGGTTTTACAGGAAAGTAAAACCAAAAAAACAACGTAAAAGTATTTGGTTTTTTTTTAGAAATCAAAGAAACCAAATCACTTAAAGTCACAAAGTTCAGTTTCTGCAGAAAGATGTTCATTCAAGACCCGAATTATTTAATTATAATTCAGAGTAAACATGTCATTTTCCCCTTTTTATTCAACATAAAATACGATGAATTCATTAATAAATAAGATCTGCAGTAAAGTTTAATATGTTTATCTCTGTTACAGCCTGACAGGCTTCAGCTGCTGGTATTACCGTTGGAATCTGATTTAGTCTTTATGAACATGTGTAAACGTGCCTTCGCGAAACATGTGAAGAGATTTGTGTGTGAGTGTGTACCTGGGGTTTGTAAGGTTGTAAAAGCTCTTCCAGATCTGCAGCATGTGTTTACAGGTGAGCAGAGCTTCCTCTGGTCCTCTACACATCGCCTCCAGCTTCACTTTGGTATACAGCAGACTACAAGTAACACATGTACGGTGAATTAATGCTCCGATACTTTGGCCAAACAAAGACAGTGTGTGCATGCTATACAAGTATGTGGGGCTCACTTAAAGTTTTCAGGGTACTCAGATAGGGCCATCTCTATAATATTGAGGGCATCATGGTAGTGTTTCTGGGCAGAGAGAAGCAGAGCCAGCAGGTGGAGGGAATGGACATCGTCTCCTTGAAGCTGCAACGCCTGACGGACATAACCTAACGCCTCTGGGATCTACACAAAAGATGGGATGAAAGATGTCACGTCCAATGAAAGATATGCTACTCCTTAATGTTCTGACTTTACTATCTGGCTTTAATGCCTCAAACATGAGTCATGTATTGTTAGATCCATTTTGTTACCTGTCTGGAAACAGCTAGCTGCAAAGCCAAGTAGAAAGCTGCAAGATGGTCAGTGGGAGACAGACTCTGTGCTCTACAGAAGAGAAGAGAGAGAGAGAATGCGCTCAGACATGTGGAATAAAAAATTAAATAACACTTCATGAAACTTTAAAGATCCCTGTGGGGAAATCAGGTCAGTGCAGCAGAAAATGGTAAGAGGTAGCAAAGACAACAGAGCAAGGGGAGGAAAGAAAAAAAAAAAAATCAAAGCAGAGAATATTTAATCAACTTTTATATTATAGTAAGATGACATGAATTAATCTATACAAGATAAAAATCAAACCTTTGAAAAGCTCCCAAAGCTTTCCTCTGATAGTCCTCCTGAGTGCTTCGCAAGGATGCTGATGAAATTCAGAGAAACAAATCATCAGAGATGAAGTACACAATTACACATAACATAACTTATATAACACAATGTGTTCACTAAAACACCACGGTGACATGTTTGTTTTTAGTTTGTGTTTAAAAAAAGATATAAAAAATGATAAAAGTTATATAAAAAGATTCTGGATACCTACGGTACATTTTCCTATCTGGTTTCATTAACCACAATGATGAAATTTAGACTGAGTGATGTCCCAGTGAAGGCCATCAACTCGATACACAACTGACTGCGAGTGTGTTCAAGTAAAAGACAATGTTTATCAGATGACTAATCTCTAACACAGATCCAGTTCTGCACATTTTCTCCATAAAAACAAAAACAAAAAAAAAAACAGAAAACCTATAGTCTATAAATAAAAAGGATTAAATATGTAATCAAAGTCAGTAAGACCAGTTGGAAAAAGAGGGGAAAAAACAGGAAAAAAGTATTTAACTGATTTGGTCATATAAAAGTCGGACAACTGAAATACACCTGAAGGTGCATCACTGTTTTAAAGTTATAACCTAAACTTCCAGTTAATGTAACAGGAAATTAAATTTCTCCTGCTTGTATATGCATGCTACACAGTTTCTGTTCAAGCTTTGACCCAAAACTGGCAAAAGCTTAAAACAACAGAAAATAAACCCAATAAACTGTGTTGGATCTAATCTGTTAAAAAAAAAAAAAAAAAGTAAAGTAATTGTGTAAAACTACAAAGTTATGTACATGGTCTCAATTTTCCACCAACTCGGTTGTGGTAAATATTTTGGTCTGTGGTGTTAAAGTTTAACTAGAAAAATCCCAAAAATGGAAAGCTGAATGGGCCAGTTTTATCTTTTGACTTTACCACTTTTGATTGTGAATTCAGATAAACATCAACAAATCCTGTTTCACAGCACAAAGTGCTAAGTTGACTGAGGCTGCATTTGCATGGTGCCGAAGCTGGTCCAGGTTTGGTGGTGATGAAAACTAGGAGAAAGGCTTCACCATCCCCATGAAATCATCACCGCTATTAAAAACTAACACTCCAAAGGTAGAACAAGACGTGGTGTGTGTGCAGATAAAGGCTCACTGCATGATGCAGGAAGTTCATATAACATTCATGTCATATCTGACATATGCTGGTCCCCCGCTTTGCTTTATGGTACAGTAGCGCAACCCTCTCTCTGGTAAAAGCTGTAAACAAGCCAGGATCATCTGGAGCAGCGGCAGAACAGTTGGTCTCCGGCACTGTTATTGTTGTTGTTGCATGTGGTGCATGCTTGTCTCATTGACATCATATCATCTCGCTGTGCAGTTACGCTGTTCTGACAGAACCCGATGATAGAGGTTTCAAACCGATCCACCTTGTAATCTGGTGTCAGATGTGATGAAAAGGCGGGTTTATAAAATACTTTTGCAGTTTTACTGCAGTTTAGCGCCATGTGGCTGACCCATACAAGCCCAGTATATTAAAGTTTATTAATAAAGGTTTCCACGAATGGAAAGTATTTCAATAAAATTAAAGGTTTTGTCACTGTAACGGGTCATTTGTACATGACAACATCAAAATATTATTGTTGAAGAATCAGTGCATAAAGCACCATGTTCAAGTTATAAATGTTTTATTATTAATCCTGTTGCGAGGTCATGAGATAATGAACTTTTCCTTTGCTGTGAATTCTTGATTTTGACAATTTTGTGAAAACATTAGTGGAAACATTCGAATGGGAAAAATCATTTATTTTCAGTATAGCTGCTAACTACTCAGACATCTAAATGCCACCTTAAATTCATCCTGCTTTTTAAGAAAATGAAGACTAAAAAGGTGAGGAGTCACTGGTTTAACATACAAAATTAATTTTAGAGAGTTGTGTGTCATGCAGGTGTAAAATACCTTAAAGTAAATCGTATTTAAGGCTTCCAAATAAATGTTTCAGCAAAGAAGAAATATGAATAGCTATAAAGATTAAAATACTTAAGAAGAATGTATGTGGATAAACTCATTTATATATGTTTAAATTCATTTGGATGACTATTTTAATCCTTATGTTCAACAAGTAAATATATTTACATTATTATTATTATTATTATTATTATTATTATTATTATTAATATTAATAATAATAATAATAATAATAATAATAATAATAATAATACATTTTATTTGTTTGGCGCCTTTCTAGACACTCAAGGTCGCCTTACATTACACATGATAAAAATAGCATAAAACAAATTAAAACAAAAGACAATTAAAACAGACATTAAAAGAAACAGTGCAATTATGGGTGAAGCGAGTAGGCTTGTCTAAACAGAAGAGTTTTGAGTCTGGATTTGAAGTTTGTTAGTGAATCGGTGTTGAGGAGATCAGGGGGAAGAGAGTTCCAGAGCTGGGGAGCAGAGCGGCTGAATGCCCTGCTCCCCATTTTATTAGATGTTTAAGTTTAAGTTGGTGAATATTTAAGTTAGTAAGCATTGCGGCTTCAACATTATGTATGTACTCAAGTAAAGGAATTATTTAATGTGAAAGAAGTTAAAGAAGCACACGTATGTGCTGCGCTCACGTACCATCAGTAGCTTTGAGGCTGTAAACCAGACCGATAGCCAGGTAGCCTTTGGCTCTGAACTCAGCTGCTTTCTCTCCCATGTCAATTACCATCTTCCCAAAGTTCTCCCCTTCATCCAGCTGAACGGTGGTAGAGGGGACATATAAAATGACACGAAGAGAAGGAGATAGCAAAGTTGTTGAGGCAGAGCATTAACAGATATTAAGGCCAATGTCACCCAAAGTGTTTGCCCCCTTAAGGGACAACTACAGAGGCTGACATACTTAATCAGTCTGAGGTAATGAGTGCAGTGTGGTTCTCACCCAGTGCAGAGGTCCAATGCACAGTTTCACAGCCAGCAGTGGGATGGTGGGGTCATCGGGCTTCAGGCGAATGCACTCCTTTAGGACTTTAACAGCACGAGCGGATTTGCCAGCTGCCATTAGTGACAAGGCGAGTTGGTACCACAGATGAAACTCTTCAAAGGCAAACTTCATGGCTCTCTCCAAACACTACAGAGGAAAGGAAGAGGACACGTTTTCCAGCTTTGATCTCATCCTAAATCTGTTTAAACACTTTGTTAAACAATGCTGATTCATTCAGAAAAATGGCTGCAACAGAAATAAAATAAAGTGCTGTTATAATCATTATGATGAAGATAATTCACCTCTGACAGCATCTCGTACTGTCCCCTCCTGCCCAGAGCTATAGTGAGGAGGTCATACACCACAGAGGCAGACTGTAGGCTGATGATCCGATCATTGTTGTGTTCAGGAATCCTGCTCAAGACAGCATCTCGATTGGCCTGAGACGAACACAAAGATACTGATGTAAATACTGCTTTTTATCCATCTTTATCTGCTGGAATGCTCTGTCTGTAATACCATGGATTCACTGATGAGCAGCAGCAGCAAAGCTTCTTCTGTGTTCTCCTGAGGGCAAAACAGGCTGGACAAAAGTGGAGTTCAAGAAGGACGAGAGGGGTGAGAAAGTGAAAAGAGACGTTTTATTTGACAAAACAGGCATTGCAATTGATTTTATTCAAATAAAGATCCTGGCAGTCGCTTACTTTTCTCCTGAATACATTCGCGGACGTCGACTCAGGCTGTAGTTTTTGCTGTGAGTGTGTCCTTGCCGTGTGTGATCGTCCAGGGGTGACACTGTGGGTGGATCTTCCAATGGAGACCAGTAACTCTGTTCACACATTCCTCTGAGCAAGATCTCTGCAAGCTGTCTGGCGATGGTCTAAATGCACACACACAAGTGACAAACGTATTCTGGCATTAACGCAACTGAAGTTTGTCAGCTGTCTGAAAGGATGAGGAGATAAGACATTGAAGCAGAATGTAACTAGGTTAGTATTATATGTATGGAAATAGTTGCATGTTTAAAATTCTTTTAAACAACCTTAGAAAAACTCAGAGTCAAAAAACGAACAGAATCAAAACCTAATTTGGAGCCTGTCAGTAGATTATGGAGCTTTCCATCTGTATGGAAGTCACACAAATGTTTACTTTTTAGTCAGATATTGCTTTTTATTTAGAGAAGACTGTTTGACAGCGACTTGCATGTACTAACATAAGCTGCTGCATAAAAAATGAGATGCTGTCTCACTTCAGGTGTGTGTACAAACAGTTAAGTATCTCATAAATAATGTTCAGGAATGTATTAGGGAGTGATCATTGATGCCACTTAATATGTGTAAACTGCTTCATATTCTTACATTTAAGATGTACATTAATTATATTCTTTCTTGCAATATCATCATAATTTTTGCATATAATATCCTTTCAAAAGTCAAAAGAGGAGCCTAAAGGAAGGAAAACATAAATATCATTAAATCTGCCATCAGAGAAGATAGCCTCCTGACTGATTTCTCACCATGCGCAGGTTCTGGGTGGTTCTGGTCTCAACAGCTCGAAGAATCTCTCGAAACCTGCCTACGCCTTGAGTCAGGTTGCTATGACAACACAGAAAGGAAGCAGGCAGAAAGTACTTGTCAGACACTTCAGAGTTGTCACATATGCCAGAGCTTTCTCCAAAACATTTCCCAGTTTCCATCAGTGTGGAAATGAGGATGTTTCTGCAGAACCAGAACTCTGACAGGTTATGATGACACTGCCGATGCATTCAGGCGTCCTCCGAAAGCTGAGAACTATTCTATTCTATTCTACAGTCATTTAGCAGACGCCTTTATCCAAAGCGACCTACATATGAGAGCTACACAACACACGTCTGCTTGTGGAAGATTTTTAATGTTTACATGAAGAGCGATATTTCTATTTTAAAACAATGAAGGCTGTACTCTGTATAAAACACTACCATGTAAACAGCACTTTCCTATCAACTTAAGCTAAATAATCTTATATTGGTTTTATTATTTAAACATATACCAGCTTTAATCACACTATCACATCCAGCTGCATCAGGTAAGCACCAAATCTTGTAATCACTGTTTTTTCGCCGTAGCAGCTCCAACTTTTTGTAGCAGTCTATCTCAAAGACTCTGCTTTCATAAATATCTTCAAGGCTAAATTAAAAACTAATTTATTTTTCAAAGCTTAGGGTATTTTTAATCTTTTCATTTTTTATTTCTTTACTGCATCTGTTTCTTTTTTTTTTTGTTAATATTTTATTGTTAATATTTTATTGTTTTTGCTTCTACTTCTGAAAACTGTTCAGTACTTTGGTCAACTTTCATTGTTTTTAAAACATGCCAAACATTAATCTGATTTAATATTTCTGTTATTATCTAATAAAGATTGCACAGCACTTTTAAAACAGTTTGCTTCATTCTTTTCTAAAGAGACGTGCACTTAAGTCCCTTTTCAATCCAGGTTAAAACATTTCTTTTTTCATGCACCTTTTCATGATTTCTGCAAAGTAACGTTTGACAGATCTTGCTCTTAATTATTTAAATATAATTGATCATTTTATTGTAATTTTGCTCTTTATGTTGTCTTTTTTGCTTTTTTCACACCATCTGTAATGCTCTTAATGTCTCATGTAAAGCACTTTGAGTTATCTTGTACGTGAAAGGTGCTATACAAATAAACTTGCCTTTTTCTTTTCACTTCAAACAATACAGTAAATATGTATGTTTTGGGTTAAGGGGAAAACTACGCATTGCTCTATCAGTTGAAAAAGACAGATGGTTCAGATTTAACTATTTTTCTATGTTTAACCTAATCAGAATTTTTTTTTTCTTAGAACCGGGATCGTCTTAAAGGTTTGCTGTCCTGCAGGTTTTGGATGTTTCCTTCTGCAGCATACCTGAATCTGGTTAATGGCTCAACATGTTTGGGTAGCATTTGACCACAAGCTGTTGAAGAGAGCCATTTAAGTTGTGTAGGAGGAGATAAACATCTAAAACCTGCAGGACAAAGACCAGATCTGGGCACCACTGATTTAGAATAATGGCAATAATTAGAAATTTAAAGGAATTTCTCTGGCATCAAGCCTGAGCAGCTGCTGTAACACTAAAGCTATCTTTGCTGAGCTTAAAACATGACAACCTATTTAAACTGTGTTCACACTTCTTTGCGTTTATACACGACAGCAGCTTTTTTTAACCACAACTGCAAAGTGGGTGAAAAGTGTCCACAAAGAGCAGCCCATGACTTCTGCTGAAGCAACTAACACCTAACCAGAGCGGCGTGAACTCTCAGGATTATACACCACGCTTATTCTCCAGCACCCGTTTCCATTTCTTACCCGTTCTTGAAATGGATGACGTGGGCCCTCTGCAGGCCTGTCTCTAGGAAGTAACCCAGTTCCTGGTCCTGAGCTGTTGGTCCAGGCTTTGGGCTGCGGTTCTGAATCCCTGCTGATAATGCCTGCAGCAAAACGAAAAGAAAAAAGTCCAGATAAATCAAAGTCCAATTTCTTCAGTTTAAAAGACAGACCACAGATCAAGTCAAGTACGATAACAACGAGACTGATTTTCAAGCTTGCTAAACAGCAGCTGCAGACAGAACAAGAACTGGGTTAACTAAAATAAAGATTCGCTTTGATGCATATTTCTACCGGGAGTAAAATTAACACACACAAAAGCTTTTATGCACTAATTTAGGCAAAGTTGTACATAAATCATTCTTTCTGGTTAGCACCAAAGGTATTTCATACCAGATAGTAGATTAAAACTATTTAAATTTGAACAACTGATCACTGAATCACCAGAAACTCAATAAGTTTTTCCATTGCATTTTGACAGAAAAGCCACTTTTTAACCATTGACTTCTTTTCTAAGCTAATGAGAAATAATTATGCATATTTTATCTATAAAATCTTTTCACATTACTAGACGCAAACAGGTTTTAAACTCCTGTGACTTTGTGTTTCGCTTGCTTCAGTCTTGAAACCCCTCCTCTGTATTGCCCAATCATTTCTGTTGAATTTAGATATTTATTCCACTTCATGTCATCTTTGTGTCTCCTCAGATGCTCTCTGATTAAAGAGGAGGAGATTTTTCGTTTGCCTTGCAGCACATGCGTCAAACTTACAGCACAATATTCAGCACATGCCACAGTCAGAGTCCAGATCCCCGACAAGATATCCGGGGATCTCACAAGGATCGAATATGCCAATTTCCCACCCTCAAACACACACCTTCTCTGCTTCTTGCAGGTAGAGCAGGGCGATGTCTCCAGACTTTTCATAGCAGGCAATTATTTCCTGCTCCTTCTCTGTTGTGCTCCGATTGGACGACGGAGACCCGGTGTTCTTGTTTGTCAGAGAAGGAGAAGCAGCTGGGACCTTCTCGAGACACAAACCTTAAAGGGAAGCGAGGAGTAGAGAGTGATCAGAATGACAGGAAAACAAATTAAATGTGACAGAGGCCATGAGCCAATTGTCAGTGTCGGGTACTCATTTAACAGTTTGTGACACTGCGATGATCATCCTCTCTTACAAGTGAAGGATAGTCAAACCAAACTGTTTTGTGCCTCGAAACCTAATCCATAATTCTAAATATATCTGACAAGCCTAAATTAATTTTAAACAAAAAATAAATCCAGAAGTAACACTATCCTGCCACCATGTGGACAGATGTAGTACTGCATATGTCAGGGGTGTCCAATGTCTGTCCTCATGAGCTGCTGTCCTGCAGGTTTTCAATGAATGTTTCGCTCCAACACACCTGGTTTCTGGCAAACAGATCCAATTGCCTATGAAGTTCTGCGGAATGACTGATTCATTCGAGTCAGGTGCTTAGAAGCAGGGATACATGGAAAATCTGCAGGATTGTGGCCCTTAGGAACCGGAGTTGGACGCCTGGAGCATATAATACAAACCGGAAGATGTTTGAGGTGATATTAGAAGGTTTAGAGCAGGGGTGCCCAAAGTGGGGCCCGCGGGCCAAAATCGGCCCAATAATCATTGTTTATATACCCTATAGAGCTTGAAGAAAAAATACTTTCAGTGTCATGAAATTCAACAAGACCAAACTTGGAGGGACCCTGACTGACTCACACCTCAATGACATACTCACATTGTCAGTGAGCCAGGTGCAACCAAACATGGAGAGACTGGTAATGTCCAAATATCAACTTCATGTGTCCCACTAAGTATCAGCAACTTGCCTTGTTCAACATGTACTGTTTCTTGTTGTTGACATGTTGCACTTTGTTGCCCTTTAGTGGCTATAATTATTGTTTCTTGCCCTTTTAACTATGGCTTTATTGTTTCATTGCTACATTGATAATTTATGTAACATTTTATTTGCCCAGATCTGAAAGAATATATTGTGTTATTGGACAATAATTAAAATAACTCCATGCATTTACTTGTGTTTCATCCTTAAAGCTGCAGTGTTTGGCCTGTGGCTCACTGGATCATTTTCAGTTTGGCTCTTGGAGGCAAAAAGTTTGGGCACTCCTGGTCTAGAGTTACACATGATGCTGGAATGACGCCATGCGTACCTTTTGTGGCATAAGCCTCTGCTATCATGGACAACCTATACACAGGAGCTCCCACCAGCTGCATGTCATCCAGGTTCACCCTGCTGTAGTGACCTGGCAAAAATATCAATCATCCATTTGGTCAGACAACCTTATCAATCAGAAAGCAAACACATAAATTGCGGCAAAAATAAAAAACAATAAAACAGAAAGAGTGTTACTTAAAGCGTCTCGGTATTCTCCCTCCACATAACAGAGTTTGGCCATCAACAGACTGGCTTCCTGGAGGTAATCAGCCTGGAGGACAAGTTGGAGTTGAAGCCTCAGGTGAATCCTACAGTCGTACAGCTGTTAAGTCAATCATCTTTTTCTGTCAGGGTTACCTTGAGGTTTCCTCTGTCCAAAGCAGCAGTGAGGTGCTTCCTGACCTCCACCAGTTTGGGTCGTGGGCCTCTGGGACTTGCACCTTGTTTAATGGGATTCTCCTTCAGGTACGTCTGGAGCTTGCATTCCCCCAACAACAGTTCACCCAAGTCATCTACAAACAAAATATATAAAATTTTAATTCAGTGCCTTATTGTCTTCAACCATCATGCATTCAGTACCTTGGCAAGGAAAGTAGAGTAAAACAGGATTGATGCAGCGCTATAAAATCAAAGACCGCCTACTAGGTTCAGCTTGCAGCAAGAAGTATTAAAACTTCAAACAGCAAATCTACATACAAAGAGACCTTGTTTTGCTTGTACACATACCAGCCAGAATTATGCACAGATTTCTCAACCATGTGAATGTGTGTTTAGATAATCATAAATTGCAATGACATGTAATCCTGTTACTGATCCCCTGAAAGAAATCAGCTCCAACAAGCAGAGCTTTTCCTGTCATAATGTCCCACAGATTCTTGTTAAAGGTGATGCCTGCAAAATAACTGATTTTAAATCACCATTTTTGGTCCATAATATGATCACATTTATTTGATGTGGTATATGTAAATAGCTTAATATAACTACCGTTTTACAGATGGTTTAAATACTCAGAATTTGGGAAGCTAAAGCCCCCTTCCCAAGGCTTTAAACCCAGGCATATTTTATGTGAAAGTTTAAGCCCTTTTAACATTCATTCGTACATTTTCCGAAGTGCTTAGTCCAACTAAGGATCGCGGGAAAGCTGGAGTCTATCCCAGCAATCTTTAGGTGAGAAGCGAGGCCATTTTTAACAGATTGTGTCCAAACTTCAAAAGTAACTGGACTGACAGACATGGAGTACTGTGTCCAATATCTTTGTAGCAAAATGTAGACTAAGATGTAACCCCAGTTCATGTTGTGAGTTTTTACACTGAGCACCTTCCAAGTGCCATGCATTCCCCCTCACATAGATGTTACTGTCTATAGGGTTCAGTATATTGTCCAGAAACACTTCATGCACCCTGAACAACAAGAAACCAACACCCCCACACCCTGCTAATGGACGACCAGCTCTACATCATGAACCATAACTACAGGGTCTCTTCAGGACTCGTCTTCAGGAATGCAGCTCGGCCAGATTGAGATCAGGTGACTGAAACCGTCTATGAAGTTTTTTTCATCATGAAAATGTTCAGGTCAAATGTTAAGTGCATTTATCCGGCCAAATGCTGAGGTTATTTAGTGAGTTTGACAAAATTCTGACACGCAAAACTACAGTGAACTACAGAACTGTTCGTTCCGTCACCTTCCCGGTCAGTGCAATCATAAATAGCCACCAGTGATTAAACATCAGATTAACTTCCTTTTCCAACAATAGTTGTTTGTGTTTAATCAGTTCAGATAAATTTCTTCCTGATCATCACATTGGTAATTTTTTCTGTAAACATCCTTGCAGTTTTTAGATGCATAACAAACATTTGCAACTTGTCATGAATCCTCCAATATTCTGGTAATAAAATCTTCTTTAAGTTGTTAAATATTCAGAAAAAAAATCCTGCAGAAAACAGCTGAAGTCCTGCACATGGCTCGATTCTTTCTTTAACATGTTAATGACTTTCAGATCATTCAAAAACTTGCAATAAGTTTTTTTTTTTTTTCTTTCTTTTGATGGTTACAAAAAAGGTTTTGATTCCCTTTTTTCTACACATATTTACTGTTACAGAATCAACTCAACTGCTGCATTTGTCAAACAAACTCTCTGAAATAGGAATACATTTATTTTTTCATTCATCACCAAGAGCTACTATATCATTAGTAGTGTTAAAACACATCTTAGCATATGTACGATGTTTGCATGACTCAAATAAAAAATTAATTACACTGAGCTAACCAATAAACATTCAGTGATAGTTGCCAAAACTTTTAAATTCTCTCAGTTTAAGTACTGTGCGTTTAAAAGACTACATACCTCACACACTGCTCGAGCTCCACAGATGTAATATTGTTTAAATTAAAACTGAATTTATAAGTCTGAAGGTGTGAAAGCACAGAAGCTGACTACAAGGTTAAACCTTCATTAACAAGAGACCTTGGATATTTTCTTTGGTGGCTTTGACTTGTCTAATCGGTAACAAGGACATCACCTTTTTACAAATACTTGTTTTGGGCTTCTTATATGATAATAAATAACAATACTTATACGTATACCATATAATATTACTTATACTTAATATTTTTAATTTCCTTCCAAAGATAAAATTCTAAATGTCTGCCCTTTACTTTCCACAAGAACAGAAATCTCTCAACGGCTGGGTTTAGCTCTTCAGGCTGATCATCAATAACAGTTATGCAGTCGTGTATTCATCTTTATGGACATATGTCAGAGACAGAGTAAAAGATAATGATCACACTACGAGTTTTATGGTAAATTAAGTATCTGGATCAATATGTTTTTGGTATTTGCATTGGTTGCAGGATTAAACTGTGTAAATTCCAGCAGGTTTGCAGTTTCAAGTAGCCTACATAGTGATATGTATTGATCCATTTTGATAAAATATTAATCAAAACACAAAGCTAAAAGTGTCCTGTATACTCTGGGCAGCCGGTGCCCGGCAGGGTCAGGATTTGCCGGTCTCTGCCCCCTGGGGCTTGTGCCCACTGACTGCGAGGGGCTCTAGCCGAGGTCTCCCTCTGCCGCCCCGTGGCCGGGGCTGACTTCGGAGTGGGGTGGCTGGGGTCTGTGCTCGAGGGTGGCTGCCGTTTGCCTGGGTCTCCGTGTCTTCCTGGCTACCTCTGACCTTTGCGTAGGCTGGGTCACATTGGCATGATCACTCATCTACAACACTTCACTCCAAGTATTCTGCATACTGAAACAGTCACTGACTTGTACTGCAGGTTTACTCAGTAATACACATTTCCCATCGATTAATTTGTGTGTGTGTTTCTGGTTTTGTTCATCTCTGGTGCTCCTCCCAGTTGTTGATTTTGTCTTCCTGAGGGGAGACCATGAGATGTCCTTTATGTTTCTGTACAGGTGTAGCAGATAGTGTAGAATCTATGACTGGATTGCAGTGTTTCCTATGTTGTGTATTTCGTGCAGTGCCATTTAAGATTAGCAAAACAAAAACATTTTTATGCTAACTAAAACAAACAAATAACATTTTAAAAACTTAAATTATCAAGTAGATAGATAGCTAGATAGATAGCTAGATAGCTAGATAGATAGATAGATGCTTGCTTTAATGCTGAACAGGACAAGGTTTAAAAATGCTGTTTAATGATTTTTAACCAATAATTTCACAATCTTTGACCATGATGGCACTTAAGGGGTTTAACACCTTCCCTATTGGAGTTTGACAGTTAGTATGTACAGTTGTGCTCATATGTATTCATACCCTTTCATTAAAGAAAAGGCTGAATTTACAACAGTCATACAAATAACTGGAGACTTTAAAAAGGAACAATAACTAAAAATGTGCAAAAATATAATTTAGTGATAAAAGACAATGTTTTTTCATTTAATTGAGTTGAAGAAAGAAAAAAAAAACCAAACAAATTGGTAATGGACAAATTAGAGCACTTTTCTGTTGAACAGTGGGACATAATACCTGTCAACAGGTGCAGAAGTCTGGCTGAGAGAAACATAAAACACCTGACTGACGCAGAAACATTAAAGGACAACAAAATATTAGTTTATGAGTGATGTAATATGCAATAAATTATCTTATTTGTTTGCTTTAAAAAAAATATCTATTGAACCATAATTAGAAAATAATGTAATGATTTTCATAAAATTTTCATTTATTATTACTTCAGTCAATTTCAGCTTATTTTACAGGCAGCTGTTCTGTTTGTTTTTTCCCCCCCCTTCTTTAATCAAAGGGTATGAATAAATATGAGCACAACTGTCGCACTCAGGCATCACGCAGCCTAACTTTAACCAAGCTGACTGCACTGCAAAACAAAGATATGTGACTTCGGCAAACTTGTGAGCTTCCTTTAGCAAAAATTAAAGCGTATGACTAAGACAGGCATCCTTGTGGAAAAATCGGCTGTGGTAAAAATCCAACAACTGCTGTTTAACTTAAAGAAAATCACAACTTATCTGTTGCTTTCTGCTAGCAATCAGAGCAAATCAATACAATGACGGAAGGATGAGAAACAATATGGGTGACACTATTTATTATTATTATTATTTTTTATCATTATTTTCACTCTAACTGTGTTTGTAAGTGTACATGAGGATAATTTGCGAAACATCACTGACATGTCACAAAAAGTCAAACAACACGGACCTAGTGATAGATTATTGAATTGAGTTCAACTTGACGTGACCCACTGTTCATACTCTGAAACTCGTCGTATCTCTGACACCAAATCATCTAAAGGTTACACCATTATTCATTAATCAATACATATATTTATTAACTTGGACAAATTAACAGATTATGTATTCAACCCTGTGCTAAAAAAACAAAAACAAAAAAACCCTCCCAGCATCGCTTCCCGCTGTCAGGAAGTACCGAGGACTCAGGCCGGGGAGAAGGCCTCCCACACTGAATGAAAGAGCGGAACATTACCGTACCGTTTGATATTAATTTGGCCGAAAGCTGTCGCACCAACTCGGGTATCTTGTCCCATTGTCCCTCTGAACGGCACCGCTCTATTTCAGTCTCCAGTCGTGATCCAGACTTCTTCGCTGTCATTTTCGTGACTGAGGTCGAGTCGACTGGAACCAAAACACCTCCTGAAGCGCCCTCCTCCTCCCGCTCGCGCAACCGTTAAGCTCACGTGCACAAGAAATTTGTTTCCGGTGGGTACTTTTAAAATAAAGCTTAAATATTTCCCCCACATAATTTAGTTAGCAAGATTATGAATGAAAACACAAAAAGTACGGAAAGTTGAGCTTGTTTTTTGTTTTTATTTCTTTGTTGTAGAAATGCTTTATGGCATGAAATCTTATACCACCAGAAATCATGTTTATTTCCCTTTCAAATGATGTCATATTTGTAAAGAAATACTTGTGGGATAAGCAGCCGAGTCAAATATGTGGGGTCTTCCCCTGTGTTGTGGAAAAAAGTCTGTCAATGATGAGGAGTCTGGTTCTGAAGGGAAAAAGATTACTAAGTTTATTGAACAGAAATTAAGAAAGAACAGAATAATACAAATTGCAATTTGGAGAGACGGTCCAGAGGTCCGATGGGGCAGAAGTCTGTAATGCTCTACCTGAGTTCCGGGCTGAACCATCCTTTTACCCTCGCCAAAGGGCGTCAATTGTCTGCCCTGAATCTATATTATTCTAAACAAGAAATGTATGTTGTTATCTGAAACCCTCTTCAAGGAAGAGAGTCTTCTAACTAATCACATCCCAGATGTCTGAATGCAGACATGTCAGGCTCTCTACACATTGCTATGTTTGTAAAGGCGAAAAAGCAGACAATGTGTAACTAAGCTTACCGGTAAGTTCTAAAGTTCATCATGACCTTCTCAGAAAGCCCACAAAGCCATAATCAGAAATGAATATACATTAGGACTACGAAATATATGAAAATCTAAGCCAGAACATAAAATTTCCATGACACCTGAAAAACTTGCCCTTTTTTCCATCAATGCTACATTGATTCTTTAATGGCGTTGTTTATTGTATCTGGATTATTTAAATTGGAAGAAACAATACATTTTGGCAAATGAAAAATGGATTAATTTAACCCATGGACCTCAATTTGATCATTCATTCATTCATTCATTTTCCTAACAACTTAATCCAATTCAGGGTCGCAGGGAAGCTGGAGCCTATCACAGCAGTCTTTGGGCGAAAGGCAGGGGACACTCCTGGACAGCTCGCCAGTCCATCACAGGGCCAATTTTGTAATATGTCTGTAAAATGACAATAAAGTCTCTATTCTTTTCTAGGGGTCCCAGCAGCATGTTGAAGAATCACACACAGTACTGAACTCTATCCTTCAAGATGACTACAAGTTTCCTTACAAATGTGGCACTGCTGTAAAGGAAACTAAAATTAGGCATATGATTTATTTATTTTGCCCAGAAACATTCTAACAACAAATAAGTAAACACTGGCTGTTCCACAGCTTATCAAATTAACTGTTTTCCAACTTGAATTAAAAAAAAGAGTGGGAGAAGAAAATTTCTATCAGAACAAATGACAAAAATCCAACAAAGTACAGCAGATAAACAGACTTGTATCTGAAAGTGATATCCTTAATAATGGGGGAAATTCCACATCAGAAATGGTCTCTGTGGCTGTCAAGACAGCACACTTATGGAAAAGAAACTGGGAGAATAATGTAAGAACTGGGGTGAAAATTGGTGGGAACTAATCAAATCAAACTTTATTTATACAGCACTTTTCATACAGATGCATTTCAACATTGCAACATAAGAACAATTTCCTACTTAAGCACACACACAAATGTGCAGCCCAAACACACAATCCCACCTTTCCCCTGACCCAAATGAAACTCCCTTTAGGATTCTGTCAGTAATCAACTTGGGGGTTCCATCCACATCAGAAGCTGCCCCCAGAATGACCACCTGAGACATAGTCACTGGAAACCCCCAGGTTGGGGCAGGCCAGGGCCGACAACATAGCCAAAAGGCTGCAGTGCAGAACACCTATCAATAACTCCGGTCTGGACGACCTCCGCCACGATAACCCCGCAGATCAAATAGGCACAGCCCCCAACAAGGAGGATCCCCATGAGGTAAACACTGGAAATAAAAAGTTTAAAAAAAGATAAAATACAAAAGAAAACACAAGATAAAAAAAAAAAAAACTAAAACAACAACAACATATAATTCTGTAAAACAATAAAGAGAAAAATACAATTAACCTAAAATAATATATAAATACATAAAATGCACATATGATATGTTATAGTAGAGTCAGAGTAGAGTCGCTGCTCCTCCACATCAAAAGAAACCAGTTGAGGTGGCTCAGGCATCTGGTTTGGATGCCTCCTGGACGCCTCTCTGGTGAGGTGTTCCAGACACGTCCCTCTGGGAGGAGACCCCGGGGAAGACCCAGGACACGCTGGAGGGATTATATCTCTCAGATGGCCTGGGAACGCCTCGGGATCGCCCCACAGAGTTGGTAAATGGGGCCGGGGGGGAGGGAAGTCTGGGCTTCCCTGCTAAAGCTGCTGCCCCTGCTACCCGACCCCGGATAAGCGGCAGAAGATGGATGGATGGATGGACATGTCATAAAATTAGGTAAGTCAATGATATATAAAAGAAAAAAATCACTTAAACAATTAAACAAACAAATAAATGAACAAATAAGAAGATTATTTTAAAGGGAAATTTCAAGTAAAAGTAATCTTTTGGAGTGAGGAATCCTTCCTAAAACTTGCACATCATTGATGCAGTGTGGGATTAATATTACAATAAAAACTCAACAAAAGTTAGCCAACATTCAAAGAAAAGTTATTTCAAGAAGAATTTACTGCTTGGTTCTTGCTTTAATAAATAAATAATAAATCATGATAGAGAAGCTTTTATTTTGAAGAGTCACAAACCGGAAACGCAGTCGCCGTTGCGGAGCAAACGAAAACCCGGTTGCGGTGAGTCGGACGGAGTGACTGCAATGGCAGATTTGTCCCTGTATTTAACTAACGTTAACGTTTCTCTGGGACAAGCTATGGAATCTGAAAAGGTCAGTTCATACCAATTAAACTTTGTACACTTTACTGTATTTTTAAGGTTAAATGTGGACTTTTTCAGATTGTTAAACAGTTACTTCCTTAGCTGTGATGCTAACAGTTAGCACACACCGTCGATAGAAGAAGTTTCTAATTCTGTTGAATTAAAATCTACTTTTTGTGTAACTGTTGGAGATTGGCTGATAAATAACACATTATATGTAAAATCTGTTTATTAACTTTGTTAGTTTAAAATTATTTTCACAACCTTAATAAAAAATATCACAACTAAACATTCAGTGATGACGCAAATTTTAGTGTATTTTGACCAATAATGGTTTTATTTAATCAGATTGCAGGGGCTGCGGGTGAATTTGAGACTGTGGAGATTGCAGAGTCCCCTGGAAAGCAGGGGAAGGTGAAGATTCCCCGCAGGACCATCCACTTTGCCAGTGGGGAGACCATGGAGGAGTATAGCACTGATGATGATGATGAAGAGGAGGATCCTGTGAAGAAAGATGTCCTTCCAGTTGATCCGGTAGGCTGAGATCAATGACGGTTATTTGTCTAAAACTACCTGGGTTTTTACATACACATAGACACTCACATGTACATAATTACTGTAAGACAGTATTCACATTTACAGATCCACTTCCTTGTGGTAAACCTGTCTGGAAACATGTTAGGCTACATATAAATAATTAATTAGTTATAACTACTTATAACAAAATCTTTCTACTGTCATATATTTATTCACTCAGCAGGCTATCTGGGCTCTTAGAGCATGACACTGGTAGTTAAATATTACCCTCAGTGTAATTTCTCAAACAATTTTTTTTTAAATTTTTTTACCATTGATAGAAAATATGATTTCTTAAAAAGTGGACTCCGTTGTCATTTAAGTCTTTGCTGGAATTTAGCTTTTCCAAATACAAATTTTAAAAAGAATATCAAATACTCCCCCTCTATTCATCAGTATTTTTTCTTGCTGACTTTACAGAAGTGGAAAAACCTCTTTAAGAAAGTTTGGAAACTTTATTTCCAAGTGTTAAATTTAAACAAAAAATAGAAAAAATTCAAACAAGGTGAAATATAGTGTAGTCATGCACATGTAGTTGTGTGACTGTATTAAATAGGATTGCTTTGTTACCTTTTGAGAGGATAGTCTTGGGTTTTCAATATACAATAAGATACTTGCAGGTCATTTCACTCGGTTAGGACCTCAAGCAAAAGTTACCATTCAGTCACATTTCCGGTTTTTATTGCTGCAGCTCAATTGTTTTGGAGTCATCTGCCACACTTCCAGACGATCCTGTTTTCTGTGTAATAGTTCTACTAAAAGCTTTTTTTTTCTTCTTTTTTTTTTTTACCTACTCTGCAGAAACAGCAGGCATAAATATTTGGACTACCTGGTGAACAAAAATTCAACAGATAAAGTGGCATATTTTCCAAAGAATGAATAAACCAGAGCTGGAAGAATAAATGTAACTTAGGAGGCTGTCAAACAGACATTTTAAGTTGTGGTTTGTCACATATTTCTTCACATGTGCAGTCCAAACTGACCTGGGGTCCTTACTTCTGGTTCCACATGTGGAGAATGGCCACCTCCACTATCTCAGGTAAGTTTGTCTAAAGTTAGGTCTTAACAACATTGAAGCCTATAAAGAATCAAAGTTTTTATTGAGTGAAACTGTATTAAATAACACAGACAGACACTGTGGTTCAAAGTTTTTGGTGGCATACCACTTCTGTTACAGTGGCATATTATGATTGGCTGTTTCTCTTAGATGATAAGCTGCTGCCCTGGGATGGTAATCCTTTTTTATTCTTTAAGAGTTTCTCTTAGACAAGGTCAGCTTGGCCAACATAATCATCTTAAATAATTAATAAAGAATCCACATTAGCTGAAAGTGATTGTAAATATAGCTTGTTTTCTTTTAAAATGACAACATTCATTAAATTTTAAAACTGACAAAAGTAGCCAATGAGGATCAAGTGCCAGCTGAAATGGAAAGTGAAGCACAAGCAACATACTGCTGTAGAAACAACATACTAGTGTACTAAGAGCAGTCTGCCATTGACTTTTTTTTAAACTTCTGGACTGCTGCACTGTTGTTATTTCAGTGTTATGAATGTGTATGTCTTTCCTGCAGTGTGCGACTACATGGGAGAGAAACTGGCCTCTCTGTTTGGCATCACCACACCCAAATACCAGTATGCAATTGATGAGTACTATCGCATAAAGAAAGAGGTATGACATGCACTGATCCAGGAACCTCATATGTTAGTCTTATCTGGACATAAAAGTCACATTTTTTGTTCGCCGTTTACACACCAGCAGGTGCTGGAACACAAGCATTAGCGCTCATACACATATTATGCGGTTATACATGTTCTGTATCTGCAGGAGGAGGAAGAAGAGGAGGAGAACCGTTTGGCTGAAGAGGCGGAGCACCAGTTTGCAGCACAGCGAAGAGGCGAGCAGGATAATCCCACAGCTACTTATCCTGCCACAGTAGAGCAACCAGAAGCATCTACTGCCTCCTTTGTAAACATTAGCTTTGAGCTGGATCCCGAGCCTTCCCTCAGGAATTCAGAGACCAACAGAGTCCCTTCTCCTCTCCCCTCCTGAAAACTCCCTGACAAACCAAACATTCATACATTTCAATAGATGGGAAAACCTTCATTTACTTGGCTTTGTGTTCTAACATTATTTCTGCTGTTTATGTTGTGTGAGAATATTTACACAGTGAAGGGAAACTAAAAAGGCTGTTAAACAAACTGCACAAACAATACCTTTGAGTGTTGACTGTATGATCTATGCAAATCTTAGCTGTAGAGTGTCCTGGGCCTGGGCTTGACTTAGTTTTAGGTCTTGGTAGTATCGCTATAAGAACACTTATCCACAATCATCCAGCCCCAGGAAGCTGGTGACATTCTGTTTGAGCTCTATGGGTTGCAGGGGTGGCATCCTGCGTTTCTGACCAGTTCCTTGGTGCAAATGAGGACTAAATAGTTAGCATTAGCCCTGAAACATCTTTAAGCTTAGTAGGAAACATCTGCACCTCTAAATGTGTCGGAGATGCATGCTAAGTTCATACTGAATGATTGGTCCACTACATGCAAATACAACTGCGATGTTGCAGGGGAAAGCTTAGAGCTGGGTGATTAAAAGTTTAAGTTGCATAACAAATATATTTCCATGTGTTAGCTGTGTGGCCAAGATTTATTCACCCAAAATGCTTCTATTAATGTTTGATTACATGAAAGCCCATGTAAAGTTACTTGATTCTGTCAGGAATCATATTTGTTAGCCAACGTTGTAGTTCTGGTTCTACAGAACCACTTGCTTAGTGTACTGAAGACTGGTGTAAACTGAAGATAAACTATACTTTTCCGCGTAGTGTTTTAAGATGCAACACTACGCGGGTAACAATTTAAGGCAGATGTAACTTGGAACAAAATGAGCTGGCCTAAGAAGCAGCAGTGTGTTACAACTGAATGGGACAAAACCTTTGAAGTTAGTGTAATTTAAACATAAAAAAATAAGTTTTTTTATTAATAATATGCATTCATTTGATTTCAGATCTTCCCACCAAAATTCCCAAATGGTAAAATGTAGCGAGGAGCACCACTGATGAGAGGAAATGCCCACACCAGTGCTCATTCTTTAAGTGTCCTTGCTTAAGCCATCTTAAGCTTCTTAATTATTTTTTATCCACCGATATGGCTCTGTGGTAGTGGTGCCAGTCCAGTTAACCCGATTCAGATGCGTGATACTTTAATAAATGTCTAACTAGTATGCAATGAAGGATATCTTACTCTTTAGGAGGATAGAAATAAAGCCTATATATGCAAGATTATTATAACTGACATCTTGAATCTTTGTATACATGTTTATTTTCACTTAATACATTTTTAAAGGTCAAAGGAGTGATTTTCATTCTTTGCAATTTTAACTAATGTGATGTTGTGATGTTGGTCGTAATTCTGAATCCCATTGTTATAAATTATCATTATTCATACATCTTACCACTGCAGGGCTGTCCAGAGTTGGTCCTTAAGGGCTGCGGTCCTGCAGGTTTTCAATGTATCCCTGCTCCAACATACCCAGCTTCAGTTAAATGGATCCAACTGCCTATAATGTTTTGCACAAGGACTGATTCATTTGAGTCAGGTGTTGAGAAGCAGGGACACATGGAAAACCTGCAGGATTGTGGCCATCAAGGACCAGAGCGGGACACCCCTGATAAGAGTATTGAATAGTTTCTGTATACCCTCAATAAAAAGAAAATCAAATAAAACATGTATATTAAAAGCAAGTCATGTTTTATTTCTAAGTTCTTTTGTTAAAATTATATTTAATCATGTAGAGAATTTTTATAAGAAGCGATATCAGAAAAGTTGTTCTGTAAAACTTTATAAAGTTTTCTTTATAGCAAAACAGCAGGCTCACTGAACAATATTTACACACAGATCAAAAGTACCGGACTTATTCCTTCCATCCAGCTCTTTCATGAGCCACATCCTTTCATCTCCTTTCCAGAGGTGAAAACTCTCGCTGATGAAGCTGTTAAATTAAAAACTAGATATCTTTTCTTCACATCTCGGCCCCTGATCATCTTTATGTGTCTTCGAGTTCAGCTGTGTTGCCACTGTCGTTGTCATTGGCGACCAGCACCTCTCTATTCTCATATGTCCAGAAACCATTGAGGTCAATTAGGATGCTGACAACCGTGTCGCCCTGGCAACTGTTCACCAAATCCTGGAGTGTGATCTTGCAGGGGTCTTTAGGCTTCACCATGTCAAAGATCTCATCCTGGGAGGAAACAAATCTTTATATTATTCTATTAATACTCAAAGAATTAGAGTTGTGCTTGTATTTGACTAGTTAAAATAAAGTTCACAACTAAGCATTTACAGATTTAACTTCCTGTAGTTAATAAAAAATGAAGGATATTTTGTGTGTGTGTTATACCTTGACATCCTGGAAGGAGACGGGCTCCTGACCATGCAGCTTCATCTGGTCCTGAATGGCCTGAAAGAAAAAGCAAAGCCTGAAATACACACACACAAAAAAGAGAATTTTTAAAAAGTATCAAGTGAGTATGAATCGCAAAATAAGGGAGATATTTTAAAATCACATCTTATTTACTTGATCATTCATGTTTAGCTGATGCAACAGAACACAGATGCTTTCAGTTTTACTCAGACTTTAGTACATATGGATTGTTGAAAGAGACCCAAAACAATAGAAACATGTCTGAATCATTGACTTAATTCTGCATCTATTGCTGCTTTTATATCAGCTGTGAGAAGGAGATACCCTGAAGAAGTAGTTGAGAGAAAAGATGTTGAGGTATCCTTGATTCTCCATGTCCAAAAGCTTAAAAATATACTGTAAAGCTGCTGGCTCCTTCCTGTTTTCCAGGGCCAACACAAAGTCCAGATAAGTCTTGTAGTCCTGGAAAAAAAAAGAGGAGGAAGCACAGAAAGAGTTGATGTTTATCATCAATGCCGTACAAAACTCAAGAGTCATCAAATGTGTGTGTGTGTTGCCATCCTGTTGAGGACACCTTTTTCTATTTCAGTGAGCAGCTAAAGATTAATCTTGTGTGACAAACATGTGAAGAGGAGAAGTTTTAGTTCTCTTCTTTATCATCAAAGTCTAACAAAAGACATTGGGCCTCATTTACCATCATCTTATGAATCTTATTAAACTTGTTATTAAGTTGTACTAAAGTAGTCTTTAACGAAAACCACCTGTGAGATTCAAACTTTTTTGTAGACTGTAGAATTGTTTGTATTTGTCTTACACTGGTGGATACCAATCACTAGTTAGTTGAAATGACAGACCAGCTGGCTTTACTTTATGTGCAATATTACTTATGTAAATGCCCAGAAAAATGCCCATATATGAAACTTACAGCTGTGTGCAGACAGACTCGGCTGAAAACAAAAGACAATAATAAAGCACTGAAGCCTGATTTTCCTCATTAAGTGTTAAACTGGTTATAAATAACCACATGATGAGCTTTAAATAATATAAAGACATCTTTACATGGCTTACTGTACCTTCTACAGATGTTAAAGAAATTTCCGCCTGCTGTGGCATCATTTTAGGATGCAGACCTACCTATTCATCAGTGCTTCCTCTGATGAATCCTCCAGGTGAGTCTAATAGTTAACCAGGCAGCCATGATAAAACCTTGAATTCTTAATAAAGCTTATAATACAAAGAAACCACTGTAATTTATTTCAATTATGAGATGCTACATTCTTCAGGTGGATCTGGGAGGTAAAGGTGACATTCATGGAGTGATATTGCAGCTAAAGGAACTAATCTGTCCTGTGTCCAGAAGGAAGACCTGCTATCCGTCTCCACTGGATAAAAAACAGTTACATTTTCCACTGATGGAATTATAACATTAGGATGTGATCCTTATTATCTTGTTATTTATCCTAAAATAACAAAATATAATTTATGAAAAGTTATTTAATCTGAAACATGACTGAAACATTATTGTATTTTAATGAACAAACAGCAGAAAATATCACAAATGTTGATTTTGATCAGATGTTTGATCAGGACTTTTAAAAAAGCACTCGTACTTTTTAAAAGTCCTCCTGAGCGTTCGTAGGATTTCTTCTTAAAAACAAATCCAAGACAACAAGATTGCCACAATATTTGTAAAAAGCTCATAAATAGGAATTGAAAACATTTTTTTTCATCAGAGCTGTTGGTGAATGAGGCCCACATTCCTCTGCCAGCAGAGTTAATTTCCCGCTCACACAGACACTCACAACGTCACTACAACCGTCATACCATTTCTCCATCGTAGGTGAGACACTCCTGAAACACTCTGTCCAGGAAGACCAAGGTAAGAGTGGCGGTGCCGTAACGAGACAGCTCCTCTTTGCTTAACATCCCATTGTGGTCTTTGTCCAGGTTGAGGTACTGGCCTGTTGAGATGCAGACAAAAATCCAGATGAGACCAGGAGGATAGTTGATATAATTACCGACACAGACAGACATATGTAAGATAGATCCCATCAATGCAAATGTTCAAAAGGCCAGCACTTTCATTAAAACCATTTATAACTTTCATCTATATTTTCACAGAAAAAAGTGATCTAAACATCAAAACTTCTTTTATTTTTCTATTAAATAATTTAAAGATAATTGCAACTCTTAATTATTAATGTTATTGAATCAGTTTAGCAGAAGCTTTCATGTTTCTCAGACAGTGGTGGAGCTGCTTGCAATAAGAAGATCACAATGAATAAACTAATAGTTTTCATGGATAAAAGTGAAATAAAAAAAAAACTGGTGAATACCTCCACCTCTACACACATACATACCTAGTTACACAACTACTCCCCTACACACATACATACACGGTAACACACACCCACATTGTAGTCCAAATACCGGCTGCTGCTCTGTTTGGAGTTACTTATGGTTTTTACTCAGGATGTTAACTTTAGATACTTGATTCTCTAACAATGTAAAATACGTTCTTCTGTAGGGAAGACGTGACAGTTGCTGTGGCTTGTTTTCTACTTTTTGATCAGTTTTTTTTTTTTCTTCTTTTCTTTCTCTTTCTCTCCATCATTTGTCTATTTTCCTCTATCTCTTTCCCTCATCCTTTTTCTCCATTATCTCCTTTTTTCCTAGTCTAGTCCAGAAGTTATAAGCTGAAATAACAGACTTGTGAAATAAATAATAAAATAAAGAATAAAGCTTGAGAACCAAGGGGAGCCTTATTATTTACAGGCTTCTCTTGGAAGAGTAAATGTGTTCAACACAACGCGGCAGCCAGACCATCATTCTGCTGTCAAGATGCTGGAAAGGACAAGTAAAAAAAAAACAACAACTGCTGAATGTGACTTTTATTCAACCCAATGAGGCGTGAAGTAAAAATAAATGAAAAACAAGAGTTTTAAGCTTATATTGTAAATAATTGACTTGAACTTTGTAAACCTTTCAATTTTTGAATGGGTAGAAAAAATAATGTATCTTTACAAAATGGTGATAATTGTGTAAATAGATTATCAAAACAGGGTCTGTTACAGATTTTTACTTGTGATATTTGCAGCTTTAGTTAATAAATAATTGATCATACATAATTATTCTGAAGCAATAATCAAAAACTGCTGTGAAATGTTCTTAAAGAATCACACAGTAGGATTTAATAATATCTAGTGCAAATGGAAAAGATTACAACGACTGGCTTCCCTTCCTTGTCATTTACAATTCATCACAAGTGCGGCAGCAAAAAGCAAAATACACAAAAGGTAATGTTTATGTTTTCTGCTCTGAGATGATGTACTGTTGCTGTAAACCACCAAATTTAAACATTTATATTTTCATTATATTGCACAACAATGTAAACACTTCCGATAATATACACTGACTGATCACTTTATTAGTGATACTGTTCAATTAGTTCCTGATGAGCCAATCACAGGGCACAAAGTCAATTCATTTAGTCATGTAGAAATGGTCAAGTAGACTTGCTGAAGCCCAAAATGAGCATCAGAATGAGAAAGAGGATTTAAATGACTTTGACATGGCCTGGTTTTTGGTCTGAGTATTTCAGAAACTGCTGATCTGGTGGGATTTTCACCTGCAGCCATCTTTAGGGTTTACAGCAAATGCTCTGAAAAAAAGTAAATATCCAGTAAACAGCAGCTGTCCGAAATTTGGCAGAAACAATATGAAGGTAGGGCTCCATCCTGCCTTCTATCACCAGCTCAAGCTGCTGCTGGTGTTATGATGTTGACGATATCTTCTCGGCCCCTAAGTACCAACGTGGCATAGTCGGCGCTAAAGGGCCACCACCACAGCCCACCTCAGCATTGTTTCTGATTATGTTCATCCCTTTATGACCAGCCTGCAGGTCTGCAGCAAATGTGTGATGTTCTGCTAATAATATGAAGTAAAATATCTAAGGATTAAGGGCGGTTCAGAAGGAAAAAGGAGGCCCAACCTCTGCGTTAAAACTGTGTAATGGACGAGCCCTCGTTGTTAAATTAACTTATACCATGGTCCCACACAGTAAACATTTATCTTTTTTTTTTTTTTATTAAACTTGCCAGATATGCTGACGTAAAAGAATGATCTCATGCTTGCCTCTATGTAGTTTTTATGCTGAACCACTGTTGTCAGGAGAAATTGAATGCATAATTATCAGATTGTATTCAGGTACATTTAAACGAATGACAAGTCAATCTGTGACTTGTCTGTTAAAACCCGGCTGATCTGAACCGTTTCATTCACGCGTTCCTATGTTGATGCCAGTAACAGAGTCATATAACAGCGATTTAACTTCCTGAACTACGTGTGCATATAAACAGAAAAAATGCAGCCGGTTGCCATTAGTACTCACTCTGACTATGATATAAACTAAAGCATCAAGTGTAGCGTGGTAATACTGTATATTATGTATTGTATTAATAAGAAAATAACAAAATCCTTTTGTCATACAACATGATCCAGAGCTTTTTATGATACAATCACACTGATAAAGATCATAAAGTAGTAAATTAAACCATTAACACTATATTGATCATCATTAGGTAAATGTGTTCCCCTGTGAGGTTAAAGATGGAACCTGAACTTGTGCATCATCACTGCAGGGGGTTGTATCAGGAGCATGTACACAGTAAACCCAGTGTTTTCTCACCGTAGACTCTGAGCGCTGATGGGGCGGAGAACCAGTTTGACTCCTGACTTTCTTTAGACAGCTCCTCATCTCTTAACTGGGAACACAGAGAGCAAAAGAGAGAAAGAGAGAGAGAGAAAAATCAATATGAATGAGAAAAAGGACACTGATAAATTCAACAAATGCTTTTGATTTGCGTTCTAGTACTTCAGATTCTTTCTAACACAACTGATACATGTTCAATAACTAATAATTAAAGTGGTTTGGAGATAACATTTAATGTTGCCTTTAAAATACAAAAAACTTCCCAAAAAAATCCTACCTCCAACAAGTCATCCAGAAAACTGCAGGCCAGGATGTCTTGAATTTTTATCTTTCCTGTTAAAAGTAAAAAAAAAAAAGCTAATTTGATCACACATTAGAGACACATCCAATGCCCTTCTGCAGAGTTGTGACTATACACATAATGTATTTGTACATGAGGAAATATACTGTCTCAACTCAGCTTCATTTATAAAGCCCTTTAAAACAACCAGAGTGGAAACAAAGTACTGTACACAATCGGCCAAAATAAAAACAGAATAAAACAGTTCAAATGCAAATAAATAACACAATAAAACAACAGGTCATACAAGGAATATGGAATTATGAGCAATAAAAACAAACTAAATAAATAATAAGTTAAAACCAATAATAAAGATAAACTATCATTATGATACACATTTTTATCAGCTGCTGTTGTGCTTATTTAATCATTTATACTCATAAATAAGATCATACACATGATCATTCATGCCTTAAAGCATCTGAATAACTTAAATATGTTTCTGGGAATTTCTTACTGCTTAATCTGTCACTGCTTGTCTGTAATAAAGAAAGTTTAGTAGCCACAGTTTGCAGACTTTCTCACCGGTTCGTAGAGGGTCGAGGAAGAAAAAGAACTTCCGGACGGCAGTGCAGACATAGAAAGAGTAGAAGGACTTCTCCAGTCCATCCAGCTGTGACAGAGTAGGGATCAGCTCCAGGATGTAGTTCTCCAGATCCTGCACAGAATCACAAGTGAGATCCTTGTGAAGCACTTGAACTTGCAGCTGAGGAGGAAAACCATATCTAGCTCACTAGAAGTGAAATCAGTGCTTGAGTCTTACCGACTCTCTGAGGTAGCCCTGCCCTGCCACGTCATAGAGACTCAGTCCTATTCGGGTCTGATGCAGCCACACTAGACAAGAAAAAACACAAGTGGTGAACTGAAATCCAGGCGGGCCAACAGACCAGCAACATACCAAACATTTACTAAAACAATCTGAACTAAAATAAACTTGGGCGTGCCTAAATGTATTTCACACTGTACTTATCATTCTTGCAGATTAAAGAAAAACAAACTAGTATTCAGACCTTTTCTCATGACATAGTTAAAGAACTGCATGATGGAGATCCGGCCATATGGGTCACTGTGCAGGAGCTTTGCGTACACTCGGGCTGTAAAGAATTTCCTGAAGGAAAAGCAGAACATGTCAGATAAACACAGTTTTACAAATTCTAATAGCATATTTGCACATTTAAACTAATAATGATAGTGTCTCCTTAGGAGTGGGACTACAGGTACACCTCAGAAAATTAGAATATTATGAAGAAGTTCAATATTTTTAGTCACTCATTTCAGAATGTGAAACCTATATATTTTATAGATTCATAACACATAGAATGAAACATTTCAAATATTCAGTCCTTGACATTTTGATAATTGTGGCTTAAAGATAATGAAAACCCGAAATGCAGTGTCTCAGAAAATTAGAATATTGTGAAAAACTTCAATCTTAGAAAGACATGGTGTCACACCCGAATCAACTAATTAACTCAAAACACCTGCAAAGGTATCCTAAACCTTTAAATGGTCTCTCAGTCTGGCTCAGATGGCTACACATTTATGGGGAAGACTGCTGACCTGACAGACGACCACTGACCCTCCACAAGGAGGGAAAGCAATAAAAGGTCATTTCTAAAGAACTTGGTTGTTCACAGAGCGCAGTATCCAAGCATATTAATGGAAAGCTGAGTGGAAGGAAAAGGTGCACCAGCAAAAGGCAGAACTGCAGCCTTGAGAGCATTGTCAAGCAACATCCATTCAAGAATTTGGGGAGCTTCACAAGGAGTGGACTGAAGCTGGACTCAGCGCATCAAGAGCCGCTATGCACAGACGGATCCTAGAGATGGGCTACAAATGTCCCATTCCTCGTGTCTAAACCACTCCTGAACCAGAGACAACGACAGAAACATCTCACCTGGGCTAAGGAGAAAAAGGACTGGACTGTTTCTCAGATGGAAGCAGATTCTGCATTTCATTTGGAAATCAAGGTCCCAGAGTCTGGAGGAAGAGTGGAGAGGCACAGAATCCAGTTGCTGGAAGTCCATTGTGAAGTTTCCAGTCAGTGATGATTTGGGGAGCCGTGTCATCTGCTGGTGTTGGTCCACTGTTTTCTGATGTCCACAGTCAACACAGCATCTACCAGGACATTTTAGAGCACTTCATGCTTCCTTCTGCTGACAAGCATTATGGAGATGCCGATTTCATTTCCCAGCAGGACTTGGCACCTGTCCACAATGCCAAAGGCACCAAAAGCTGCTTCAATGACCATGGCGTTACTGTGCTTGATTGGCCAACAAACTCACCTGATCTGAACCTCATAGACCAATGTTTTTCAACCACTGTGCTGTGGCACACGAGAGTGCCGCGAGAGATTATCAAGTGTGCCCTAAGGAATGACCCAATATCACCTAATTGGTTTAAAAAGCACCTCTGTGTTCATCCAAACCAATTACCCAATATCACCTAATTGGTTTAAAAAGCACCTCTGTGTTCATCCAAACCAATTACCCAATATCACCTAATTGGTTTAAAAAGCACCCCTGTGTTCATCCAAACCAGCCCCAGTGAAAGATAATAAAATTCATTCTTCTTGTGTTTATCTGATTTCTTTTCGAGAGGCTTTGATAAAATGGACTTTATATTAATAATATGGACTTTAAAATTTAAAAAAAAAACAACATTTTGGTTTGCCTTGTGACTTTTAGGTGAAAAAAGTATGCCTTGGCTCAAAAAAGGTTGAAAAATACTGCCATAGAGGATCTGTGGGGTATTGTCAGAAGGAAGAGAGACACCAGACCAAACTATGTAGAGGACCTGAAGGCCGCTATCAAAGCAACCTGGGCTTCCTTTACACCTGAGCAGCGCCACACGCTGATCGCTTCCACTGCCACGCTGCATTGATGCAGTAATTCCTGCAAAAGGAGGCCCAACCAAGTACTGAGTGCATGGAAATTAACATACTTTTCAGAAGCCTGACATTTCTGTTTAAAATATCCTTTTTTTCATTGATCTTATGTAATATTCTAATTTTCTGAGACACTGCATTTTGGGTTTTCATTATCTAACAGCCACAATCATCAAAATTTCAATAAATAAATGTCTCATTCTATGTGTAATGGATCTATATAATATATGGGTTTCACATTCTGAAATGAGTGACAAAAACTATTGAACTTTTTCATAATTTTCGGATTTTCTGAGATGTACCTTTATTTGTGAATTTGTAAGGCGCATGGACATACTCAGTTGTCTCTATGGGGATGGATGGATGGATGGATGGATGGATAGATGGATGAGTAAGTGAGTGAGTATATATATCTATGTGTGTCTACTATGCACATATGAAATTAAAGTCAAACATCTCTCTTCTTTACCAGAATTAAATTGTCATAAAATCCATTAAATAGACTTCTATGGAAACATTGTATAAATGTTTAGTTAAAATGCCTGGTTAAGGTTATGCATGTGCAAATGTGGCTGAATGACTCTCTGATGACCACCAGTGGTTTGTGTTTAGTTTTTTGGGGAATTTGTGCCTTTTTTGCCCGATATAACAGTTTAAACATCAGCCCAGACACATGAATGACAAGCTCTGTGTAAAAGTCATAGTATTATAAGGCAATCTGATCATTTACATTTGATAAATACTGAGTGCAATCCAGTCCAACCCTGCTTTGTTAAAGGAGACTTTGCAGCTGCCAGTAGACTTTTACTTATTGTTACTTACTTGCACTTGGGTCCTGCTTTTTCCCCCACCTGCAGGTAAGCTTCGTAGTTGATCATGGCCTCCTCTCCATTTACAGGTGGAACCTGATGTTTATCGAGCAGAAACCAGAGATTCTAAAAAAAAAAAGAGAAAAAAAAAAAGAAAGAAATAAGAAAACAACAAACAAGATTGTTGTCTGTAGGTTTGTAAGTTAGCAGATCATTGGGATTTTAATAGTGTTTCACCTGGAGTTCTTCATTATCTAGCAGTTCTCTGCTCTTCCTCTGGAGAAAGACGGCTCTGGATTCCTCTCGGAGTTTCTGAAGTAGAACTTCATCCTCTGCTGGCAACTACAAAACATCATCATGATGGAGTTACATGTCAAATTAACACATGCCAATTACATATTGTGTGATTTAATTTGATAACTTTTATTTTCATTTCCAATCAAGGAATTATCAGTGATTCACTGACCAGTTTTGTGAAGCTTGGAAAATGTAATTATCTTTCAAATGGAATTACACATATATAGTTAGAAAGCTTATCTAACCTTGTTAGAAATGTTTTACATTAGCCTTCCTTTTATTTACACTTTTTAACAGTGCCATGATTCCTTATTTTTTACCCACAGGCCTGCTAAAAGGACAGACCAGGCATCCAACAGTATGTACGGTTTATGACCTTTACAGGTGTCCTGAAACTCCAGAGATTGTCTCATTCATAAAGCAGTTTTACAAGCTCCGTCGTGTTTTGCCTCCAATATACAGACTCACATATTAATCAAAGCACCAGAGGCAACGTAAGGAAATGTGGATGCATGGTATAGGTTTGAAAAGTTGTATTTGCACAAAGCACAAGACAAACTGGACAAGTAACATTGCTTGATAAAATTGTTAATAAGCCCATAAAATGTGTACAGATGAATTACCCTTGAAAAAACCACTGACGAACATAAAAAAAAACCTAAAAAGGTTAAAACAAAATACGCTGATGTTTTCACCAGTTTAACTTGATATCATGAGGAAAAACACAGAAAAGTAAACAATGTAATGCATGTCCTGCCCATAAAAAGAGATGACTTATAGGGTTAGTCCGACCGGTACAGATATTGATACTAATGCTAGTATCTGTTTGGCTCAATATCAGTGAGATGATATCAATATTTTTCTTGACGATATGCTTTTGTCCCGGTTTGATTCCGATTCTTTGGGTGCTGATTCGATTTGAATTGCGATTCTCACAATTCTTTGATATTGCGGATTTTTGTATATTACAAACAAAATAAATGTACAAAACCTTTTTTTTTGCTCGTCATTTTTCTTGATTTCAGTGAGGAAAAAACAACACAGTAGTCAGACCATCATTCTGCTGCTATAATGCCCAAGATGACAAGTAAAAAGATCAATAAAAACAATAAAAGTGACAAATTTTTTTATAATGGATTATTTTTAGTTGTTTGAAAAAAAAAAAACTATTAAAAAAAATCGATTTTAATATTGTGAAGCAAAAAATACCGATTTTCCGATTCGATTTTCCCACCCCTAATAAATATCTCAAGACTTATTAACAGAACTGTGTGCCTGCTCTTGTTCCCGACTTTTGTCACTTTTTACTCCATAATTACACTAAGACACAACAACAGTTACGATCAGTGCATTTAGTTTACTGATTATATTTATTTCATGCATTTAAATTTAATAAAAAGGTACCCTGTAGTAGAACCGGGGGATGTTCTTGTAGGAGATGTCGTTGTTGCTTTCTCCTCTCCACTCCGTGTAGTATTTGGTAAACAGCTCGGTTTCTTCTGCTTTCCTTTCCTCTTCACTCTTCTCTTCTTTTCAGCAAAATCAGGGAATAAGACAGAAATATTTATTTCGACCTCTTACATTTAGCTAAGTTTTTATACTGTGAACCGTTTAGATGAATGTACGTTAGCTAGCTAACCAATATTTAGTATTATTTTACATTAATTTTTTACCTTTCTTAGAGTTTGCTATTCTCCTTTTCAGAATATCTGACCAGTGAGGGTGTTGTTCATTAGCCATAACAAAAACTTAACTTTTTCATTAATCTGTCGCAACTGTAAAATGAAAGTCTTTAAGCTACAACGTCAAGTTGCTGGCTAAACTGTCTGCTAAAAACATTTAGCTTTCCGGTAAGATATGTTTCGGTTTCAAAATAAAACATGATTACAAAAGGAAGAAAGTCTAAAACGGCCATATAGCATAATATTTATCATGTATTAACATGTTGTTCACCAACAGAATCTAATCAAAATGTCTAAATATACATAATCTGCTCCTGTATCTCCTGTAAAGTCTCACACCAACAACGATGTTGTTGTCTTCAGTTGTATGCTTTTATTTTGATTTTTAAACCCAGTTTGTGTTGCATTCATGTACAACTGAAAATTTGGAAATTATATATTCAAACTACTAAAGTACAAAAATAAATAAATATTTAAAAAACTCACAAACTTATTAAAAGTCAAAGGTCCAAATCACTTAACTTAACGTTTTCAAGCCTTAGTTCCTCATTTTACTTGAATGCAGCAAATGGCCGTTTTCACGGACAAACAATCATTTTTTCGGTTCGTAGTCTAATAGTTACTTGGGCAAAAATGTTGTTGTTGTTTTTTTTTCTTGTTTTGATCGATTTTTTTGTTTTTAAAAAAAACCTGGCAAAAAGAAAACCTTTAAATAAATTTGTCCTCTAAACCTAAAATTCCAAATTATAATGCCGAGATGTCCGAGTTACATTGACTGCAGCATTAGAAAGGAAGTTGTCTGACATTGATGACAGAGAAGTACGCGACCTGCAGTCATGCCTTCCACCACCTGAATTCAGAAAGAATCTCAAGTTGTAGTTCGCTATGGACATATATGGGCTGTGTGAGCTACCTTTAAGATTATATTATGATTATACTGTTGTAATTACAACGCTATTTACTGCCAACAACAGGTTGATATGCGGATTTACTTAACAAGTGACATTGTACAGGTTATTGAATCATGTACAGTAACTACTAAAGTCTGACATTTTATGTCCATTTGATCAAATAAATTAGAAAATAAGAATATATGTAAAACATAACAGTATATTTTAGTTTCATATGAAGATAAATCAGATCATTCATGCATATTTAAAGGTTCTGAGCATATGATTATTTCTGTTTTTTTGGTGGTTTGAGTGAGAAGCCTAGTGTTTAATAATTTACAGAAATTTCTCATAAGCTCAGTTGTTGAATATCCTAACATGGCTTCTACTTTCATAGTTAAAGTCAGAATATGTTCTTTACAGCGTTTCTTTCACTATGAACATGCAGCTGTATTCATGCATAAGACTTCACTTTGCCAAAAAACACAGCTGCCCACTTTTGCACGATTTCTGTGCACAAGAGACACTAACCCAAGCCTTTCAGGCAAAAAAACTAAAAGGAGGAACAATCAACAGACTGATGGACAAGGTGGCATCAAATCAGGCAAAGAGGAACTATGGAACAATGCAGTGGATCAAAAAAGTAAGAGGTCCCATTTTCAGCAGAAGCCTTCTTTTCCCAAATCTATGTTTGCTGCCGGGACAGCAAAACGCATGGCAGATTTGATGAAGATGAAGGAGTCGAAGATCTCTGAGGATGGCAAGGAGCATGAAGAAGAGCCTGAAACAAGTACAACCAGAGGAGCAGGTAAAGAAGTTATCTTTTTACACTCAGCAAAGCTGTGTATTTCTTTTGGTTTCAATAAATTTGCTGTCAAAAACAGCTTTTCATGAAGTTACTGGCACTCATGGGGTTTTTTGTAAAATGCATTTGAGTTTCCTCCACTAAAGCACACCTGTTTTACAGGAAAGATTAAACCTCCAGACCGGCCTCTTCCTCCTTCTGAGTGGAGGAAGCTGAAGGAGTCTCTGGGGAATTCTCAGCGTTTCGACATCCAGATGATGCAAGCAATGTTCACCTATGGGGTCGACCTGAATATCGCAAAGTAAAAGAGTCATGTTTGCTGACAAACAATAATACACAATTTTCCCTTAAATTAAGAAGAGTACTAAGATTTTTCCATTAAGAATAAAACCCTAAATTTGAAGATTTTAAATAAAATTCCAGGAGTTACAATTAAGAAGTGTTTTTATTAATTTTTTTAGTTTAACATGACAGTAAGGCGAGTGAAAGATTGTACATAAAAACACACATCTCTCTGTCACAGGTCTCTGCTTACTTTTGTAGCTGTGGAAACAGGTACACTGTCTTATGAGCTGCTTCTACGCTATCTGACACTGTGTGTGAGTGGTGGCCATGATGCTGAGGTGGTTGATCTGTACAGCATCATGCGGGGAAGTTTCCCCTCTCTGGACACAGGAGCCTCCAGTCTTTTTATAAAGTCCTTCAGCCGGACAGCGCAGTGGAAAGAGGCTCTCTGCATCCTGCAAGAAGTCAAGAAGGTAAACAATTATTTGGTTGTTTAAAAAACTAAAATAACCACATACCTTTCTATGATATGATGTTTGTTTCATTGTCACCCCAACAGGTTTTTACTCCATCACCACGCAACTATGGTGATGTCATTGCAGCAGCTGTGCAAAACAGCGATACGACTACCGCTTGGGCTCTTTATGATGAACTGATTGCAAAGGGACTCAGCCCACATCAGGAGACCTGGGATGCTCTGTTTACAGGCGCAAAGAAAACCGAGCTGGAGGAAGGACAGGTGGCTCTGTCTGAGACTGAAGAGCAGGAGAGGTTGTTGGGTATTCTGTTGTATATGAGGAACAACCAGATCTACCCCCAATACAGTGTGGCCAACAGCATAAAGACCTGGTTTGAGAGGTACGAAGTGATAAGATATACTGTAGATGTTTAGGAGGGAGACTGAGGCTGGATGGCTGAATTACAACCATGATTTGATGCATAAACTGCCTGGAAGAGGCATCTTTTTTCCCCCTCATCTTTCTGGTTGCAGATTGAAATTGAAAGATTTTTTTCTAATTGAATGAACTTTTCATCACCACATCTTGCTCTGTCCCCCTTTTCTCTGCCTTTTGTATCCCATCTTTAGTCACACAGGACAGAAATGGACAGGAAGCTGGACCAGCGTCACCCCAAAGTAAGGATTCCACTGTCTAGTTTCAACATGTCTGCAATGTGATAACATATGTAATTTATGTAAAATGTCTATGTGTGTTTAGGGGAGTGTGTAAGTGTTGTGGGTCAAAACTGGAGTCTATTCAGCTGACTGAGGAAGAGTATCAAGAGCTGAAAGACAGAGTGATGACTGACATCATTCGGGGACAAGATATCTTCAACAAGACCACTCCAGAGGTATGCACACACACACCCACACACACAAACACACACACAGACTCCAAAAGTCTTAGCGGGTCTTCAAAGGTCATTGATATTTATAGGAAGAGGTTTTACTTACCTTACAAGTCAGATGTTTTGCATGTCCTTTGTATAAAACTGTTTGGAAAAGATACCAACGGTGATTGGAAAAAGCATCTGTTTGTCTCTGTCACAACCAATACTCAGCCAAACTAAAGAAAAAAGCTTAGGTAGACAGTGAATACATTTTTGCCTGTTGTCACACCTAAAACTTCATGGAAGCTGCTTGTAAAACATATAATTATTCATAAATTTAATGCCTAGATGGTCAGCAGATAACTTGGAACCCAAAAAATAGATTCTCCCGTTCAGAATATAAACAACTCAACAAACTCAAATTTGCTTAGAAGAAAAGCAATGTTCAGTTTAAAGTTGCACATTTTTCTGTTTTATTTTAATCTTTTATTGTAAACAACAAATCTTAACCGTCCAAAGTAACACTTCATGTTATGATAAAAATGTTTAAACTTAACCAGAATCTGCTGAAGAAGAAGTGGCAACACTGTGGCTGATCATTATGTGGGGGAGAAAAAATTGCTTCTTTTAAAAAAAAAAAAAAAAATCGTGTTTTTTTTTTTTTGTTGTTTTTTTTGTTTTACAATTTTTAAATTAATTTCTTTGGTCAAAATTTTTTTTTTCTTCAGTTTTAAATGTTTATATGTTTTGATGCCAGATGGAGAAGTTAACGCTTCTCTCCATCAGAATGCAAAATGTTTCTCTTCAACTGGCTAGTAATATGACGTTATATCCGTTTTAGAAAACACTTAAACAGAAGAGAATGGCAGACAATCTGCAAAAAGACGGCGATATAAATCCTCCACCGTCAAATTTTAAATGAAAAATGTGGAGACATTTAGGATTTTTTGCTTTGAATGAGAAAGCCTAGCTGGACCTGTGGAAAGCTATTTGTCACTGCGGTAACACGACTAGTGTTACTGCCCACCTTGCAAAACGCCGTCCTGATGTAAATGCAAAGCCAAAAGCCAAACATACGGCAGCAGCAAGCCAACAGACACTTAAACCAAACACTTTTATATGCAGTTCAAGCTGGTTCAGATATATTGCAGCTGAATAAATCTTAAAAACTGACACACACTTGATTTTTTTTTTTTTCATTTGGGAAATCTGGCTCATGATATAATCTGTAAACTTTGACATCATGTAACCTTTTCAAATGGTTTGCAGTTTAAAAAGCAAACTAAAAATCAGCAATTCTGAGAAATCGCAATTTAAATTGAATCGACACACAAAGAAATAGTTAAAAGTCAAATTGTGAGAAAAAGATATCGTCCCAGCCCTGCTGATCAATGTCACATTTTTTGGAACTATTCAACATTAAAACCTTACAGGCAGAAATATTGGCAAAGCAAATAAAGGGAATGGGTTTTGAGGTTGAAATTTGTTTTGCCAAAATATATTTATGAAATAAAGCAAATGTATTGACTATGAGCGATAAATATCTTCTTAAAATATTGGTGGCAAGTAGAAAAGCAATAACTAAAAGATGGCTGGACAAAAACCCACTGACAGTTGGAGAATGGTCAGCCATAGTAAAATATAAATATAAAAAGGAAAAGATTACTTTTCCCCCAAGACTTTATGAAAAAAAAAAAGATCCAAAGATATTTGTCTAAATGGTCTGAGTACTTTTGAGTACTCCAAAAGAAAAGGAATAATCTTCCCTCTTTTTACTTGTTGGACTTACCTTTTTAGGTTAAAGAGGAATCATTGCTGACTTATACAGCAGTGTGTAGGAGATGGGTGTCCAAAGTCGGTCCTTCTGGGATGCTGTCCGACTGGTTTTTGATGTATCTCTGCTCAAACACACCTGGCTTACATTAAAATGGATCCAACAGCCAATGGAGTTCTGCACAATGACTGATTTAATTTAAGGCAGGTGTGTTGGAACACACAGAAAACCTGCAGGATTTTGGCCCTCAGGGATCGGAGCTGGACACCCCTGGTGCAGGAGGATACGTGTGTGTAAATACATGTTGGTGCATAAGCTCATGTATAGATTTTTTTTGCATATGTATAAGTGTAGGTAGTTATGTACATTTATGCATAATGAGCAAGACATGTTGCTTACAGGCATGTGAAGGATTTGGCTCAAGTAGTTCTCAAGGTCTACTATCCTGCAACTTTTAGATGCAATCATATCCAACACACCCGAATCAAATGGCTCAATACCCACATCCACATGTCACTGAGCTCTGCAGGTGCCTTGTAACAAGCCCAGTTGTGTTGCAGAAAGGCTGCATCTAAAAATTGCAGGATGGTAGATCTCGAGGACCAGACTTGGGCATCCCTGTTCTACAGCGTCGATTGTGCCCTGGTGACTCCCTTTTTTTTGTTTGTTTTTTTCCTTTTGTCTTTCTGTTTCAAATAACCTGATTAAAAAAAAAAAAAAAAAAAAAGAAGAAACATTTATATTGTCATTTTAAAACAAGCTTTATGAGCAGATTTCTCTTTTAGCAATTCTTTTAGTTCTTTCGATAACGTCTGCTAGAGGGCGTCATTGCTACACGTCCAGCTGTGAAAATGAAACTGAGTGTAAGTTGGTACAAACACCCTGTGAAAAGCCAAAGATCAAAACCATGTCAGATCAGAATTTCTTTTCTTTTTGTTAGTTTTTTAGAGATTTCAGAGGAAATCAGCTTCAGATTTGTCATTACAGTTCTTACGGGGGTATATGGAGTATACCCACTTCTAAATCCTCTGTGATGCTGCTTTTACAGTTACAAATGTTCCTACATATGTAGCTACGTTGCCCTGCAGCTAAGCTAGGGTTACCTTTGCTACACTGGTGCAGTTAGCTGCATTAAAGTGGAACTATTATGTGCATTTCAGGCTAATTTAATTTTATTTCTGAGACCAGAAGGGCTCGGATTGATTGAGTTATTGCCACAAATTGCTTTATTTACTTCAGACCGACCCTCTCCGTAGGCTATCAGATCAGCCTGTGGGCAAAACGAGTGGATTGAGACTCTTCTGCATTAAGCCCCGCCTCCCGCCACTGCACTACATCGGGAGCGCGCACCGCAACTGCTTTCGCCGTCATTGTAACATCTCATAAACAGAAGGATTAGGCTAATATGAACTCAATAAAAAACAAAATACAATGTCAACACATAGCATACAACCCTACATGTTGGAACCTGAATCAGACCCTGAAAACGAAGTGGAAAACAGCAACCCACAGCAACGAATGCAGCAGGATGTCTCTCTTTGGTAAACTCACCAGCCATCGTTGGAAATAACTTTATCCCATGTTTTCCACCCGCCTGATGTATTTGTACATGCCCTTGTTAACCAGTAGAAGGTAACCAATCACCGAACCTTATCCCCCGGGACGTCACAAGGATTTCCAAGTAGAAAAAACTCTCTAAAACGACACATTTTTCATCGCCATGGAAACCAAACGGAGAGAGTGCTGGAACTCAAACTCAAATATGTGTTTAGGTGATAAAAAACAGTGCCGTTCACATGTCTGATGAGGATTCAACACTGTAATACTGTAGAAAGATCAGAAAACTCCAAATACCATCATAGCACCCCTTTAAGTTCTTGCAAATTTGCAGGAGGCACAGCCTGTTTGATAGACAGCTTTGGTCTCGATGCAAATAGCAAATGTGATGCTGAACAAAATTAGGTTGGTATTTTTACGCCTTTTTAAAACCGCATTGGGGGGGTGGGGGGGGGGCATTAAGCTTGCATGCATGCATGTGCTGCCTGTCTGAATAGTCAGATATTTCATCGGGATGGAATTTACTGACTGTATTTTTTTATGCCTCACTTGCCTCACTGTAAATAAAAAAATTAGCTGTATGTTATGGAAATATTTCCAAGAAAGCAGCTTGGGAACAGGACGATGTCTAGCTGATAATGCATTTATGACTATAGAGGAAGTTTTCTTTAGTCTGTGGGTGGAATAGTTAGTTAGATAGAGGGGATTTCCAGCATGCACAGCACCATGTGAATCTAGACCACAACGACCTCCTGCCAAGCAGACAGACAGTTTATTAATTCCCTTTTTAAAGCAATTACTTTTAAGGGCAAATGGAGTGCTTCAGACAACAATGAAGCATCAGATGCAGGACAGAGAGTAGCAGAGGAGAGGAAGAGCATGAAAAGAAGAGCACCCTTTCTCTTTGTATGTGATGATTAACGTAGTAAGCTGCGACAACTGTGCAAGGATTGTGTATTTTTATTCTCAGGTCTATAGATAGGTGCTAAGACCTGCAGATAAGGATCTCCACTTCAGCTGTTTAGATCAGATTTGGATGCAGAATCAGAAATACTTTAGTAATCTCCGAGGGATTTGGATGCTGCAGACAGTGATCAGAAATCAAACATTCTTTTCAAGAATTTTACCAAGATGTATGCAGGAGTGTTGTGCAAAACTTTAAAGGAATTCATGTTTAAAAGCTTTATAATTTAATAAGAGCTGGTTTTTGTAACAGGAGTAAATGATCACTTTGACTTATTGAAGATAAAGAAATGCTCATAGAGTTGCTGGAAAGGCAAAAAATCTTTAATACAAATAGATAAATGAGAAATAGATGTTAAAGAATTTGGACTAATAGTGCGCAGTAGGCAAGAAAGTCTTATTGGGATACATGATCTCATATCCCAGGGAGTCCTTAACAACACTGAAACAAAGCTGGTGCACTTTGGAAATGAGTCCATTGGAGTTATGAAGTTAGAATAAAGGTTTTGCTACAACTGAGTAAAGTTAAGAAGGCAGGGAATAATATAAACGATATATCTCGAGTTGGTGATGTTTTAGGTATGTGTTGCAGTCAGTGACATGGATGTCAGAGGGTAAAAGATTTCCAACATCGTCTGGAAGACAATAAGTTTTCACTGATGTGGAAAAAACAGTAGATCAAAGCAGGACAGCAGCAGGATACTTATATTCACCTGAAAATCCACAGTTGGCTCGCTGGGCTGAAGGAATGTATTTCTCACTGTTATTTAGAGTCTGTTCACAAGCCTGGAAAGCTCAAGAAGACAATCAAAGAGTCTGACAGAAGCAGAAACCCGTAGAGAAAAAAATACAGAACAAGCTGGAGGAAAGGAGAACTTATTCACAAAGTAAACTGGGAATTGATTTCACTTCTTTAATCACAGCAACGAAAACATTTCCGTCAGCGCCCAAACTTTTGCATGGCCTTCACAAATATAATAGTTTAACATGTCCTTGATAAATAAATGCAAAACTCTGACATTTTAAATCCTCATTTACCTTTTCAAATAGTGACATTTGGATTAGATTCAGTAAAAAGTTTAACTAAGAATATACTCTTGAAGTGGAAAGTAGAGCTTTCGCACAAAAAGCTTTGGCTTTCAAAACAAGAACAAAAATCTAAAGATCCTGCCAAACAAATCCAGCTTTTTCTTTGCTTTTATATACTCCTATTTGGCTGGTTCACAGCAGGAACGTGGCATGAGTCTTGCGCTTGCTTTGCTGAACTGTTGCATCACAACTGCATGCTTGTATTCACATCAGTAACTTCCATCATCCTCTGTTAATGACTGGGATGATGATGATAATTACATGGTTTGTGTAATCCATGACTGATATCCCTAAATAAGAGGGAAGTTGCCCAACTTCCAAATTTATTTATTTTTGCTGGATAACTTCCTGGACTCTCCCTGTTTTTTGTCCGCGCTGCACTTCGGATAGGCTAGAGAAGATACTGTGACCAGTACTCTGACTGTTTTATAGAAATAAAGACACGTTTATCAATAAAGCATCTTTTATGTACCAGACAATTCAAAGCGCTTTACATAAAATATTAAAACCATTACAAATGGTGTAGAGAAGCATAAAAGACACCAACAAATACCAACAATCACAATAAAATCGTAATTTAAATTAAAATCATTATAAGCAAGATCAGTTTAAAATGACCGTGCAGATTTTATGCATATGCATGAGAAAAGAAATGTTAACGCTGATTTAAAAATGTCTGAATGTGAGAGTTTAAAGGCATAAAAGCAATTTTGTTACTTTGAAAGGAGTTTATATTGCCCAGTTGCAACTTTCATTTTTCTAAATTATCTGATTTTTAAATTTTTTTTTTTTTTTATTGCTTGTAAGCTGCATTTTGTTGTTTAAGAAATCCTGCTTGCACAGTGAATACCGGGCGAAAGGTGTGTTCTTCATTTTATGAGGCCAATATAATGATAAATGTTTTTCAATCTGTATTTACTGCTCTGCATCTCACACAGCTGGTAACGTGGCACCATTACTCCATGTCCTGCACATGCAGCAATCCTGATATAAAATCAGGCCAAACAAGATCATTGTGTGCTCACACACATCAAGCTCTCATTGTTGAATCAGCTGAGTTACAACAGGAGCTTTGGTTATAGTGACGAGTTTACTGAGAAGACACCGTGGCAGGATTGTTTATGCCTCCCCTACCTGCTCAAAGGAACATCAGCAGCAGATCAACTTCAGCACTTTCACAGCTGGCATGATGTGCAAAGCTGTAGCATCAGTCCTGACATGAAGAAGGCATGTATGAGAAGGCCTTCCTAGAGATCAGTAACTGAAGTAATTGATTAATTTTAATTTAATTCTTTTTAATAAATCAGAGGCACAGTGGAGCAGCATGAAAGAGCAGCATAGAGCAAGGCATTGTGATTTAAATAAATTAAAAACAACGCAGTTAAATGTAATGTTTAAAACAAAATAACAGCAAAAACTGCGGCAAACATTTTTAATTTTATACATGAACTTAACAAAGAGCAATTAAAGTGGCAAACATGAAAGATAAAAGATAAAAAACTGACAACAAATATATTGAGGCAGATGGCTACCCTCCCTGAGCCGGGTTCTGTCTGAGGTTTTCTTCCTGTTAAAGGGGAGTTTTTTCCTTCCCACTGTCGCCGTGTGCAGCTCAGGATGGGGGATTGGATCGAAGTCATGACTCGATGCCATCAGTTGGTTTCTATTATAGGATATGTATGAATTGGCTCGAAATGATGTGTATGTTGATTTGTGTATGTAAAGTGCCCTGTGACAGCATTGTTGGGAAGTGGCGCTATACAAATAAAGTTGAATTGAATTGAATAGATAATTTACAGAAACAGTAAAATCCATGTTGAGATGCACAAAATGATAAAATGCTTCAGCACCAAAGCATATAACAGTGCAGTGTTACTGCTTCTCCTGTGGAAATGGAGCATTTCTGTTTTACTTGGATAATAACTGCATCAAATAGTGTCACAAAAATATCATTTTTAGATCCTAAAGTACATAGAAACTACTGCGTACATGATAATCTTTTTTACCAAGTCCAATTCAGGGTCAAAGGGAAGCTGGAGCCTATCCCAGCAATCACTGGGTGAGAGGCAGGTACACCCTGAACACGTTGTCAGTCCAGCAAAAGATCTAATCTTTCCATTAAAAAACAAAACTATTACAGTCCTGATCAAAATCTTAAGACCAGTTGAAGAATTGCTACAATTTACCTTTTGCTTGTTTGGATCTCAAGGATAGTTTAAGTAGAGCTACAATATGCAAAAGTAAGAAGGGGGAGTGTGACGAAAATCACGTTGAAAAAGTAATTTATTGAAAACAACAATTAAACTGAAATAGGCTGTTTATCAACTGATCAAAAGTTTAAGACCACAGACTATGAAAGCCAAAATCTGCTCAAAACTCTCATTTTCTTTCGGGCTTTAACACGGTCATGCCTTCCTAATGGCTAAAGCTAAGAAGCTTTCTCTTCTTGAAAGTGGTCGGATCATCGAGCTACTTAAGCAAGGTCTCTCGAAGTGTGCCATTGCTGCTGAGCTTGGATGCAGTAAGACAGTCATTCTAAAAAAAATTTAAAGATCCTGAGCATTATGGAACAAAAAACACAAGTGGTAGACCCAAAAAAATTACACCTGCGCTGAGCTGGAGGCTCTGATTGGCTCTTCATCAAGACACAGGATGGTCTTCGACCCAAGTTAAGGCCCTTACTGGTGCCGACTGCAGCACAATAACCATCAGACAGCATCTGCGGGAAAAGGGTTTCAAAAACAAAAACCAAATTCAAAGACCTTGTCTCCTTCAACGCCACAAAACTGCCTGTGTCCACTTTGCCAGGGAGCATCAAACATGGGACATTGAAAGGTGCAAAATGTTTTATTCTCTGATGAGAAAAAATTTGATCTCGACGGTCCAGATGGCTTCCAACGTTACTGGCATGACAAGGAGATCCCACCTGAGATGTTTTCTACCCGGCATAGTGGAGGGGGTCCATCATGATCTGGGATGCTTATTCACTTAGTGTAACACTGCAGCTTCAGGTGGTGCAGGGTCATCAGACGGCGGTTGTTTATGTTTAGATATTGCAGCGGGCATCGTTCATGACTGAGGGCCCTCGTCTGTGTGGTAACCGCTGGGTTTTTCAACAGGACAACGCTGCAGTTCACAATGCTCGCTTGATGAAGGACTTCTATAGGAAGAATAACATCACACTTTTGGACCATCCTGCATGTTCCCCTGATTTAATTCCCATAAAGAACATTTGGGGATGGATGGCAAGGGAAGTTTATAAAAATGGTCATCAGTTCCAGACAGTTGATGCCCTTCGTGATGCCAATCCCACCACTTGGAGTAATGTTCCCACTAGCTTCCTGGAAACACTCGCATCAGGCATGTCCAAAAGAATTTTTGAAGTAATTAACAAGAACGGCGAAAGCTACTCGTTACTGAGTCCAACTGACAATTTTTTTTTTCTGGTTTAGAGAGTTTTTTGTTATTTTTTGAGCGATGGTCTTAAACTTTTGATCAGCTGATAAACAGTCTATTTCAGTTTAACTGTTGTTTTCAATAAATTACTTTTTCAAAGTGGTTTTTGTCACACTCCTACTTCTTCCTTTTGCATATTGTAGCTCTACTTAAAATCTCACTGAGATCCAAATATGCAAAAGGTAAATTCTAGCTATTTTTCAACTGGTCTTAAGATTTTGATCAGGACTGTATAATATCAGACAACACAATGTTTCTGCAGAACAGATTAAGATGCGGCTGATAATTTTAGCCTATTAAACTGATACAAACATAACTCATCAAATCAGATGATAATGTTGGAATGAGACACAACTGACAGGACAAGCGTTTATTCTGCCGCTCTTGCATTTGTGAGTCATGTTTTACTTTTACAGTCTGTTTTTTTCCCATTCTCTTCGCCTGTGGTTATATTATCTTAGATATTTACAGAATACTATTATTCTGTGTGTGATAATGTTTGCGTCAGTGGTACTATACGCTTATGTATGGAAGTACAGATGTGAGTGTGTGTGTGTGTGTGTGTGTGTGTGTGTGTGTGTGTGTGTGTGTGTGTGTGTGTGTGTGTGTGTGTGTTTTAGGCAGTCATATTATCCACAGCCGTACAATGAGCTGGTTTCAGATATCAGCTCTGGAAAGTCCCTGGATAATTACACTGGACTTTGTCTCCGTCTCTCTCTCTTCCCTCTCTTTCTGCTCTTAATCTCCTTCTTGTCTTGATAAATGCAAGTTGCTTTTTTTTTTAATCTTTAACTTGCACAACCAAGACTAACTCTGCTCTTCTCTACCCTCCTCTTCACTGCCGAAACTGTGTGCATTTCTTTGGTGTGTTTTAGCCATTTAAACAGATATGAGGTCTGACAGGTGTTGCATCTCGACTGCATTTGCAAAAGATGAATATTGAAGCCGTTTTGACATTTGTTAGGACTTGATTGAATGCTAATTATATTGCGCACAAAGTCAAGTTTCAAGTCCAGGGGAATTCACAGCAGCCTATTTCCATACCACTGCTATCTAAAAGCGAAAGCACTAACAATGTTCCCGTCTATTCTAAGCTTCGGTGCAACTTTCCTGTTATGGCACAGTGTTGAAGACACTGACTTGCTCCCAGGTGGGTTAGAAATAAATCTTTCCCTCTGTAAATGAAACTTTCCTTATTCCCTGCAGTGCAAAAGAAAACTTGAAACAAATCACATGGTTACATTTTTAGGAGTTGCTGTAATGTAAAATTAGCCCAAAGGAGCCGAGCGGCTGCAGATACGGTTCACATTAGTTTCAATGTTTTTTAGAAAAATGTTGTACATGTGACTTTTTTATGGAAGTTAGAGTTACAATAAGAAAACAGCTGATTTACATCATGTGTTTAACAGGAAATTAGTGCTGTTTGAAGTTGTGGGGAATCATCCAGCCACTAAATTTGGCAAACTAAAACTTTTTGAGACCAACAAGTTCTTCAGTGTTGCATAGTTCAGCTGGCGGCAGGCTATCTCACTACCACTGAGGAAAGGCCGGGAAGATTTTTTTTCTCTTTTACTGGCAGGCCTGTGATCAGCGAGTGAGAAAACCAGCCAACCATCAGACATGCGAGCTCACAGGTGGAGTTCAGATACGCTTCTCGACTCCGAGAAGGAACAAACCCCTGACGTTGTTAGAAAATTCTGCTCTTTCTCTGCAGATTTTTCAACACTCAACCAGTCAATTTGTCTGCTTCCATTTCTGTTCATTTACGGATGAATAAGCTCTTCACACACCCAAAATATATATGTAAACATAAACAAATTATTGATAAAGGCTTCATCATCATTACTGCAAAATGCTAATTACATTTAGTGACTTTCAGATTGGTATGAGTGGAATATTGCAAAACGCTGCAGCCCATTCATTCTTCTTTTGACTGAATCAAAACGCTGTAAGTGTTTTAACCCATCTGCAACAGTTAAGTAATTATTGGTTACCATAACAACAGTTTGGTTCTGCAAACCACTGGTTCAGACTAAAACATCCCAATTTGAATAAAAAAGCACAACTGAACTGTTGCAGACTTGCTGTTAGGACACTCCTTGTTAACTGGTAATGCAGTATCCATGTCTCTTCTCTGAGCGCTTTCCACAGAGTAAAAGTCATTCCAATATTAAGTTTTGTCTCGTAGGTCTCGCTCAGTCTGTTTCTCTCTTTCCATACCTCGCTTCCTCTGATAATATCTGATAACGTCCTTTAGCATTTCTTTGATAATCAGCCATGGTGTGCGTTCAAAACAGCTGGTGTGTTGATATCCAGTTGTTAGTGTGCGGAGAAGTGTGTTAAGCGAATCTAAGCTATAAAGTGAGGCAGCGTACTGGAAGAAAATGTTGTAAAAAGCAGTTTCTCAGCTTTGGGATGCTGCCGGGCAACGGCAGCTCTGTATATATACACAATGAATGTCACTGTACCATTAAAACAGGACAAAAACAGATATTTTTAAGGTCAGGACGTTGCACAGTGCTACTTTAAGCTTTCAGAGGAGACACAAGAAATTGTTTAAATCAACAAATTACACTGAATGTTTGTAAGTTACACTGCATAACATGAAAAATAGTTTTAAAAAGGAGTATAGAAAATAAATAGTCACAACCGTGAAGGTTTTTATCCTTGATTTTAAACACCTAGGTAGTTAATCAACTGGTACGGGTTTATTCAATGTAAACTAACAGTATTTCTAAATCAGTTCTGTCACTCACAAGAAGCCCGTACATCCCAGAAACCAGGTATACTTTTTCAGTCATAGTAAAGGCACGAGCATCCATGCTCTGTATCATTTGCAAGTCGAGGAGGGTTAATTCATTATTAAAGGTGATTTTAAGTAACTATTAATGTGGCCATTTATGGCTTCATCTTATGTTGCTAAAAGAAACAACAAATAGTTTCTTTGTCTCTTGATTAGATGAAGGAAAATGAGTAAAATAGCATGAAAATGTGAAGGATAGATCTTTAATGACAGTCACTTTGGTGGACAGTGACAAATATGCATGCATGCATCTATGAGCTGTAGAAAATGTTGGAATAAATATAGACATTACCTGTGTTGCCATCATGATGATTTTAATTAGATTATAACCAAAATAAAAAAAAAAACAGTTCAGTCAGTGATACCAAAGTTATTCTTTGGGTTTAGTTCTAGCTGGTAAACAAAAGCTAGCTAAGCACTTGCTTTTGCAGGCTAATACAAACTGCAGTTGGCTGATGGCTGAATATTAGCGCATTAGTCAGATTTTTTAACCAATTTTGAAGGCAATATGAACTCAGTTCTTTTTGTCACAGCTTTTCATTAACTATATTCCTAAGAAATCTTTAACAACTCAAAATTCTACTAAGTCCGCTTAAATCTGATTATCATGACGCGACATGTGAACCAAAGTACAAAAAGACCCATATTCCACTGACCTACATTCAGTAGTATTCAGATTGTGTGTCATTTGTCTAATTTGCTTTCTGTGTATTTCTGTGCGTTCAGGAGTTGGAGCGGTTTGAGGTGTTTGTGAAGAGGAAGCCAGCTTTTGATGTGGTCGTAGATGGGCTGAATGTAGCAAACATGAACAAGGATAAAAGCAAACTATCAGACACGGTAAGAAGATACACAGATGCACATGCTTGCAGAATACAGTTCCTTCGAAGTTTAATGGTTTATAATTTGCCTTTGGTTCTGCACACACATACAGTTTTTACAGTCTAGATTTCAGTGGTTTCTTCCTACATGTATGTCCATCCAACACATGGGATTTTTTGTCTGTTTCACAATGACTAACCCTGCAGTGTCTGAAAGTTAAATGTGAGCCTTTATAACTGGCCAGTACCTGATTTTAACAACACCTAACCTACTTGTCTGTCTGCCTACCTACATCTGTCTGCATCTGTGTGTGTGTGTGTGTGTGTGTGTGTCACATTGTTCTCATACATCATAAAGCTGCGAGACAGGAAAGTACAGACAGATCAGCCTATTTCCCTATCTACTCATCTGCTGTAATTGTGGGAAAGCAAAATAAATTATGCAAAGTAAAGGTATCGAAATTTACATCTAGGCCACCAGCAGGACTTTTTATTCAAATAAATGAAATCAGATGTACTGCAGAAATATGAAAATAAATGCTGAATTCAGTGAAATACTACAACCGCCATGTTCACACAATGTAATGCTAACTGATGTTTGAGCTGTCCCTGTAAAGATTATCAAAAGTAAAAGATATTTTATGTTGAGTTTAGTGTTTTATTTTGATTTTGCAAACATTTTGAGCAAAAGAAAAGGAAAGGAGCTCCAATATTTAATGTGTCCCTTTATCAGTGTGTTAAAGTTGTAGTTTTTAAACAGCTCTTGTTAGATAAAACCAAGTGATACAATTTTTAAATCTTTACATATGGTAACAAGTCACTATTAGATCCACATATTTGTTAACACAAATTAGTGATCCAGTCACATGGCAGCAGCTCAGTGCATTTAGCCATGTAGGCATGGTCAAGAAGAACTGGTGATGTACTGGGATTTTCACATCCAACCATCTGTCGGGTTTCGAGAGAACGGTCTGAAAAAGAGAAAATATCCAGCGAGCAGCAGTTGTCTGGACCAGTTTGTATTGTTGATGTTACAGGAGAATGAGTTAGACTCTGACTTTGTTGGAGATGATAGAAAGGCAACAGCAAGTCCAGTAAGTACTGGTTCCAACCAAGATATGCATCTCTAAACACAACACGTCAAACCTTGAGGCAGATGGTCTACAGCAACAGAAGACCACACCGGGTGCCACTCCTGTCAGATAAGAAGAGGAAACTGAGGCTACAATCCATACAGACTCACCAGAACTGGATGATAGAAGATGGAGAAACATTGCTGGTCTGATGAGTCTCCAGTTCAGCTCCACATTCACATGGTAGGATCAAAATCAGCTGGAAAAATCATGACAACATGGATCCATCCCGCCACCTATCCACAGTTAAAGCTGCTGGTGATGATGGGGGATATTTTTGCCCTTTATTGCCAACTGAGCATCATTTAAAGACCACAGGTCATCTGAGCATGCTGACCATATCTGTCTCTTTATGACCACAGTGTAACATGATGGAAACTTCCAGCAGGATAATGCACAGTGTCACAAAGCTCTGATCATCTCCAACTGCTTTCTTCAACGTTTACGATGGGTTCACTGCAATCCAGTGACCTCCACAGTCACCAGATTTACATCCAATAAAGCATCTCTGGGATGTGGGAGATTCTCATCATGGATGTACAGGAGACAGATCTGCAGCCACTATGTGATGCTTCATGTCAATATGGAGCAAAATCCCTGAGGAATGTTTCCAACACCTTGTTGAGTCTAAGAATAAAGGTCTGAAGAAAAAGGAAGATCCAACCTAGTAAGAATGAATTGCACCTCATCAGTGACCAGAGAGTGAAAGTTCTGCCTCCCAAAACCTTGTCCCAATATTCTGCAGCCATGAGCTTATCAAAGCGGCTGCTTAACTCTTGAAAAATTAAAATTACTGATGCTCACAAAGCAGGGGAACAATAGAAAGTATTTCAAAAGTGTCTAAGAAATTCTTCTGAAAGTGATGCTTGTGAACCTGCTAGAAAGATAGGGCTCCTTTTAAAGCAAAAGGCCTTGTGAAAGAGTTAGCAGACATAGGAGTACGAGTCCATCGCTCCACTTTGTAGTTACACCTGTAGGAATATTCATGGAAGAGTCATCAGTATAAAACCCTTTCATGCATCCACACATTCTTAAAATTCAGCCTCACATGTTTGTAGATGGTTGTCAGACAGAATAGAAGGTATAGAAATATTCTTTTTCTCAGTCTAAAGTACCAAAACACTTCATGTTTTGAGAGAAAAGGGTTGGAGAATAATTGCTCTGTTCACACATTGACCATTTTAGCGTAAAGGAAATCACATACCACCTATAAAAATGTCACATCATCTGTAAAAGCTGAGAATGACTTCCATGAGTTTAAAGATCCCTAAACTCTCCTCAAAGTCCAAAATGGACGACCCATTAATGAGCAAGGTGAATGTGGTGCCAAGTCACTCGTGGTCCCCTGTCACTGACATCAGAAGAGCAGCACATGCAAGAAAGTCCAAGAATCTCTCAGAACTAGAGGTCTTTCACTGGAAGAACGAGCGGAAATCCCCAAAACTAGAACTGAAAGACTCTTAACAGGCTACAAAAAGCATTTACAAGCGATTACGGTTGCCAAAGGGGCTCTTGCCAAGAATGGACCATAAAGGATGCCAAATATTTTGCTTTGGGCTGTTTTCCATCTGTGTCTCTTTGAAACTGAAATGTGATGTTGTTTAAGGTTTTTATAAATTGTATTATCTTTAACTTTGAGCCTTTTGCAAAACAGGTAATCTTTTCCTCACTCAACCATTTGCATTTGCTGAAGATTTTGACCAAGGTATACAACCGAAGCTTTTAGAGAAACACTGATTTTGACCTGATTGTGATGCCAGATGAAAAGTCAAAGAAACCAAAGAACTATTTGCCCTCAGTGGGACATGAAAAGATACACAAATAATGCGGTTATGTTAAGATATTTTTTAACCGCAGGAAAAGTCAGGGAATTTGCTATGAAATGTGACATATTATGACCTTTTTCACTATTTAAAGGCAGTTTTCTGAAATCTTAGTAAACGTCGTCAACATGTTTTGATCACAAAAATACAGAACAATGGCTTCTTTTTCAGCTGTCTTCCTATCTCGGTTCATATCTGCAAGTTTTAAGGGGTGAAGCAATCCACTCCACATTAGTCCTCTTTTCTTTGAGGTCTATCTCTTTTAAAATCAGTCATAAATCTTTGCCCGACCAGCCAAATGTAAATGTGGACTGAAATTACGGTAATCTTTAAGCGTGTTATTACTGTACGAGAGAGCATACAGTTCTGGGGCTGATGGTAAACACGGCCTGACACCAAACAGACTTGCATTTTTATTTTTCCTTCGTCTACATTTTGCTCACAGATGATTGGTACTTCTTTAGGTTACAGTCCTAATGAAAGTCATGCATTGAATTGGTCCAACTTGACAAAACACCAAACCTCAGATGGCGTATTGTAACAGCTTGCCAGCAGGTAATGAATGAGTAAAAATGATGTAATTCTACCATATCGCACATCTGCCTGTTCAACCCTGAGCTTCTCTCTTTGTTTATTACTTTTTGTTTAAGTTTGAAAGAGGCAGATACAGAGAACGGTTGCTTAGTTAGACTTTGTTTTCATTCTGATGTGCGTTTACATACCTGCAGGTGCTGTATTCATTAACAAATAAAAACTAGGAAAATCCAGCTCCAAACTGAAAAAAACAGAAAAAAGTAAAGAAAATGCCCACAAGAAGTTGGGTTTTTGAGTTTTGAACTTGGCATTATAAGCTATAGCAGATCTGTTGCTGTGTAACTTCTTTTTTTACCAGTTAAATTAACTATTTAATAAGTTATAAGAGTTAAAAGTTGACGGCTAAAATCCAGAAAGTTCTGACTGATTATATCTCAGGTTAAATGGCTGCAACCTGACAGGAAGTTTAATATACGGTTAACTTTTAGCTGACAGGGTTGTATAATATCAGCTGTGTAGCATAGATGGCCTATAAAATCATTATAGTCAAAGCTGATTTTAATCTTGCTCACTTATTAACATTGACTTACACTAAACAGACACATTTTTTGTCTTTTCATAATGTATGAAGGGGTATATTTCACAGGATTTTAAAACAAATCCAGCTGCAAATGTCTGAAAATGTCTCTATATCTGAAGTTCTATTCAGGAACATCAAGCTTTCTAGCCCACATGTTTAAAGATATCCCAAATTAAGCATTATTGTGGGGGCCTGCGGTGGAAACATGCTATTAAAATGAAAATAATTGATGCTCATAGCTGGAGAACATCATATGAAGATTTTTAAAGTTTAATTAAGCAGTTTAGAGACGCATTGGAAGACCAAGAGGAGATCCCAAAGTTAAAGAAATACTTCTTAGAGAGACATGTAGGGTTGCTAGAAATACAAATAGAAACCCCCCATTTTGCGACAAAAAGCCTTCAGATGGATTAAGCCAACTCTTGAGTGCTGGTCTGCTGTTCTGCTGATCAATTATAACTACACAGTTATGACCCTGATGGATATGTCAACATTAAAAAGAACTTTCCTGCATGCTTGGAGAGAAAAAATGCTTCTGAATTTTATTATAACATATTTAATCAAAATTTTGTATTACAAAATAATAATTTTATGGCTCACAATTACAATTGATTTCCAAATGATTTACTTCTTTGGCAAATTGACTGTCTTTTGATTATGTTAGTCTCCTCATCATAACACTTTGTGTTTCCACACTGTATGCCACAATTTGCAAAGCTTATTCTAATTCCCTTGTTTAATCGCTGACATTGATCTTAAAGGGGATTTTATGAGCCGTACTGACAAGTCCAGTCTAAACAGGACGGCATTAGCAAATGCAAAATCTGTAAAAACATGACAGAAACTTTGCATTACTCATATTAGAATTTCGTATTGCATCCTACATTGCGGTTATGGATCTCAATGGCTTGTGGGTTTCATTACTGGCTTTGACGTAATTAAGTATTTGTATTTTATTTCTTATAGCTAGTACTGAGATACTTTTTGTGTATGTTTTAGTTGTTGGCAGTGGTGTCAGAGCTCGAGCGTCAGGGCCTGACTGTTCTGGTCCTGGGGAGGAAACACATGCTGCGGCCCTCCAGATCCTGGGACAGACTGAACATGAACCTTATCCAGCAGAAAGCCCATTGCTTCTTTACTGATAACATGTAAGAATCTCACAATTGAACGAGACAGAGAAAAGCTTCAAATAATATGAAACACAACCAGTATTTATGATATTAAAAAAAAGCATCATCGTTATTAAAGAAGATATATATTCACTCATTTAAACTTAGCTGTGCTTTTATGTATTCAAAACGCTCTAAAAGAATCTGTCTAATGATATTATCTCAAACCTACCTTTTTCTATGTATGTCAGTTCTGAGGATGATCCTTTCCTGCTGTATGCCACTTTGCATTCTGGGAACCACTGCCGGTTTGTGAGCAGGGACTTGATGAGGGACCACAAGGCCTGCCTGCCAGACGGAGCTTCCAGACGTCTCTTCTTCAAGTGGCAGAGAGGTCATCAGCTAGTGGTAGATGGAAACATCACAGCAAGCAAAAGAGTCAGATTTCAGGTAAAATAAAAAATAGAAAAAGTTTAAAAATGCAAATGTTTAGATTTGAGGGGAAAATGAGCCAAAGTGTGCGAAGTAATTGTCTGTATGTGTGTTAACAGACTATTCCCAGTTATGACACCATTGTCCAGACGACTGGAGACTCGTGGCACATACCCTATGATGACGCAAACGACAGAAGCACTTATGAAGTGCCACAGCGGTGGTTGTGTCTCATAAAAAATCACTGAAGATTCAATGTTTTGGAGTTAAGATGTGAGAAATAAATTGATGCAACTATGAATTTGTGAATAAAACTTAAGAAACAGATAAGGTGTCTGTACTTTTTTTTTTTTTTTTCACCATCATTACTGATTATTAAATTTGAAACAATATCACATAAAAATGTTTGGATATTTCTTCAGATGAAAATTATTCTAATAAATTAAAAAAATAAAATCTAAAATAGAATGTCCAAATTATTTGTTATTATAATAATAATAATAATAATAATAATAATAATAATAATAATAATAATAATAATTCAATATACAAGATATTACTAACTTTAATATTGAAAATTATTTTAAATTGTATTGCACTTATTTCTTTTCCCAGTTACTATTACCAATGACATACAGCATTTGTGAAATAAATAACACAGCAAAATCTGTGTGTAGCTTTTCAAAAAGTGAACCATAATACCTTACAATGTTCTCATGTTGGTGTTCACTCTTGTTGTAAGTTGCTTGGTTGCACTCTCTCATAGTAAAAAAAGAAATAAAACAACACATAATGGCTTTATATACTCCTAGATCATTTTACACTGTCAAGGACCAACTGTGTAATTCAGTGTTTTTCAACCACTGTGCCGTGGCACACCAGTGTGCCTTGAGAGATAATCAGTTGTGCCCTGAGAAATGATCCAATTATTTTATCAAATCAAAACTTTATTTGTAGAGCACGTTCACATACCTCAAAGTAACCAAAGTGCCGTACAGGTACAATAAAATAAATCAACATTAAAAGCACTAAAATAAAGACAACAAAATAGTTAAAAAGACAAAATAAGACAGAAAAGACCTAGTGGTCCTGCTCTCCGGAGTTAAAAGCCAACATAATTTCACCTGATTTGTCTAAAAAGCAGCTCTGTGTTCATCCAAACAGGCCTAAAACTGTCTGTGAAAGATCATAAAATTATTTTGTTGATCGGATTTCTATTCAAGACACTTTGACAAGATGCACTTCATATTATTTATATTGCCTTTTTTTTTTTTTTTAAAAATACATTTTTGGTTTGTGATCTGCCTTGTGATTTTGTCAGTGAAAAAAGTGTACCTTGGTTCGACAATGGTTGAAAAACATTGGTGTAATTCATTCCACAAAAGCCAAGTCCATAGGAGGATATTTGTATGTGAAATTATTACATATTTTATTAGTTTGTTAATTTTTACTACTTTTATTTATATCATAATTATTATTAGAATATGTTTTCATAATGTTCTTATAAAAAAATGAAAAACAGTAAATGTACAATTATTAGTAGTTGCGCACTACCAAGACACAATGCAAAACAAAACAAATTTAAAAAAGAATCTATTTATTTTTATTTGTTTTTAAGCCTGTTTCGGGCATCAAATTTAAAATAAGCGACAATTTCCCATTGAAGTCAAGTTTATTTGACACGGAAGCTAAAATGTGAAGAACCACTTCCGGTGTATTTGTTTCCCATCTTTTGCTTCACTTGTTTCTCAGTTTACTTTCAGTTTATTTCATTGTTTTACCTAATTTATTTTCTTCCGTCATGTCTAGGGGATCTAGTGCAGGGTTTGACCGGCACATTACCATCTTTTCACCGGAGGGAAGACTCTACCAAGTCGGTCAGTAGTGAAGAAATAATGGAAAAAAAACTCAAGTTGCTCTGTCATCACTGCTAATTGCTAAATTTGGTTAGCATCTACTCATACCTGATGTTGCAGTGAGACAATTATTTAGTCAGATTGCGATGAAAATCATAAATAATGAATAACTAGTCACTTTAAAATAAATTCCAGGTTATTTTTCTGTAATTTTGCGAGCTACCTTTATTAATTAAATATAGAGTTCTACCATAAGGAGCGCTTACAGTAATATTTTCTTAATTTTGAAATCTAAATAAACATTAGAGCTAATTGCTATCTTTTTTTTTCTTTTAGTTTGGTTGACCATTAATTGTCAGGTTTTTTTTTTTTGTTTTTTTTAAATAAATTCTTATGACACAGTTGTAGTATGATAACAGTGAAATAGCACACAAGCATCCCTATGTATAATAATAGCCTTTTTTTGTTGTTGGTTCTTTGTTTTTGCTTGCTTTATAGGTTGTCTACAAGAACAATTTTTTATGGTCAACTTGTTGAAAATAACGTATTTAAAATACAAAACCTATTACTAAAGCATACAGTTGACTGTAGATCCAAGCTACCCTGTCCTTTTAGTATGTAACGAACTACCTGATAGTTAGATAGATACCTGACACTTCAGTCTTCAAAAATAGCCTGGATGGACTTGATGCTGTTGTTTTACCTAATGTGTATAACAAGCAAAATGCTTCCTCCAAATTATTGTGCTTAGTTTTGTAGTTAAAATCAAGTTGTGTTCACTGTGCATGGCTTTGGACCTAAAAACCACAACTTCATCTGTTGACATGACACAAATGCTCACCAACACGTAGTTGTTGAACCATTTGAAGATAAATAGCCATCAGTATATTTTGATTCACTTGCCTTTAAAATATAAAAAAGGCATTAATGCAACATTCTTCCTGATGAAAACATTCATAACAATTTTGAAAAGTTGGAACAACTATAACTCATGATCTCCTTCTGTCTTCTTCAGAGTATGCATTTAAAGCCATCAACCAGGGAGGACTGACCTCTGTGGCAGTCAGAGGAAAGGACTGCGTTGTAGCCGTCACGCAGAAGAAAGTGCCTGTCAGTATGAACACTAACATCTGTGTTTTTGATTTGATTCCCCAATTGACTCATGTCTTTCCTTTTGTGTTTGTCAGGACAAGCTGTTAGATGCCAAAACTGTGACACAACTGTTCAGAATCACAGAAAACATAGGCTGCGTGATGACTGGCATGACTGGTAAGTAACGTCTCATCGGACTGATATTCTGAAAGTCCAATTGTAAATGGCCTTTCATGTGTGTGTATACCCTGCAGCTGACAGCAGGTCTCAGGTGCAGAGAGCTCGCTATGAAGCAGCTAATTGGAAGTACAAGTACGGCTATGAGATCCCTGTAGACATGTTATGCAAACGCATGGCTGATATATCCCAAGTCTACACACAGAACGCTGAGATGAGGCCGCTCGGCTGCTGTGAGTAATATACCTGCTTGTTCCCTAAAAACCTGCCAAGAGGTCTTCTCAAGCTCTTGGCTCTTAGTTTTTGTAGTTTGTGGTTGTACAACTGTGGCTTTAGAAGAATTTTTATTCTCTATAATAATTTTTAATTTAGAATTAAATTGCCATTTTACAAGTCCTTTGCAAAAAGCATAAACTATATATTTAAATTGAGTCATTTTTACCTTTTTGAGCCCTTTTTGTGCTGTGCCTCCTCCATCCAGGTATGATAGTGGTTGGTATGGATGAAGAGTTGGGCCCACAGCTGTATAAGTGTGATCCGGCCGGCTACTACTGTGGCTTTAAGGCCACAGCAGCTGGAGTCAAACAGACTGAAGCCACCAGTTTCCTGGAGAAGAAAATCAAGAAGAAACTGGACTGGACTTTTGAGCAGACTGTAGAGGCAAGAAATGCGTTAATACACATCCATGTAGTTTATCCAAAACAGAAATGACCAGATCTAGAATTTCATACTGAAATAGTGTCCTAAAACAGACATGATGAGAAACTGTGTATGTATCATACAGGGTTTTCTGCACATTTTGTAGGTGGACAGGTAGCGTGGTAATGACATAATAAACAACATTTAAACTTTATTCAGTCAGTTTCTTGTAAAAACATTTTAAATTTCTGTTAAATTATCAATTAAAGTATTAAAAAAAACAATGAAACTGATCATTTTTGATCAGTTTAACAAATGCTTTCTGTGAAATGAATGCAGCTATTTTAGAGACAAAGACTTTCATTTATTCACCTTCAAAACACAACAAGCCTCCTCATCATTAACTAGAAATTATTATATCTTTCAGTTTTACCTGAATTTCAACTGCATCTTTTTCAAAGATTGAAATGTTTTATTGTCTCCTCCTTTTCAGACTGCTATCTCCTGTCTGTCCACTGTTCTGTCCATTGATTTCAAGCCCTCTGAGCTGGAGGTGGGAGTTATCACTTTGCAGGAACCTAGATTTAAGTGAGTATTTCCCAGTCACAATTCTACTCCGGACCAATCAAACCATGTCACCTCCTGACAAAAGACTACATTTACAATCAACCTCCTGGTGTAAACAAGTTGAAATGAGATCAAAGCAAACATTCACATGACTGAAGAAAAAATATTATGTTTAAATTGTACGTTTTTCTTCTAGGGTTATGTCGGAGTCTGAGATCGATGTTCACCTGATGGCTTTGTCTGAGAGAGACTGAGGAAGGCTGCCTGCTATTCCATGAGGAAGAGGGTGAAGGGTAAAACCAGAGGAATCCCTCATAAAATCCTCTCAGCTGGAAGGAAGTTTAAGATGAAGCTGGTTTGTGCTGTTCAGACAAGATTCACCGTGAGAATAAACATGAACAATATGGACATTTTAAAACAGGTGGATTGGATTTTACACCCAATCTCTACTGCCAATAAACTCCCTCGATCCTATCAGGTGGTGTACAGAACCGGACTTTATTACCTTCATACTGATTCTTGAGTTTTCTGTCTACATCGAGACAAGTCAGGACTTGAAAAGATAACGAACATTCAGAGCAGTGCACCAAATGACACATAAGTACGCTAACTGGTGGCAGTTGTCAGCCTACATGACTCCAGTTGATGAGTTTGATATGAGCAGACTGAAAGATGGAGGTGTGGGAACACTACAACAACAGCTCAATACCTCTTCAGTGTGGATTTTCTTGCTACACGTAGCCGCCGTTACTCAGGGCTGCCTGCTGTCCGGAGTTTCATGTTCATGCTCTGTACTTTGCAATAACCCAGGGAAAATCTGTGGGAATTCTCCCAATGCTGCAATCTTCTTCACACCCCTGTCAGAGTCTGCTCAGGTCAACATCAACAGGAAGTCTCTCATTATTCCATTCTTACTCTTCTGATGCAATCTTGGATATCCATGGCTGCACTTCAATTAAAGATAATTTTTTGTTGAAAACTAAAGTCTCAGTTTCTGCTTATTTAAATGATTTTTTAACCTAATAAAAAATTAGTAAAAGTCTATTGGATTTAAGTTACAGCTTCCTGATGAGGTGTTCCTGTAGGGACTGGTTCTCGTTGCTTGTTTAAAAGGAGCTTTAAACTTTTTCATAATGACCTACAATTGCATTTAAATACAACAGCTCTGTCATAACAATTATGTCTTTATTACTGGGCTATATATCTATATATCTATATATATATCTTATCTGACTTAGCTATATACATATATATATATATATATATATGTACATATACTATGTATAGTTTTATATTTTTTTTATATCTGCTTTATCCAGTCCAGGTATGTTGGGGTGGGCTTCAGCCTATCCCAGCTGTTACCAGGTGAGAGGCGGGATACACTCTGGTCAGACCACCAGTCTATGACTGACAAACAGCCACTAATGCTCACAAAACCACACAATACATAAAACATTAGTTATAGCAGTATCAACAACTGCAGTGTCAAAACAGCAAAATAATACTTGGACTGTAAAAAATGTTGGACTATGAGTCTGTCTTGGCAGACATTTTGACCTAGAAATAATTTGGATGAGAAGTGTGTTGATTAAAACCGCATTCCACTTAGAGGAAGTACACGATGTGCCTTTTTCTTCCAGCCTGACCTGCCTGCATAGCTGCAAAGGTGAAATGGAATGCAGCCTTTGCTGCTAAAGTGTTAGCACATCATGGCCATAAGCATAAAACTCAGTTCCACGGTGCCCCAATGTTGGGCAGCTTTAACTAATAATGTCCATTTTAGATACCTTTAATTCATTATAAAACATGGACTCAAGTTCAGCTTTAATATGTCGAGTTTTTCATTCTGAAGAGATGAGACTAGATATCGTCAACTGTAGCTCTACTCATTTACTGTAGTTCATAAATAAATACAGATTCTACTGACTGCAGATTTGCACCTAAGGGTCAAACATCCTTGTTACTTTGTAAAGTGGTTTGAGCGATGGCTCTTCTGGGTTTCTGAAGATCTTGCAAAGTTCATCTTTGACTGTTCTTTTTCAGTCCAGATCTTTATCATTTTCAGAGAAATGTTTTGTTTTTTGTTGTTTGTTTGTTAATGCATTTAACGGTGATATATGAATCGTTTAGGCAAATAAAAGGCTCAAAGAATGAACCAAGACTACTTAGTGAAGAGCTCATTTTGTATTGTGCCTTTAGGTGCTGACTGTCTGGCAGTCTATCAAAGACCGATGACTTGTTTTCATTTGTCTAGTTGCATCTACACACATCACAAATAAAGCTAAGTCAGACAAGATGTAAAATTAGATATTTTTTTTAAAACAAAGTGGTTTCCAAAAGGCTATTAGCAGAAGATCTGGGCAAAAGTGTGTTTGCCAAAACTGTACAAGTGGAGGACAGAATAGGTTAACAACAACCTGAACGGTTTAGCAGGTTTTCTGGAGAGAGGAATGATGAATCCTCCCTGTAGCTGAGACCACAACATCTCTGAAGGAATGCAGGATCACCACCAGAAAATGGAACAAAATGCAGCTTAAAGAAATGCTTTATATTTCTTGCGAGCAGTCTGGAAAACGAGCCTGAAGGTCATTTGCAGAGATAATGTGGTTTTCTTAGAGGGTTCAGACTGTAGGAGGAATGAAGCGGCTCAAACCATTTATTGACTTTCAAGCTTGTTTGATAAATGTTTGATAAATCTCTGCACCGGTTTTCCATTTTCCCTGCAACATATAAGGAAATGAAAATTGTCTCAGCAGTCGTATGGAAAAATAAACTACAGAGATCAAAATGGCTATTTGTACCTGAAGGTGACCAGGTACAAATAATAATAATTTGAATAATTTGGCGCCTTCGCCCCTAAAAATGTTTGTCCAACTCTGCTCTGAATGGACAAGGAGGACCACTCAGTCCATAAGCCATAATGACTGCTGGCTGTCTAAACTGTGTGTGTGTGTTTTAATGTTTTGAGATTAGTAAATTGATTGTATACAAGTGTGGCTGTAGATTGTTGATTACCTTTTTAATTGTTTGACTACGCCTACCCAAAGACTGCAGATGGAGACTAGCTAAGGCTAAATCTGGTGTCAGGCATCTTTTGATAATGTTTTTATACATGGTCCCTGGCAAATAAATTAAACTAAACCCTGAGCTTGTTTAAATGTGGTACTAAAATGTGTTTCCTATTGTGTTTTAAATTGACCCCTTGTTATCAGATTTCACTTTCCTGTTTTGTGTGTGAACAAATTACATAGTTAATATCACAAGAGGTCAGTTGAGACACAAATCAGCGACTGGAAGAATATTATACAACCAGATTTTGGCACATTTCTTTTTTTCCCCCTTGAATTACATTTATTATAGTATTTTCAAAACACTTAAATAACAAACTAAAGCTTTTAGACTTCATCTATCGCATTCTGAATCAGGCTGTAAGTAAAAACGTAACTTTAGAGGCTATGGGATGTGCACACCTTTTACAGTATTTTCAACAACACTTCTGTTTGGCCTCTCCCTGAGCCGTCACCTTATCGTGGTGGAGGGGTTTGTGCGTCCCGAAGATCCTAGCAGCTATGTTGTCAGGGGCTTTATGCCCCTGGTAGGGTTACCCATGGCAAACAGGTGTCTAGGGGAGGGACCAGACCAAGCACGGCTCATAGACCCCTATGACGATGACAAACCTGGGCATAAATGTTCCCTTGCCCGGACGCGGGTTACCGGGACCCCCCTCTGGAGCCAGGCCTGGAGGCGGGGTACGAGAGCGAGCGTCTGGTGGCCGGGCCTTCGCCCCTGGGGCCCGGTCGGGCTCAGCCCGAAAGGGTTACATGGGCCCCACCTCCCGTGGGCTCACCATCTGCGGGAGGAGCCGTAGGGGTCGGGTGCAATGTGAGCTGGGCGGCAGCAAGGGGCGGGGACCCTGGCGGTCCGATCCCCGGCTGCAGAAGCTGGCTCTAGGGACGTGGAACGTCACCTCTCTGGTGGGGAAAGAGCCTGAGCTTGTGCGCGAGGTTGAGCGGTTCCGACTAGATATAGTTGGACTCACCTCGACGCATGGCTTGGGCTCTGGAACCAGTACCCTCGAGAGGGGCTGGACCTTCTTCCACTCTGGAGTTGCTCATGGTGAGAGGCGCCGAGCAGGTGTGGGCATTCTCATCAGCCCCCAGCTTGGTGCCTGCACGTTGGGGTTTTCCCCGGTGGATGAAAGGGTAGTTTCCCTCCGCCTCCGGGTGGGGGGACGGGTCCTGACTGTTGTCTGTGCTTATGCGCCGAACAGCAGTTCAGAGTACCCACCCTTTCTGGAGTCCTTGGAGGGAGTGCTGGAGGGTGCTCCTTCTGGGGACTCCATTGTTCTGCTGGGGGACTTCAATGCTCACGTGGGCAATGACAGTGAGACCTGGAGGGGAGTGATTGGGAGGCATGGTCCCCCCCCTCTGAACCCAAATGGTGTTTTGTTATTGGACTTCTGTGCTTGTCATGGATTGTCTATAACGAACACCATGTTCCAGCATAAGAGTGTCCATATGTACACCTGGCATCAGGATTCCCTGGGCCGCAGTTCAATGATCGACTTTGTAGTCGTATCGTCGGACCTGCGGCCACATGCCTTGGACACTCGGGTGAAGAGGGGGGCGGAGCTGTCAACTGATCACCACCTGGTGGTGAGTTGGCTCAGATGGTGGGGGAGGAAGCCGGTCAGAGCTGGCAGGCCCAAACGTGTTGTGAGGGTCTGCTGGGAACGTCTGGCTGAGTCCCCTGTCAGAGCGAGCTTCAACTTCCACCTTCAGCAGAGCTTCAACCATGTCCCGGGTGAGGCGGGGGACATTGAGTCCGAATGGGCTGTGTTCCGTGCCTCTATTGCTGAGGCGGCCAGCCGGAGCTGTGGCTGCAAGGTCATTGGTGCCTGTCGTGGCGGTAATCCCAGGACTCGTTGGTGGACACCAGCAGTGAGGGATGCTGTCAAGCTGAAGAAGGAGTCCTATCGGGCCTTCTTGGCCTGTGGGACTCTGGAGGCAGCTGATGGGTACCGACGGGCTAAGCGGCATGCGGCTTCGGCCGTTGCCGAGGCAAAAACTCGGGCATGGGAGGAGTTCGGCGAGGCCATGGAGAAAGACTTCCGGACGGCTTCGAGGAGATTCTGGTCCACCATCCGGCGGCTCAGGGGGGGGAAGCAGTGCTCCATCAATACTGTGTACAGTGGAGATGGAGAGCTGCTGACCTCAACTCGGGACGTTGTGGGTCGGTGGAGGGAATACTTCGAAGACCTCCTCAATCCTACCAACACGGCTTCCCATGAGGGAGCAGAGCTGGTGGACTCAGGGGTGGACTCTCCTGTCTCTGGGGCTGAAGTCGCTGAGGTGGTCAAAAAGCTCCTTGGCGGCAAGGCCCCAGGGGTGGATGAGATCCGCCCGGAGTTCCTTAAGGCTCTGGATGCTATGGGGCTGTCCTGGCTGACACGCCTCTGCAGCATCGCGTGGACATCGGGGGCAGTACCGCTGGATTGGCAGACTGGGGTGGTGGTCCCCCTTTTTAAGAAGGGGGACCGGAGGGTGTGTTCCAATTACAGGGGAATCACACTCCTCAGCCTCCCTGGTAAGGTCTATTCAGGGGTCCTGGAGAGGAGGGTCCGCCGGATAGTCGAATCCCGGATTGAGGAGGAGCAGTGTGGTTTTCGTCCTGGTCGCGGAACAGTGGACCAGCTCTATACCCTCTCTGGGGTCCTGGAGGGGGCATGGGAGTTTGCCCAACCAGTCTACATGTGCTTTGTGGACCTGGAGAAGGCATTCGACCGTGTCCCCCGGGGGCTCCTGTGGGGGGTACTCCGGGAGTATGGGGTACCGGACCCCCTTGTACGAGCTGTCCGGTCCCTGTACGACAGGTGTCAGAGCTTGGTCCGCATTGCCGGTAGTAAGTCGGATTCGTTTCCGGTGAGGGTTGGACTCCGCCAAGGCTGCCCTTTATCACCGATTCTGTTCATAACTTATATGGACAGAATTTCTAGGCGCAGCCGAGGGGTTGAGGGGATCCGACTTGGTGGCCTCAGGATTGGGTCCCTGCTTTTTGCGGATGACGTGGTCCTGTTGGCTTCATCTGGTCGTGATCTCCAGCTCTCGCTTGAGCGATTCGCGGCCGAGTGTGAAGCGGCTGGAATGAGAATCAGCACCTCCAAATCTGAGACCATGGTCCTCAGCCGGAATATACAGGCGGCTGAAATGAGTTTCCTCCGCAGGGTGGCCGGGCTCTCCCTTAGAGATAGGGTGAGGAGCTCAGTCATCTGGGAGGGGCTCAGAGTAGAGCCGCTGCTCCTCCGCATCGAGAGGAACCAGTTGAGGTGGCTCGGGCATCTGGTCAGGATGCCTCCTGGACGCCTCCCTGGTGAGGTGTTCCAGGCACGTCCCTCGAGGAGGAGACCCCGGGGAAGACCCAGGACACGCTGGAGGGATTACATCTCTCGGCTGGCCTGGGAACGCCTCGGGATCCCCCCCCGCAGAGTTGGCAAATGTGGCTGGGGAGAGGGAAGTCTGGGCTTCCCTGCTTAGGCTGCTGCCCCCGCGACCCGACCCCGGATAAGCGGCAGAAGATGGATGGATGGATGGACTTCTGTTTGGCTGCAAAATGCTCAAAGCTGCTTTACTGATCCAGAAGTGAAAATAAAAGGATATGTAAATATGTTTGTTATGAGAGACACATGTTAAAAATATGTGAAAGTGGTTACTGCCTCAAGAAGAAAACAACATAGAAAAAAAGTAGTTTTGAACAGACTATAAAGCATCTTGGAAATTTCCAAAGTATGAGGAAGGAACTTTAGTCTTTTTATTCAATGCAATCTACTATAATAAATCCCACGTACTGTCAAAGAGATTTTTTTTTTAACCTAAAAAGAGAGCTCTTTTTTTTCTAGCACTGCAGCGATTTAACGCGCCTGTTGGCATAATTTGGGGATGTATAATTGATTTTACATGGGCTGTTGTGGTAGATAAAAGGCTCATGGAGTTGCAGCTTTTTCCATTTTCTTCTACAATTTGGGGCAAATCCCAGTTCTTCTCCTTTGGCAGGTAGAACAGGAGCTACTTGTCCTTTTTGGGAACAAGTTGTAGTGATAAAAACAGCCCTCAACCATCAATCCAAGGGCTAAATGATGATCTCCTAGACTTAATGGTTATATAAAAAGAGGCTATAGCCCTTTAGAACAGAGATAAGAGCCAATTGGATATTTTATTGTGCCTTAGTCATCACCTTGTAAGCATTTACAAAACTATAGTTAAGACCAATAATTATGCAAGTATAAACACTGTTCCTTTAAGTGAAATGCCACCTGATCATGGTTAAACTACATTATTTTCAACTCCCTTCCTCCCCATTTTCTGCTGCGGCTTCCTGTTGTTCCGCAGACATTCCCGTCTTAAAGGAGGGAGTGAAAAGCAGGAACGTCGTGAACAGCTGAAGTGTTCTGTTCCTGGGAAATTCCTGTTCCTTCTCTCTTAGCCACACCCTCTGAAAACTTCCTGATTTAGATGACGGAGCAGTTATCCTCTTTCCACACACGCACACAAAAATTCCCAAAGCCTCTTATCTTCATTTTACACACACAGAGATATATAAATAAATATTTGGCAGGAGGAACGGCCGCACTCAGAGCTCAATTGACCGCCAGTTCCTCATTCATAAGAATACAGCCGTCAAGCTATTGGTTTCTAGTTTCTTTTAAATGAATGTGAAAATGAAAATTGTGGGTCAGAACCACCATATTCTGGTAGAAGCTTTTATATGGACAGATTTACTGACAGCAGGAAATAAACACACGGTTAATTTCCTTGTAATATCGTCAGCCGCTGCTGTTTACATGCTTAGTTCTGTTACATTAATAAGAATATCAAGTTCATGTCCACACATGAGTTCAGTGTTTAATTATAGTTATATTCTCTTCATATTATCCAAATATATTCACACAGGAGGTTTAGCTATTAAATATGAGTGTTTTAATTTAACTGGAGTGCGCTGAAACTGTTTGCTGTCTTGACATATACAACCTGCTCAACTGTACACATTCACAGCTTCCATAAAAAATACATCTTTGTATACACAGCATTTACAGTATCGTACAACAGAGCTGTTGCAGGTCCATCCGTATGGAAGGATGATTTTCCTTTATGACCACCATTTGCAGTGTCCACAGAATACAAAGGATCCCCTTAGACAGCGATTCTGTCACAATGTCACACATGGTTGCATGTTTTCTCTCCTGCAGCCGTCAGTGTCCGATTAGTCTTTGCAGCTGCCACCATGTTTTGCTTCAGTAGCACTTGGGCCCTCCTCCGCATCAGCCACGCCGTCATCCTCCTGGCACGACAGCGTAGGAATCATTCACGCGCTGAGCTGTTTCTCCATCGTTGGCATCATCCTGGCTCTCGTCTCTGTAACCGCCGCGCTCGTTTCCTGCTAATGTCCGTTCCATTGAATGTCGTCGTAACTCACCTGCAGACACGGATGAGATGCAAAAAAGACTGATTACACAATTAGTTTTTTTTTTTGTTTTGTTTTGTTTAATTTATGCCAAGCTAGCTGTGATTTTAACACACCTCTTCATCAGACTGCTCGTTCTCCTCTTCCTCGCTGCTGTCCCAGTCGCTGTCAGGGAGCTCCCTCAGCTCAGGGCGGGTCAGCGGGTACAGTTCGTTTCTGATGTCCAAGTTGTCTAAACCGTAGGTGAGGTGATAGGGGGTGTGTCCTCCCGAGGTGAGGAGGTTGGGGTCTGCTCCTTTTGTTAGCAGCAGTTTCACCAAGGAGAGGTTCTGCTTGTCAACAGCGAGATGCAGCGAACTGCGGCCGTTGTGCTGCTCCTACGCGACACATTTAAAAACAAAGTCCTCATTAGCACAAGGAATCAGCGTGTAGGCATTCTGCGTACTGATCCAGATACTGTATAAGTATATAAAGGACGGATGTTGTTATTTACCTTTGAATTAATGTCAGCTCCGAGATCCACCAATCTTTCCACCAGCGAGAGAAAACCATGAACTGAAGCCAGGTGGAGACAGTTTTGACCTAAACAAAACATAATAAAAGCCTTAAAACTGACAGCAGAGCCAGTAAAGAAAATTTCTTAACAAATCCCATCATTATACCTCTATGTTAGTAGAGATTTTTGAAAAAAGTTAATATCAGATTAAATGCCATTTATTCCCCTCCACCAAACATTACCACATTTACACTTAAAAATCATTGTGCATAAGAACTAAACTAGATCCAGCTGATTATCCTATCACGAAATGAAGCATAATAAATGGGTTTTAACCAGAACTCAATCCAGAAATCCCCTATCTTACATCGCTTCCTTCCTCTCACACAGTATTCTAAAATATACAGGTGAATTTACACTTGGACCACATTTCCTCTTTTTAAACAGCTGTTGAGACTAGCTGCTAACAGCAGTAACATGTCACAACATAACGTTTAAACAATGTAGAATCATTTACATTTTTGTTTTCTAAAATGTAAAACAGCAATAAAACCCAGGTTGTGATCTCACCATTATAGTTGCAAGCTGCCATCATTGACTGTAGATGTTCCTGCCGGGAAGTCTGAGTGATGACGCTGAAACAATGCAGGTTACCATGGCGACAGGCAATGTGAAGCGGCGTGTCCCCGTTGATGTCCACCAGCGTGGGGTCGCAGCCAGACACAAGGAGACCGTGACACACATCTGGCTGGTTTGTTATTACTGCTAAATGGATGGAAGTCTGGAGAGGAGAAGAAGAAATGTTTTCACACATCTTCATGTAGTGCAAATCTTTTACATTACTTCACCAGGGGGCAAGATTTAATAAAGATTGTTCCCTTGTATATATATATTTTTTTGCGTCACGTGTGATCTCCTAATTTTGTTTGCTTTCTGGTTTTATATTCATGCTTGAGTTATAATCTAATTACTGTTCGAAATAAACAATAAACCATTTCATATGAGTGATATGAAGCAGCTGCACAGAGGGGTTTGTTATATACCTGTCTCAGGTCATTCTGTGCGTTGAGGAAGTCTGAGTTCTTCGACAGCTCTATCATTCTTTTTATGTGCTCTTTGGCTTCATGGATGATGGCAAGGTGAAGAAGTCTGTAGAAATACAAGAGAGAAGAAATCTGTTAAAATATGCACACACAACATCAGCAAAAAACAATATATTTCCTATGGAACCTACGAATAAAAAGCGAATGTGTTATCTCTGCTGTTTCTGCATAAACTCTGCAAGGAAATACTGAAATTCAGGATTAAACTTGTTAATTATCTAACTCCACATCCCTTGCTATCAAAATTCACAAGCTGAGGGGTCATTCCTGAGTAATATCACAGGAAATTCATGTTGATAAAACGACCACTGACACGATAATGACGCAGATTTCCCAGCTGTGGTTTTGACTTTTAAACACGTGTAACCTTGATTTGATCAGTGAAAGTTGGTTTCATGCTCCGCTGATTTTTACGAGACATTTCCGCTCCAAACTCTATTTATTCATCAACTCGCATTATTCAGCTGGCTGAGTGGAAAAAGTTCGTGCGCGAGCTTGAGGAAAATTGCAATGCTGCAGGGAATGGGGACTATATTTCTCGGCGGAGGGATTACGTTGTTAACAAAAAAGTACACTTGTGTAATTTATTTTATCTTGGGTTTTATTGCGCATGTGATGCACCTGTAACTTAATATCAGACAACGTGGTTTTGACTAACATGATGATAATTTGGGGTATTTTCCTCGTTTTTCCCCAGTCTTCTCGCTTCAAGGGTACGCGCGTCGGTCGGATTCCTTGGCGGCGCGCCCGGGACTTTCCCACTCTGACCCACGGCCATAATAGATTCCCTCTTGATAATAGCCTTTTGTTTACGTCCACCAGTGGAGCCTCTGACTTCAAATAACCCCAGTCTAAAACATTATTAAAACTGCAGCTGGGTACTTTTTATTAGCTTAAAATGGAGCCCGGTCTAGAATCAGCGAGGTACGGGCCTGTGCGTCGTAAAGACAACCGGGAGGAAGACGCTCAAACTGGGAAGAAAGGCATCAAATTACACCCCAAAAACACAAATAACCCACTGCATAATCCCGAAACTTTATCCACGGTCAAACTTACGTGTCTCCCTCGTCTGTGATCTGTGTTTGCCATTCCTGTCGCTGCTCTTTGACCACGGCCCGCGGTTGTTTGTGCTCACATTCCAGCTGGAGCCGATGGATCTCGGCCGCCACGGCCTGGTACTCCTCTTCTTGCAGGGACTCCACGCCGCTGTCGAGCCTGTCTTCCGTCGACTGAGCCGCCTTCCCTTCTTTTGAGTCCCGACTGTAATCCATTTGGTTTAATAGACTGGTCCTGTGGAGGTCCATGTTATAGTCCTGGGTGTTGTTGTGGAGGTTTGCTTGGTAGTATTGTGGTGAAATAGAGCTGCAGCAGTCTGGTAATGCCCTCTGAGTCGCTGCTGAGAGGTGGAGCCAACAGCTAGGTGGGGGATTTCCAGAAAACTGTCACCTAGAATAACACAGCATGCAGATTGCTGGCTCCACAAGGGGATTTCTGTTGAGACATACACATTGAGAGAGAAAATTTTTATTTTTTATTTTTATTTTTTTATTTTTTATTTTTTAACAAATGAAGCAGCTGCACAAATGCTTTACACAAAATGCAACTTTTGTAAACATGCATTTGTTGCTATACAGGCTATTTAAAAATCTTTATTTTTATTATTTAAACTTAAGATATGTTGAGTGTTAAATAAGAAGTTTCTCTTTTGGTATCATGAATGGAAAGACAAAGGCATGGAAAGTCCTAAAACTACACTTTCAGAAGTCTGCTGAATCACTTAACTATAGGAAATGTTGCTCAGCATCCCCTCTGACCATACAGTCTCTGACACAGTGGGTGGGCAGGTCTAGGGGGGCTGCACAGGACTTTCCTCCAAACATATAAGTGTGATACACTGTGATTTCAGTTAGTTTATCATGTAATGTTATGAATACAAGAGCAGAGCAGCTGGCGTGCAGTGGAGTTTCCCTAACACCCGCTGATCCTCACCACACGGTCAAGCTTGTGCACTTGTGTTAAAGACATATAGAAGACAAATGTTTTAAATGTCAGACAAGCTTTTCACGTAGGTTTGTGCATATTATTGACTTGTTTATGTAAAAGAAAACCATTTCAATGTTGGGCAACCATACAGGTCAAAGCCTGCAAGCATTCACTATCTGTACTAATCTATTTTTAAACATTGTGAATAATGCTTCAGCTGATTATTTTTAATGGAAGGTAGATTAAACTCCCATAATTGCCTCTAATAACCCAGTATCAAATCACTTCCTCCGTTGTTGTGCAGATACAGTGAAAGCACTCCAAGCTCTTTCGAAGGCTGCGATCAATCCCTTTAAAAACAATCAGGTTGAACATGGTGTGCTGCAAACCTGAAGGGGAAACTCCAGGTATCTTGTACCTCTTATTGTCTCTGTGACCAGTTAGACCAGGAAGCTCAGACTTTGCTTGCAGCACATTTTTTCAAATTGACACATAATCAGCTGTTTAGCTGCACATTAAGATGCACAAGCATGCAAAGAGTCTGTGCAGTACATCGTGCATTTGGGAATCAGGTTTTGCATCAGTTTAACTCAATGTTGCATTCTGTTTGGCTTCTGAAGTGAAAATAGAAAGATTGCAGTCAGGAAAACAAACCATTCAAAGCCAAATTCGCCCCCACAGTTCACTGCAAATACAAATTATGTGCCTTGAGCTTTGATCACAATCAAGTTTGAAGGCATGGTGAAAACCAGACCGATGTTTGAACCATGATAAGGCAAATGAATGAGTGAAAGGAATGCACACAACTGAATCTAGTAGCTTCACTACAGCTGAAACCAGTAAAAACAAAGTGGTTTTTCACTGTAATTATGTGCACATAAGTGGATAGAAGGAATTTAATTTGTCAAGCAGGAAAGTGTGCCATTATAAAAATTTTGCCTCTGTGTCTCCAAAGTTTTTCAACCTGGAGTCAACAAAGTGCAACTGCATCATGTCAGGTTTGGTGTGCTTATTCTGTTTCAGTGTGAACACGTGTAATTGCGGCAGCCATGTTTGAATTGAGTGGAACCAATTAATTTTAACCGGAAACCAGTCATATGAAACCAGTGTCGCTCTGCTGACTGGAAGCTGGTTGGTTACTCTGCCTTCTCGGACACAACAAGCTAGAAACGACACTTGAAAAAGTACAGAAACAAAACTATGTTGTGCTTAAAAAGCTTTGGTGACATCCTGAGACGTGGAAGGAAGTAGATACAGATGAGGAAGTGATATTCCCTGGAGTTTTCTAAGTGATCAAGACTTTTAGTGTTTTTTTTCCTGCTTTTTTTTTTTTTTTTTTTTCTCTCCAGAGAATGAGTCATCAGCATTTCTGAATGTTGTTTAATCAGGGATGGTGTTACATAGCTGTAAAAAGAAAGTACTAAGGCTATATTAAAAATCTTCTGGTTATTACCACATCATGATTAGGAAGATACAGCCTCAGATGAACTCACAACATGTCACCCTGTATCATTTATTCAACAAAACCAGAGCCAAAATGCAGACGCAGTGTGCATTCCTACTTCTTCCATAGAAATGACGAGGTTAAGTAGCAGCCTGGTGCTGCTAATCAAATACATTTGATTAAATTAACATTTTAAGCATTATCAACTGCAACTTACCTGGTCTGAATCATCCAGGTGTGTTTTAGCTCGACTCTGAGGAGAAAAGAAATCAGCTGTGAGCTAAGAAATGCAATTCTTGCTTCAGCTCATCAAGTTTGCGATGGGTTATGAGGCCATTTCCAACCTCTGTGGAGTCTATTAGTCTATAGAGCACAGGCGTCAAACTCCAGTCCTCAAGGGCTGGTATCCAGCAGGGTTTTGTTGATTTCTTCTACCAACACAGCTGATTCAAATCAAATGGATGCAGCAGCTTCTTGTTAATTTCGGTCAGGTGTGTTGGAGCATGGTGACAACAAAAACCTGCAGGATACCGGCCCTCCAGGACTGGAGTCTGTGCCTGTGCCTGTGCTACAGAGCATGAGTGTCCAAAGTTGGTCCTCCAGGGCTGCTGTCCGAAAGATTTTCGATAAATCTCCTCTCCAATACACCTGGCTGACATTAAAAGGATCCAACAGCCTATAAAAATCTGCACAATGACTGATTTAATTTGAGGCAGGTGTGTTGGTGCAGGGATACATGGAAAACCTGCAGGATTGTGGCCATCAAGGACCGGAGCTGGACACCCCTGCTATTGGGAGAGACTATTTACGAGACGAATAAAGTATTCAATTTAGTTTCCAGATGTCACAGAATTGAAGTTTCAGCATATTTGGTTCAAAAGGCCAAGTTTAGCGTGTCAAGTGCAGGTTCATAACAGTATAATTTCCAAATAAAGACTGAACAAGTATGCCTTGTTTGGAAGATCATGTCAACTGAAGCACAGTTGATGATTTGGACCCGTTTTGATGCCTTTCAGTCACTGCGTCAGACATAAATTCCTCCGTACATCCAAGTATTCTACTGCAAGTGAACAGTAAATGATCACATAACTTAAAATATAATGTGATATTATCAACCTAGTTTTAAGATTTAAAAAGAAACATATTTTTTAAATAAAGTGATAAGCAAAATCTTAGAAATTACTGAATTTACTGTCTTTTTCCCCCATCTGTAAGTTGGAAACTTGGGGAAATAAATGTGGGGAACTTGCAACTGTTCGGGTCTTTGCATGGTATATATTTTAGAGTATGTGGCTTAAAGAAAAGAGCATCTCCAGTTTCGGACATGGACATAATTTAAATACATGTTTTTTGTTCTTTTGTACTATGGAAGGAAGTTAATATGTAAAAGGAAGCTAAATGAATGAGTGCCGGATATTATTCTGTGTATCAGTTAAGATAAAACGAACAGATAAGCACTGATATACCGGTGGAGGAACAATGACAAGTCCTGGCATCCAGTTTGCTTGCTTGAGCTGAAAGATAAGCTGTTTTATTGAAAACAAAATCAACAAAAGGGATCTCAGCCCATCCTGATAAGTTTCAGGTTGGACCTTTGCTCAAATTGACCATTTAAAAGGACACAAGTTGACTTAAAATGAAACTTAAAGCTGAGTTTAGAGGCGTGGACGGTGACTTTCCTTCTGTTGACTTTGTCACATAGGTGTGTGACTGTTGACACACCTGCAGTACACGTGTATGTGTGCGTGACAGTGGGAATCCCTGGGAATTCTGGACATGACAGGACATGAAAAACTCTAAATGACTCACACACACACGGTAGACACACATAAAGGGTCAAAGTTGACAGTGACTTGTCAGATCAGGTTGTGAACTTCTTAAGACTGAAACGATACAACAAAGACATGACCTCTGAACATGCTGCGGAGTGTTCAACTCATTTTTTTTTAACCTGTTTCCCTTTTTTTCACACTTCCTGTGACTAAAGGCGCTTCTTCTGTGGTAGATTTTTGGATTGTACAGTCATGTGCTGGGAAGTAATTACCTGTAGTTTCAGTTCATTACATCAGTACATAATAATGCTTGTAAGTTACTTAGATTTACTAACTTCTTGGGTCACCTAAAGACAAAAAAATAAAAAGTTCCCTCTTCAACACTGCTAAAATGTTAAGAGCTCGGGTCTGGGCCTTTCGTCTGTGTTTTCTGTTTGGTTGCAACATGGGGATTGCATGGAACTGCGACTTACCTGACTGTGCCATCACCTGTCTTTTTTTTTTTCATTATTATATTTTATTTTTAAAACTTTTTTAAATTTACAAAGGACCCCCCCCCCCCCCTACATTTTCCCCAAACAACAACAACAAAAACCTATCTTATTTGATTGATATATTTAGAAAACTATTTGCTTTTTATTCAAACCAATGACTTTCATAACATTTTTAAATTGCATTGCATTCTGTTTATGTCAACATTTTACACAATGTCCCAACTTTCTTTTTTTGCAAAAATGAATCTAACTTTTGCTGAGGGTATTGCATCAATGTTTTACCATTTGCCAATTTAATGTATGAAAGATGTATTTAATCAGTTTTTCTTTGCCTCTCCCTCGACTTTGTTTTGTTGCTGTCATGTGAAAACCCTCCTGTATAAACAGAACTGAGTTGGGATGTTTTGTATATTGCTGATGTTGTTGGTACCTGCTTTTTCAGACAAAGTAATAATAATTTTGTCCTTAATTTCACTAACTTCACATTGATATTATTGCACGTTGACAAGAACTGGGATGTTAGTCTTCTCATAAATGTTCATTAGGGTTTGGGTCAGGTGACTGGAGGAAAATCCACAAGCTTCAGTTCTCCTCTGGCGTCCAACAGTTCTTCAAAACCCAGAGGGCGGTGGCGGCGGCGGGGTTTGTCTGCATAGAACAGAAAGCTACTTTTCTAATCAGGGTGATCCCAGTTTGATGCAGGTGAACAATGTGTGGGTTTGGCTTTCACTTTCTCCGCTGCAGGGAGGGTTTAGAAAAATTTTGATGGGGGTGGGGGGGCAAGCAGGGGCACAGCCTGGGAAAAGACTGGCTCGTGTAAATGATAAGGGAATCTTTAAAAAAAATATCTAGTCTTTAAAAAATATTTAACCATTAACTAAAACTTAAGTTGACATATAATGTTAAAAGCAAGGCGAAGTTAAAAACTAATAGTGATGTTTTTAATCATACCAACAACTGTCCTGTTTATCATCACCCCGTATGACTTGAACCACAACTAAGCAGACTTTAGATACTTAATGGTTAATAAAAAATAATAATAGCTTTGAGCCCAGTCAGAGGTTTAATCGATTAAATTAAGTTCTGCTTTATTTGCACCAATTCATCCCAAAGTCAACTCAAGGCGCTTTGCAGACACAGTATGGTTCATTATAGTCCAGTTTGCTATAACTGTGTTTATATAAACCAAATAATAATATACCTGAATAAGATTAACTAAATCTTTTCTTTAATTAAATCATCCGCCCTGAACTTGGATGGGACAGATGGGACTGTGGAAACTTTTAACAGGAAGAAAAATCCTAAAGCAGAACCATGGCTCGTAAAGGTCGACCATCTGCCTCAACCGGTTCGGGGTGGAGAGGACGGGAAAGAAACACCAGGAACCTAAAGTAAACATGATACCTATACTTTGAAATGCTGATGTTTATTTGTCTATGTTTATAAGAAATAAAGTCTGTGGGTAAGTTCAGGAAAAAAAAACCTGTTTCCTCATATTTTCCTCTCCTGTCTTCATTCACAGCACAGGTTTAATAAAAAACAAATTGTCCATGTACAAGCAGAAACCCTGTAGCTACATTTTATATAATTGCTGTCCATGTCAATATTATACAAGTTCAGTTACAAGAAAAAAGGTTGAGATGCTGCGTAAAATGCCAGTAAAAACAGAATGTAGTTATTTATAAAATCTTGTCAACTCACAATTTATTCCCAATAAACAACAAATCAGGTTCTTACATTAAATATTTTACCATTTCATGGAAAATATTAGCTTATATTTAATTTGATGGCAGCAAAACATTTAAAAAAAATAAGGAACAGGGTGATCTTTTAACAGCTGTTGATAAACTGTTGAGACTATTTGCTGATTTTTTTTTGGAGAGAAATGTTCTTATTCTGGTCTGATGCAGGATCCTAGCTGCTCAATAGTCCTGCACCTTCAGTACTTGATTTTTGTTTCAGGGTGAAGCAGAAGCATGAGAATCATGTCTGTATTTAATACAGTGCTGCCTGTGGATCACATGCATTCAGTTTTGTCCTTCATATTTCTCCCACGCATACAGAGATTCCTTCTGATCCTCTGATTATGTTGATATGATGCACTTCAAAGTTTTAGTATGTAAGTCGCTTTGGATAAAAATGTCTGCTAAATGACTGTAAAATATAATATAATATAATATAATAGAATAGAATAGAATAGAATAGAAATTACATGTGGAGGAAATTTTCATGATATATTTTACCAATTTCTAGTAGTTTGTTGCAGATTGGTGAACTTCAGTTCATCCTTACTTTGAGACACTAAAATTCTTCTTTTATACCCAATCATGTTACTGAGATGTTGACAATTAACCTAATTAACTCTCAAATAATTCTCCACTTGTTTTTTAATTGTGTCCATTAATTTTCCAGCCTTTAAGTTGTTTCTGTACCAACTTTTTTTTTTTTTTTTTTTTGAGGTGTGTTTCAGGCATGAAATTCAAAATCTGCTACAATTTTCCATGAAATGATAAAATGTCTGTGTCAGCATTTGAAATGTTAAGTTTTATAGGATAAAAAAGTGATTTATGAGATTTATAAAACATTGCATTATGTTTTTTATTAACATTTTACACAACATCCAAACATTTTTGGAATTGGAGATTTAGATCTCTATGATGTACCCTGTTAGAAACTTCCAGTTTCGCCATGATTTGATGCTGGAAAAGCTCCTCTTTGATAAAAAAAAACAAGACAGTTCAGCTTCTGAAAACATCTGAAGATCCACTATCACACCATTTCCCAGTCAGTCAGGTTCTCCTGGAAACTTGAGCCATAGCCATCTTTATGAAAGGTCAACAGTGGCTGCAGCAAGAAGATGATAAAATCCACCAAAATCTCATTTTGCTAAAGTTTATAGATTTATAGAAAATCTGAGCTTTTATAAAGGAGATTTTATATTTGTGATTTGTGATATAAAACTCCCTTTGTGGGATTGTTAAACTGGAAATATTAGAATAACAGATTTTCAATGTTTGTTAATTTATTCCAGGTTTGCATGAAATAATCCTCTTGTCACTTAAAAGGGAAAAAAGTAACATTGCGCTTTATCACTGAGAATAAGTTTCAGTAATATCTGTATTACTTGCAGAACAGTTGTAGCTGTTTTCAGGACTGGTGGCGTTAACTTAAATGTTGACATTTCCTACGTTTTGCTGAGTCTGCGTTGGGAATTTGAAAGTCAGCAGTTCAGACTTCCCTTTCCTAAAGCTGATTTTTTTTGTGTCTTTTATGTCTTTGCTTACTCAGGAGGTAAGGGTGAAAACTGTGATGATCCTGCAGAAACTTGCAGCTCAGTCACATGTAATCATAAATCATAAGGAAGAAGAAATTGATCTCTCCTGAGTAGGTGAAGCAGACATGATGAAACTACCATAACAATAAGCTGAAGTGAGAGGAGCTGAAGATGCAGGAAGGAATATGTCAACAGGGTCTTGTATTCATTGCAGCCAGGTTGTTTGTCAGCAGAGGGCAGAAGAGGACTCCAGCACTGAGCAAAAAGTTTAAAACATCTTCAACTGTGAGCAAAAATGGAGATGGTACGGGATTTATTAAAGCTATGTATAAACAGGAATACAGTGCATGAAGGGAAAAACAAAACAATTAAAATGTCTGAGCAGCTTCATTTTTTCAACCCTCTTCGACAAGCGTTTTATGCATTTCTTTAAGTGGTGTTCAGGAATACTTCTCCAGACATCTCGAGGGAGTTTCCAAAGCTTTTTTGTGGGTGTTTGCTAATTTTTGTTCTCTATCAAAATGACCCCACACTGCTTCAGTAACGTTGAGATCTGGGCTCTGAGATGTATTTATTGCTCCAACAGACTTGCTTCCACAGAATTTCAGTCCAGTTATTGTATCATTTGGCATATCTTCACACATTAGACGGTCTGTTTAATTTCCAGTGTAAAAGTGTCCTTCTGCATGCAATCCATGTTGTGAAAGTAATGGCTTTTTTGTAACTTTCCCTTATTACCTCCGCCAAGGAGGTTATGTTTTACCTGGCGTTCATCTGTTTGTCTGTTTGTGTTCAAGATGAATCAAAAAGTTATGGACAGATTTTGATTAAATTTTCAGGATTGTTGGAAATGTGAAAAGGAAGAACTGATTTCATTTCAGTTCTTCCTTTTCTAGCTGCCTTGTGCTGGAGATCTATATTAAGAGTGTCCGACAGCGTTTTAAAAAATCATAGACCAGAAGGAGGTCGGCGAGGCCATGGAGAAAGACTTCCGGACGGCTTCGAGGAGATTCTGGTCCACCATCCGGCGGCTCAGGGGGGGGAAGCAGTGCTCCATCAATACTGTGTACAGTGGAGATGGGGTGCTGCTGACCTCAACTCGGGACGTTGTGGGTCGGTGGAGGGAATACTTCGAAGACCTCCTCAATCCTACCAACACGGCTTCCCATGAGGGAGCAGAGCTGGTGGACTCAGGGGTGGACTCTCCTATCTCTGGGGCTGAAGTAGCTGAGGTGGTCAAAAAGCTCCTTGGCGGCAAGGCCCCGGGGGTGGATGAGATCCGCCTGGAGTTCCTTAAGGCTCTGGATGCTATGGGGCTGTCCTGGCTGACACGCCTCTGCAGCATTGCGTGGACATCAGGGGCAGTACCGCTGGATTGGCAGACTGGGGTGGTGGTCCCCCTTTTTAAGAAGGGGGACCAGAGGGTGTGTTCCAATTACAGGGGAATCACACTCCTCAGCCTCCCTGGTAAGGTCTATTCAGGGGTCCTGGAGAGGAGGGTCCGCCGGATAGTCGAATCCCGGATTGAGGAGGAGCAGTGTGGTTTTCGTCCTGGTCGCGGAACAGTGGACCAGCTCTATACCCTCTCTGGGGTCCTGGAGGGGGCATGGGAGTTTGCCCAACCAGTCTACATGTGCTTTGTGGACCTGGAGAAGGCATTCGACCGTGTCCCCCGGGGGCTCCTGTGGGGGGTACTCCGGGAGTATGGGGTACCGGACCCCCTTGTACGAGCTCTCCGGTCCCTGTACGACAGGTGTCAGAGCTTGGTCCGCATTGCCGGTAGTAAGTCGGATTCGTTTCCGGTGAGGGTTGGACTCCGCCAAGGCTGCCCTTTATCACCGATTCTGTTCATAACTTATATGGACAGAATTTCTAGGCGCAGCCGAGGGGTTGAGGGGATCCGACTTGGTGGCCTCAGGATTGGGTCCCTGCTTTTTGCGGATGACGTGGTCCTGTTGGCTTCATCTGGTCGTGATCTCCAGCTCTCGCTTGAGCGATTCGCGGCCGAGTGTGAAGCGGCTGGGATGAGAATCAGCACCTCCAAATCTGAGACCATGGTCCTCAGCCGGAATAGGGTGCATTGCCCTCTCCGGGTCGGGAGTCAGGTCCTGCCTCAAGTGGAGGAGTTTAAATATCTCGGGGTCTTGTTCACCAGTGAGGGAAGGATGGAGCGTGAGATCGACAGACGGATCGGTGCGGCGTCTGCAGTAATGCGGACTCTGCGCCGGTCTGTCGTGGTGAAGAAGGAGCTGAGCCAGAAGGCGAAGCTCTCGATTTATCAGTCGATCTACGTTCCTACCCTCACCTATGGTCATGAGCTGTGGGTCGTGACCGAAAGAAGGAGATCTCGTATACAGGCGGCTGAAATGAGTTTCCTCCGCAGGGTGGCCGGGCTCTCCCTTAGAGATAGGGTGAGGAGCTCAGTCATCCGGGAGGGGCTCAGAGTAGAGCCGCTGCTCCTCCGCATCGAGAGGAACCAGTTGAGGTGGCTCGGGCATCTGGTCAGGATGCCTCCTGGACGCCTCCCTGGTGAGGTGTTCCAGGCACGTCCCTCTGGGAGGAGACCCCGGGGAAGACCCAGGACACGCTGGAGGGATTACATCTCTCGGCTGGCCTGGGAACGCCTCGGGATCCCCCCCGCAGAGTTGGCAAATGTGGCTGGGGAGAGGGAAGTCTGGGCTTCCCTGCTTAGGCTGCTGCCCCCGCGACCCGACCCCGGATAAGCGGCAGAAGATGGATGGATGGATGGATGGATAGACCAGAAGGTTGTCAAGTCTGGACACAATGAAAACTCATGGGTTAAGTCAGCAGGGGTATTTCGAAACCTGTCACAGCATGGTAACCAGTGGTGTAGTCCAGGGTATACGCGGGTATATGGAGTATACCCACTTCTAAATCCTCTGTGATGCTGCTTTTACAGTTACAAATGTTCCTACACATGTAGCTACGTTGCCCTGCAGCTAAGCTAGGGTTACCTTTGCTACACTGGTGCAGTTAGCTGCATTAAAGTGGAACTATTATGTGCATTTCAGGCTAATTTATTTTTATTTCGGAGCCTAGAAGAGCTGGGATTGATCAAGTTATTGTCACAAATCGCTTTATTTACTTCAGACCGACCCTCTCCGTAGGCTGTCAGATCAGCCTGCGGGCAAAACCAGTGGATTGAGACTCTTCCGCATTAAGCCCCGCCTCCCGCCACTGCACTACAGCGGGAGCGCACACCGCAACTGCTTTCGCCATCATTGTAACATCTCATAAACAGAAGGATTAGGCTAATATGAACTCAATAAAAAAAAAATAAATAAAAAAATACAATGTCAACACATAGCATACAACCCTACATGTTGGAACCTGAATCAGACCCTGAAAATGAAGTGGAAAGCAGCAACCCACAGCAACGAATGCAGCAGGATGTCTCTCTTTGGTAAACTCACCAGCCATTGTTGGAAATAACTTTATCCAACGTTTTCCACCCACCTGATGTATTTGTACATGCCATAGGTAACCAGTAGAAGGTAACCAATCACCAAACCTTATCCCCCGGGACGTCACAAGGATTTCCAAGTAGAAAAAACTCTCTAAAACGATGCGTTTTTTGTCGCCATGGAAACCGAACGGAGAGAGTGCTGGAACTCAAACTCAAACATGCGTTTAGGTGATAAAAAAAAACAGTGCCGTTCACATGTCTGATGAGGATTCAACACTGTAACACTGTAGAAAGCTCAGAAAACTTGAAATACCATAATAGGACCCCTTAAACTTCAGCCTAAACATAGATAAAATAAAGCTATACGTATATATGTTGTTACGGCTCATGGCCTGTCATCTAGCTGATCACCATTTAAATAATCATCCCCTGGGAGATTGGATCCACCTGGTTTTCTTCCTGGCACTCCCCTCAGACTGATGTACTGGATGCTGATTGCTGGGTTGGTGCCAGCTTTGGTTTATGCTTTTGTTTTGGCTTTTGTCTGCGACTCTTGACGCTTTTTAAGGACAAGCGGGTCCTAAATAAAGCCTTCATTTTTGTGCATCTTCCTGGTTTCCTTTTGTTAATGTTGCCACCCTTTTGTACCCCTGGACAAACTCCATCAGGGGTCGTAATGTCTATCTGCCTGTCTCTCACTAGTCTGTGCCAGTATTGATTTAGTCCTTTCATAACTCTTCCTCCATGAAATCGAAGAGCAGAAATTATGTGACAATGAACAAATATACCGATGGATTTTATAAGTAGACTAAATCAAGTCTTGCATGTCACTTTTTCTGGGCTTCTTTTTTCTGTCTTTAAAACAAGGACATAAAATTCAGAGTATACCCACTACTTGATGGACCACTACACCACTGATGGTAACCACTTCTTGATGACAAATTGTCTCAGCTTTAAAATGGTTCTGAAATTAAGATTATATCTCTCTCATCTGGCCTAGGATCTCGCCTCAGGATCCCTCCCGATGAGCTGGCAAATGTGGCAGGGAAGAGGGAAGTTTGGGCTTCCTTGCTTTGGTAGCTGCCCCCACAACCTAGCCCTGGATAAGCTGAAAATGGATAGATGGATGGATATGGATTGAAAATTAGTTAAAAAGCAAAAAAAAAAACTTTCAAAAAAAGATGAGAGGGTGTGAAGGACCATTTTTCCAAAATATTTTATGCCTGGAAAGAAAACATAAATAAATGAATAAAGATTTAGTCAAAAGTAGACTACATACAGTTTATCACTGGGACTTTCTGATATGTTTTATAACCTCATGAAAGTTTTGAATATCTTAAATTTCAAGAGCAAAATTTTAATAATTAAGCCAGAAACAGCTGTACATGTCTATACAGCGCGATTTGAAATGTGACCACTAGGTGGCGACAGATTACTAATTTCCGTAAAGGTGAAGGAGTCACATTTCAATGACACTGATTTAGGAAATGTTTGCCTTTATTTAATGCCAAAATGGGGACGTTTATAATAAATAAATACATTTAAAGTGCGTTTTTGTCTGAAAAGCTTTTTCTGGATTTTAGAGGGTAGATTATTCACTGATCTTGTCAATAAAAATTTTGGATTTGATTTCCAGTTACATCTTAAATAACAGCAGCAACAGTGTGACTATAGTATCATAATAGTTGGTACTTATCATATTAACACAAAACATGTATGAAGTCAGACATTTTTCTATTTCATGGAAAATTAAAGCTCATGGGAGCAAAATATCTGAAAAAAAAGTTGGGATAGGGGTATCAAAATGTTGTAAAGCAAGATAACTGGCTAGAGGCAAATAACATGACTAGCTATAAAAAGAAATATTTACAAAAAGAAAGAAAGAAACAAAAAAAATTGTTGTGCTCATATGTATTCATCCCCTTTCATTAAAGAAAAGGCTGAATTTACAAGTCACTCAAATAACTGGAGACTTAAAAAAAGGAATAACTAAAAATTTGCAAAAATATAATTTAGTAACATAAGAAACTGTTTTTCATTTGATTGAGTTGAAGAAAAAAACAAAACAAACAAAAAACAACAACAAACAAACAAATTGATCCTGGACAAATTAGAGCACTTTTCTGTTGAACAGTGGGACAAAATACCTGTCAACAGGTGCAGAAGTCTGACTGAGAGGAACAGAAAACACCCGACTGTAGCGGAAACATTAAAGGAGTGTTCAACTAAATTAGTTTATGAGTGATGTAATATGTAATAAATTATCTTATTTGTTTGCTTTTCAAAAAAAAATTCTATTGAACCAGAATTAGAAAATAATGTAATGATTTTCATAAAATTTTTATTTATTATTACTTTACTCAATTTCAGCTTATTTTACAGGCAGCTGTTTTTTTTCCTTCTTTAGTGAAAGGGTATGAATAAATATGAACACAACTGTAATTTCCCACAGGGAGTTAAAGTATTTTTCATCTTACTTAATTTAATATTCCATCATGGTCAATGCAAAATGTTATCGAAAGATTCAGATAATCTGGAGACATCTGTGTTGTTTATCACACTTAAACTCAGTCTTGCTTGTTACAAAGCAACACAGAGTTTAAAAAAATAACTACACAAGACTCGTAATTAAGCGAGAACATGTGCAAACAGATGTCCTATCAGGTCCAGATTGCATATAAAATTGGTGTAAACCTGGACAGACAGGTGGATCGGCTGTATAGTACTGCAGTATACTTAAAGTCCTGTGACTGAGAAGCAAAGATCAATAGAGTCATTTTCAGCAGTCTGGAGGATTATCCACCTCACTGCCCACTCATGCGATGCAAACTAGACACACACTTCATGTCCTCCAGCAGCAGCCTCCACACACTGACTGGATCTATATTTTAACAGGAGACTGACGAAGAGCATTTATCTTCTCTTTTAGACTACATAAGCCACCTGCTTCCTTCACCAGCACGCACATATCTTTTGTTGTTTTTATCCTTGTCACAAAGCTGTCATGTCACAGCCTGCTTTTTTCTTCTCTCTTTTTTTGTTTCCTTATACTGCAATTTGATTCATTTTATGTGCATCAATGTTGCACTAACGGTTGATTTTCTCCGTCTTCTTGCAGCAGAAGAAACATTGCCATCATCAAATACACAGCACAATCATGGAGCTGCTGGTTACATCAACTGGAAATAACAACTCAGATGATTAAAAAGTATCATTTGCTTGGTGGAAAAACAGATATTTTAGTAAAATGACCCCCCCCCCCCCCCCCCCCCCCCCTCCTTCAGTAGATATGGTGTGGTTTAAGACACAAAGGGAGCAAAATAAACTTAAGTAGCATGCTCTGAGGAAACTATGGAACCTTGTCTGCAGAAAAAATAGATAAATCTTTTGAATCTCAGATAAAAATAATTTTTACTCTGAGATTCAAGTGTAATATCAAGAAGATGAAAGAAAATCACAATCTTGAGTGGGTTCTCATGATTTTGACTTGTATTTATTTTTTAAAATTCTATTCTTGCCCATTTCCCATCCCCTGATTATATATATATATGTATATATATATATATATATGTATATATATATATATGTATATGTATATATATATATGTATATGTATATATATATATGTATATGTATATATATATATATATATATATATGTGTATATATATATATATATATATATATGTGTGTGTATATATATATATATATATATATATATATATATATATATATATATATATATGTGTATATATATATATATATATATTCCATAAATTTCAAAAGAGTCTCAGCCGCTGACATGATTGCTGTTTCAATCAAGTTCAATACAAGTTGAACCTGCTGACAGTTACACTGAAAAACAACCAAACTAAAGAATCTGAAAGCTTGGGGCTTAATTAGTTTTTAGTGCTGGACTCGCCTCTGCTAATCTCATCTCTTTCTTTTTGTCTATTCCCCTGGCGACCATCTTCAAGCCAGCAGCCCGACCCTCCAGCTCGTTCTCACGCCCACCCGCCTTGATTGATTTCCAGGCAGGCTGGCCGGAGCTCACTGGCCGAGCTGTGGAGCGCCTGGTCCGCACAGAAGGGCCCATATAACCCCGAGGGTTGAAGGATGGATGGATCTCTGTCCGATCTCTTATCAGCTACAACAGATTTTATAATGGGGAGGGAGGATGGGTGGGTGTGAATAGCGCTTCAAACACACACGCATCAAATCACAATCTCCATCGCTCTCCTCCACTGTGACCTTGTGTTCTGCTGGGAAGATAAAGACACGCATACACGCTGTGGGGAAGCAAAGCCCAAAGCATTCCCACCTCGGACCCTTTAGCGGGAAAGAAAGTCATTAGTGCTCTTAAACGTGATGTGATCTCTTAAAGACACCCCCATGGGGGCTTTCCTCTCGATAACGAGTTGGGACGCACCAGCCTCTAAAAACAGGAGATTCAAGAAAGAAAAGGAAAGAAACAACAGAAACTACATGAAGAGGAAAATAAAGTTTCTGGTGTTATTAAAAAGGGGGAATAATAATTAGGAAATTGGTTAAAATACTAACAAATTTTGCAAGCAGTGAAGAGATTTGAGCAGTTTTGTCCGAAGGCCAGTTTGAGACATTTCTGCCATTCTACTTTGCTCTACAGTAGAAAATAATAATACTTTAAAAAAAGTAAAATAATATTATATATGTGAATCTAAAGACATAAAAAGGCAAATTTCCTTTAACAGAAGCAGCTAAATCCGAAAACATTTCAGAGTATATTTTATCTGTATCCTTTTGGATAAATCTGAAAGTGATTTACAATAAATAATACATTTTTATTGCCTCCTCAGTCATTGTGACATCACACATCTGACTGTAAATAATTTGAACACTTCTTTTTTTAAAAAAAAACAAAAAACAGTTTTCTTCTTCTGGGGAAAAAACTTTAGTTAATGCTTTAGTTTATTTTCAGACATTAAATATTTATGATCCTGAACCAGTGTGTATAAGAGAGAGAGAGAGAGAGAGAGAAACACCGATGTGTCTCTCATCCAACCTGCGCGCGCTCCTCCTTCTGCCCATCTCCACGCGCACTTCAAAACTGCACTTCAAAGTGGGCTCGAGACTCGACTTGTTCTTTCCGCCTGGTGGTGCCACGCGCCTGTCATCATCACAATGCCTCGAGGATTCTTGGTGAAGAGGAACCGGCGGGGTTCGGCGTCATACCGGTCACGGACCAACAGCATCAAGCCTGAAACGTCCAACTCTGAAGCGGAGAACTCTGCGTTGAGTGTTTTCCCGTTTCAGTGTCCAGATGGAGAAACCTCTGCGTCCCGCGAGGACCCTGCGGGTGTCAGGGAGGCGTGGAGCCCGCACGTGGAGTCGGCGCTGGAGGCAGAGGCTGAACGGAGCGCGCAGTTACCGGAGACAGAGGAGCAGGTGAGCGAAGTGGACGTTTTGAGTCTGGATGGAGATTTGTCCTGCTTCTACCCGCCTCAGCACCACGCTGCTTTAACCGAGTCATGCAGCCCAGTTAAACCAGTTGGCACGAGACTTCCAGAGCAGCAGCACGAGGACCGAGAAAAACCACCGCCGTGTTTCACCGGAAGGTGCCAGACACCGTCCCCGGTACCGGCCCTGCCGTTCCTGGTGAGTCCGACGCCGACTTCAGTGTCCGCTTCCATCGAGAGGCTCCTCAACAGCAGCAGCCGCCAGCACGCGCAGCCCTACGGTCACCATGACAAGTATGACCCCAGCACGCCTCACGTGCACCTGTTCCCCCCGCTGACCCTGCTGACCCAGGAGCAGCGTCACGCGGCGAGAAAACGCTCTTTCGCCGAACCGGATCACCACAAGAAGCAGAACCCGTCCAAGAAACCCAAAGTCAACCGGAAGCTCAACTTCGAAGATGACGTCACCACCTCGCCGGTTCTCGGTTTGAGGATCAAGAAGGAGAGCCCCGAGCTGCGGAGCGCGCGCGAGAAGTCGGCTACACCCGCCGGGGTTCCGCCGCTGGGAGAGTTCATCTGCCAGCTGTGCAAAGAGGAGTACCCAGACCCCTTCTCTCTCGCGCAGCACAAGTGCTCCCGCATCGTGCGCGTGGAGTACCGCTGCCCGGAATGCGACAAAGTCTTCAGCTGTCCCGCCAACTTGGCGTCCCACCGGCGGTGGCACAAACCTCGTCCGGTAACCAACCAGGGCGGAGAGGCCGCCTCCAACAGGAACCCGTTAAAAGAGGCGCGAGCGCTCATTCAGCACGTGGAGGCGGACGGCAAAGAGAACGAGCTGCTGCTGCGCGCGAGCAGCAATCAGCACCACGGACCGCTGGACAGCTCCCGCGTCAGGCGCGAGCCATCCCTGCTGCTTCTTCACGCGCGTTCCCGGGACAGCCCCGATAGCAATGGCCTCGCGCCTCCTCAGTATGACCCCTCCGGTCATTACCGGAACCCGGTGGTGGGCTGCGGGGACCTGCAGCAGCACGTGCGAGCTGCGGACAGCCCTCCATCCAGCCTCCTCCTGCTGAACGGAAACCCCGACGAGCGCGCGGAAAGGCAGCAACAGCCCCTCACGCGCCCCACTCTGCCGTTCGTCCAGTCGGTACCGGAGGAGGAAGTGTACGAATGTCGCTACTGTGGGAAAAAGTTCCGCCGACAGGCTTACCTGAAGAAACACCTGGCCGCGCACGAGATGAGCGCGCGGGCGTCTCCGCCCCCGTCAACTTACAGCCAAGCGCGCGACACCAGCGGCAGCCAGGTGTTCTTGTGCCACCTGTGCGGCGCGCGCTTCCCGTCGGTTGAAATCAGAGACAAGCACCGCCTGTGGCACGCGATGAGGGACGAGCTGCTGGTGGAGACTCTGGGGGGACGCAGGGTGGACGTCTTCCACGCGCACAGAGACGAGGGGAACATCGGGGACTGCGAGCAGCAGATCTTCACCTGCAAGTACTGTCCGTCCACATTCTTCAGCTCACCGGGCCTCACGAGACACATCAACAAGTCTCATCCCACCGAGAACCGGCAGGTGATGCTGCTGCAGATGACTGTGCGACCATGAGGCGCGCGCGCGCGACAAATGCAAATGTTTATTTAAATCACCTGGAAAACGGCGCGTGGCTGTTAAAATGTACGTCGGTGGTGGTGTGTGTTGCAGGCTTACAGCGACGTCACTTTGCCTTTCACTGGAAACTTCTGGACACAAAACAAACATAAACAAAGTGTTGTTTACTTGCACCTGACAACAGAAAATGAATCTGGAACTTTCCGTGGTGCTGATTATTAATCATAAACATCCCTGTTTAACACACTGAACTACAGCCGCTGTCTGTGGCACTCAAACTGTGTTTAAGGACCTTAATATTTCCATGGTATCGTTACAATGACATAATATTCTAATATTTGCTTTCTCTGTTGAAAATGTGTTACTTGAACCATAAAAGAAATTGTATCCAAATTAATGAGGACAGATTTTTTTTTTTTACAGCTTTTCTTGAAAACCACAGTATGACTAACAGATAAATGTAACCGTAACAAAATGAGCAGAGAAAAGGTCACTTTGACTGGGAGGACTGGAAAAAGAAGGAATTAAGTAGCGATATTACAGTGATGCACAAGCAGAGTGGAAAAAGACTCAACGTTTCATTTAAGGATATAAATAAAAAATCTGTAAGACAATAAAACACCTTTTATAACAAACATCTCAGCTGTGTAATATTTTCATACATAAAAATGAAGCATTTATTGTCAGTAGTTATTAAAAAGTGTCTTGTGTTTACTGATTATACACAGTTTACTATTCCTAAAGAGATATTTGCTAAATGGATTTATGATACAAAAAGAAATGTGTCTGGTTCTATAAATCCTGCACAGTACTATTTTGATATGACTTAATTCTACTGTTGGATTTACTTAAAATTATTGTCAATAAATGTTGATACAGTCTGATGATCAGTTTTTTTTTTTGTTTTTTTAAAAAAAAAAAGAATCGGATGTGAAAAATAGTCATGTGAATGAAGCAGCAGCCACTGGCACAAATCATTTATTGTCAAAGTCCATCATGACATTCACACACCGTGTGTCTGAAACAGATGCAACATGTTTACACAGCTCAGGTTTGACGGTAACCGTTAGTGGAGTGTGTGCGTGCATGTGTGTGTTCATACAACTGGTCAAAAACATGCAGTTAGTACTGAAGTGGTGTCATGCAGATCTATAGCAGTCCCTAACTAACATGTGGGCCGAGCCCAGAGGTTTGGCTCGTCGCTGCTGCAGACAGATTTCTCCTCATCGGACAACACAAGAGGTAAGATCTGGGATAAAAAGCTCATCTCAGGGAGGCAGATTTATGTATTTTTAATTCTGCTGAACATTTTAGGAGCCTTGGGGTGAATTTTGGTTGCTGCTAATCAAAGATTTTCAGCTAAAGTGAGTTAATCATCAAAATGAAACACTGACGAGAATTTACGATCTATGAAACTGTATATTTCCATGAATCGTTAAAGCGTTATTAAGGCTCAAATCTTAATAATTACTCACTAAAATTCTTCTAAAGGGCACGAAGGAGTGTAAATGTAGTGTTGCTGTGAGTTTTAGGATGGATCAGGCTTCAGTTGTCTGCATCTTTATAGAAGGTAATGGAGCACATGTGTGATCTGTGGTCTATTTACAGCAGGTACAGATCAGACGGGGGGGGGATTACAGCTGGGCCCCAAGACCACGTGTATTACCAGTAAATGGTTCTTTAACCTCAGCAGTATTAACGGCTACAGCGATCATTTAAAGGGACAATGCTCCGCTGACCTCGAACACACAAAAGTAACGGAACTAATCTGACCTCATTAATGGCGTTTGTAAAAACTAACCATTCCAACCCAGAGGAAGGGGCTTCAGTAAAAAAGTTATACAATCCCTTTATTTTCTTAAAAGAAACTATGGCCTGAAAGACTAAAAAGGCTTTAACAGAAAATACAGCCGCTGTGAAATCTGCAGGAATGGAAACATGTTTTCAGATCTCATGTCCTTCCATCATGAATCATCAGGTCATGGAAGAATAATTCCACGCACGCCATCCTGTACGATGAATGGAAGCACATTTAGATAAGCCCTGGAACGCCACAGCTTCAGATCTTTGCAAAGAAAAACCCAAACTTCTTCAGCTCTGAGTTCGGTTTCTGGGGTCATTTCTGATGGATGAACCGACAGGAGAGCAGAAATGATGCTAAATAAACTGACTGCATGCTTCTCCCCTCGATCCGCGAGCAGAAGAGGGGACGTGTCTGAACATGAGAGCAGATTAAATGTGAAACAAAAAGAATTAAATATTGACATCTTTACTTTCTCCTCTTTGGCTGTTAACCTGCTAAATTCCCTCCACTACCCACCTCCATTAGAGGAAATAAACAGGACTTGCTTAACAACGAGTCAAACACTGAAATCAGAGGCGAAGACCTCTCTCACATTGGAACTTTTATAAACCTAAAATTGAAAGCCGGTAAGGTCTCAGTCTGTCATTTCCTCCTGTAATAACTCACATATAACTGTTGCAGTCAGGCTGCGGCAACAAAAGGACATAAATAATGAAACTTCACCTCCTGGAGAATAAAATACAAACTGGACGATGACGGATGAACTGTTGAAGTGTAAAATGTAGTGTCAACTTAATATTTATATGTATATATATATATATATATATTTTTTTTTTTAAGCAAATACGTGGTCTGAGGTTAAACCACAGTTTGGCTTTGGCAGCTTTTTTCTCATCATCTTATATACACAACAAGCTTCCTCACGCTGTACACATTCTTAAAGATATCCATATATCTACTATATATATTCATACTCATACATATATAGATATACAGCATACAAATATATATATATGTAGTCAAAACAAAAAAAAAACAAAACTGGTTTCTCACCTCGGATGGCTAAAAATACAACTTGTTTAGGCAAAAACAAAATTTACAGTAAAAAGAAAAACAGATGCTTTGAACATCAGTGCTTGTCCACATTTTACAGCATGTTGTAGAAGACACAAAACAAAGTACTGTGTAACAAGTGCTTCCTCTTTGATTTTTCTGTCTCATTCTGGAGCGTTTACTCTCCTTTGTAAGAGACAAACGAGACATTTGTCCGCATCAGAACACTGTTTCATATGTTAACAGAGAAGGACGGTCCCATCCGCTCAGGCTGGGGATTCAAACTGGGATGACATCCACAGATACGTGTCCGTTTGTAACCAATATCCCTAACATGAACAGATTTTTTTTACTTTTACTTCATGGCAGCTAATTTAACAAACCCTGCTTTTATTTTGAAGCACGGACAACAAAAATAGTATCATCTTGCACTTTCCATGCAACACTTTACAGCCAATACTCCTGCTGCTGTCTACACACACACACACACATATACATACACACACCAACTTTCAGTACAAATATACAGATCCCCCGCAGGCAACATTCAGCATCGCAGACAGAACTTCTGCAGCTTCATCTCGCTGACTGTTCGCTCCGACTGTCTGAGAGCAACGTATAATAAATGTGGCACACTTAGGCTTTTTGCAGTCCTGGTTATACTGGTATTTGTGCACTTTCTAACATGGCACACATTGTTATGAACTAATACTGCACTTTGCTGGATGAATTTATTCTGCTTTTCCTACTGTGGGAAGTGCCGGCATGCTGCTGCTACACGATATGTCTGGTTGGTTTTTAAGCAAAGCTGCGGATATTTACAGCGGAATAATGACGCATGTACATCAGAGGGTTTAAAAGAGCATGTGTGGGTGTTCTGGGCTGAAAAGGGGGAAGGAGCTGGGAGGAGGAAAAGCATAATTAACACCCCTGATTGGTTTTAAGAATCCTAAGAATCCTGTTTTATTGTTGAAAATGTCCTCTGGACAGCTGATTTTATTTATACTTTTACTGTTAAATATGACTATGGACCAAATTTGCAAGGTGTCTGACTTTTGCTGCTGTGAGGGACAGCATCCGTGCTGACTGAGCCGTGGCATGTGCAAAGCTCAGGTCTTATTGGCCGATCCAGAGGAGCGTCGCAGCTTCATGGACATGCGACTCTTGCTAGTCCGAGGAGACATGGGGGACGCCGAGTCGCTCCCGGCCTCCCCAAGAGCCGGACTTTCTCCCCGAAGAATCTCGAGGCAGGAGCCTGAGGAGGGTAGGAGGATGAGGAGGGGGCGCCGGGGAAGAAATGTGATGGAAGGATGGGTGAGGCGAAGAAGGAGAGGGGTGGATAAGCAGAAAAAGGATCAAGGATCATCAAGAAAATGACATCACTTCCCATAATGGTCTACTTGGCAACACTGCACAGACACGCAGACAAATGAAGGACACAGACAAACAGACAACATAAAAAAAAACCTCTAAATAAGCTTTACATGTATCTTCGTTCCCTAAAACCACCAGACATGTTCAGGACTTAACGTTACTGTGAAACAAAACTCACTTTTATTGCAAAAAGTGACATTTTTTCCCTCCAATCACCCTGACCCGACTGTATGGACCAGCTACTGAAAGGGGGCCAAGAAATAGTTTGGTTCAGTTGTTAGGGTCCCTTTCTTAACGAGTACCCACATGGAAACATGGCACTTTATTTAACACGATCATCCTGCAGGGTGAACACTTACCTACTAACCAACCAACAGGTCTGTTACAGGAAAGATTTAGCCGACACGGCAGGTTGATGGTTTATTAATAACCAAACCAGGCTTGAACACTTCAGATGGGAAAAAAAAAGAAGTCTAGTTGAAAGTATAACCACACTGCATGGAAAGATAAGCGACTTTAAAGTATTGATCCTGAAGATCTGCTGTTCTGCAACGTTTAGATGCGTCCTTTCTCCATCAGACCTGAATCAAATGGCTGAACTGCTTCATCTACAGGTCTTTCAGCTCTGCAGAGGCCTGCTAACGAACTACCCACCCGATTCAGGCGTGTTGGAGAAGAGATGCATCTACATATAGCAGAATGCTAGATCCTGAGAACCGGACTTGGGGATGTGAGCTTTACATTTAGATTGTGCAGGTACCATGTAGAAACAGTATTATTTAATAATTTCTTTTTGTGTACAACAGTACACTGTTAATAACATATGAATTAATTAGAGGCGATTCTGACTTTACTTATATGATGCTTATAAACACATCCTACTGAAATGGCTTCATCTAGACTCCGCCAGCTGAAATTAAGCTCCTCTTAGTTATTCTGTTTACTTTTCAGTGGAAGGAAGACTTTATGATTTACTGTGGTAGATTATAAAATGTAACTTTATCTGCAGCGCGTACCATTCACAGCTAGCATGAAGAACCTTCTGCTTCAGACCTTTCCCCTTCACCCTGAGCTGGTTGGAACTGTCTAGTGGTTTAGGGACCATCAGATACAGAACACTGTGCTCCTCTGAGGAGAAGAGGAGAGGAGAGGAGAGGAGTGGGGAGGAGAGGAGAAGAGGGAAGAGTGAAGTGGGGAGGAGAGGAGAGGAGAGGAGAGGAAAGAGGGGAGAGAGGAGAGGAGAAGGGGGAAGAGGTAGGAGAGAAGAGGGGGAGGAGAGGAGAGGAGAGGAGAGAGGAGAGGAGCGGGGAGGAGAGGAGAGGAGAAGAGGGAAGAGGAGAGGAGAGGAGCGGGGAGGAGAGGAGAGGAGAGGAGAGGAGAAAAAAGGAGAGAGAAGAGAGCAGACAGAGTGAAAGAGAGAAGATAAAAGGAAAGAGGAGAAGAGAAGAGAGGAGGAAAGGAGAGGAGAGAAAAAGAAAACAGGAGAGGAGAGAAGAGAAGAAAGGAGACAAAGGGAAAGAGGAAAGAGGAGAAGAAGCAACAAGGAGAGCAGAAAGGTCAGGAGAGGAAAGGAATAAAGGAAGGACAAAGGAGGACAAAAACAGTGAGGAAAGAAAGGAAACCGAGGGAAAGGAAGTGAAAAAAGGAAGCAGGAGATTGAAGGAAAAAAAGAAAATGAATGATAACCAAGAAAAAGGAGAGAAGCACACATGTAGAAAACAGACAGGATGAGAAAACACAACATCAGGTGATAACGTGTATCACAACTGTAAACAAATACCATTCAGCTCGTCTTCAACACACACAGGTTAAAATAAAGAGAAACAAAACTTTGTTAGTTCAAGGTTCATATTCAAACAGCTTGTGTGAAAATATGTGTATAATTATACCTGGGTTACCCACTTCTTTGTGTCTCTATACGACTGTGAGAGAATGCAATGTTACGGAGAGGATCCCACAGCGAGGTTAGAGGTCAAGTTTCACTAGGTCAGTGTGAGGTCGCAGGTTAACACAACAAACCATGACGGTTACTGAGCAAGTGAGCAGACAGAAGAGCAGAAACCTCTCTGCTGGAAAAGAACGTCCCACTTTCATCAGGACACTGAGTGCAGTTTGACAAGAGGAAAATCTGGTGTTACGGCAGACCAAGAGACGTAGAAACACTGTAAAATTATCTCAGACATACAATTAATGACCCAAGCTGGAGGAAAACGGGTCAGAAACTAGAAGAAATAAATCAGAAATAAATTCCTCAGTCGTACCAAACTTCATTCAGTGATGAGCTGAAAGCGACACCTCCTTTTGAAGAGGAAAACAAGTCTGCTGTTAACGCATGCAGACCCGCTTTGAGTGGAGAAAACACAGAGACAAACAAAACGTAGGAAAAGCACGAGTTAGGTAGAAAGAGTTAGGTAGAGCGGGGCGTGTCGATCATGTGACCAGGCTTACCTTTTTAGCTATAGGCATACAGTGAGACAAAACGATCTAAAGGATGGGGGACAAAAAAAAGAAAGAAAAAAAAAAACAGAAAAAAATTCCAAACAAAATGTTTAAAAAAAAAAGAGAATGAATTAAATAAAAAAGAAGTGAAATTAAATTTAAAAAAAAAACAAAAAAAAAAAACAAGAAAAAAAGAGAAGAATCATCATTTTATTGATAGGGGGGGGGGGTTGTATGTTAACTTGGCTAGAGGACTGGAAGATAAGATACAGAAACTGGGGTGCTGCAGTAATTTGAGCAGGTTTATTTCAAAGCACAGGGTCACTAAAAGTCCAGAGTTGTGAACTTTGGATATGATACACACACTGTATTAGAACTATTATATCACATCCATGTATATGATGTCTAATTAACGTTTAAACATGTCACAAAGCGTCTCATCCTGTGCTCTGAAATTGCATTTGGGACTGAACAAGGCACCAACAAACAATTTACATCCCATATAAAATTGCCAGTGAACATTTTTTAGGGAATGCAGTTGTGCCAGATGTTATTCAGCCTCAAAGCAGGGTGATTATTTTTATTATTATTATTATTATTATTCTTACAGCATAATGACTGATTTTTCTGACAGATTAGCCAGTAAGCAGAAGAGTAGTTGGCCAAGACAAAACACCTTCAGCACACGATCACACCTGTAACATCACATCTGTGCTCCCATTAAAAATGTATTCACACAAGCTTGTGTTAAATCATTGTAAATATGCTAATTGGATTAAATCTGAGGGAAAAAGTCTCTTTAATATCTTAAATTATACTTGATCCTATACATCAGAGGATGAATGAAACATTATCGGTATAATGGACTTAAAAAGATGCATATGAGGGTCACGTGCACTCCGATGTGCACGCCTGGCATCTCTACGGTTCATCAGATGCCATCTAATTCCTCAGAGATGCTCTGGAGTGAGAATAAGGCTGAACACAGTTTTGGATAAAGAACAGATCTCATCAGCCACTTTAATCTGCCAGAAAGAAACAGTGTGTGTGTGTGTGTTGTAGTTCTGGTATGATTTAACATAATCTGGACAATTAATACACCGACACATTTACAAAATATCAAATAATTTGTGTGAAACTTCTTGTGTGTAAATTAATTGTGATATTTACAGTTCAGCAGGTAAACTAATTGTGATTTTTAAGGCCTTGCCATTGAGTGTGCGACTAGACAAATGGTGTGTGTGTGATCCGTGATGGTGAACGGAGCAGACCGCTGGGTCTTACCTGTGTCAGAGGGCAGGTGAGTGCAGGGAGCGGGACTGTAGACGCGAGCTGCGTAATCTTCAAACGTGGTCAGCTCCTGGTGATTCTGCACTATGGTCTCGAGGTATCGAGCTCGCTCTTCATAACTGAGGTCAAAGGTCAAGGCCAAAATCCAACATAAAGTCCTGGAGTCACTTTCATCATAAGATGACACATCACCACAACAATTTATATGAGAGAAAGTAGTTGAAAATCTCATTTTAAAAGGTACAGCGTGCAGGAATTACTGATATCACATAGGATGCACTGGTCACAGAGTAAACTGGCACGAGTTTTTCCCAGGTGCTGATCCCAACTGTGTGAAATGTAACTTAGGTCCAGCTAATCTTACTCACATGTTCTTAACTTGCCCTGCTTTGTCCACATTTTGGGATCTAGTTTTTGACTCCCTTTTGCTTGTCTTCTCTGTTGTAATCCCATTGACTGCTCTGTTTGGGACTCTCCCTAGTGGCCATGCCTTGCCACCTCATTTTGCTGAATTTGTAGCTTTTCTTACTTTGTTGGCTCAGAAGAAATATCTTAATGCGCTGGAAACACCCTCACCCACCCACCCACTCTCAATGGATAAGAGATGTCTATGATTTTCTAAGATTTCTATGTTGTTATTTCTTTTATGAAACTGGAAAAAATTAAGCACTCGCTTTGTGGCTCTGACGCTAAATTCTCTACACTAAAGTCTGGTCACCATTTGCAGACCATGTCATGTCTCTTACTCTTGATATTGCCCAATGAACACAACCTCTTTTCTCTGTTTTTTCAGCATGCCTTTGCTTGATACACCCATACACTTTGTAACTTTGGTAGTAGCACATATTTCTATGTTGTGTTTTTTTTTTGTGTTGTTTTTGTTCTTTGGTTTCACTCGTCTCAATTTCCATTTTATTTTGTTTTATCTTTTTTTTATATTTTCTTTCTTTCTCTTTTGTTGTCCTGGTGTATGTATCAGATGTGTATGATGATACCTAGCATGTGCAGCTTTGCACCCCATGACTTCTTCTGATACTGTCATTGTCTTTCAATGCTTCATTTTTGTACTTGGAAAAAAAAAGATAAATAAATCATACATAAAAAAAAAGAATTACTGATATCTAGGGGTAAAGACAAACAAATAATGACTTGGAGCACAGCTGTGAAAGGACGGTTGGAAAAACTCTTCTGGATATTAACACATTTTTATCAATGGCTGGATCCAGTGGCCTCGGGTGCAGCTGCGACCGCACTGCAAATAATCGCTTCAAACTATTCGCTCGACGACTTTCTCTGCGCCTTTTAAGCAGATACTTACACGCAAGGTGGTCTAGCACCTGTCGAAAAAAGCTGCTAATGTAGTTTTTAAAGTTGTTTGTCCATTCAAAGACACCGTAGTATAATTAGTGGAACAACTATGGCAGCCATGGTAAGTAGATATAAATGGCAAATTGTAAAAGGAGGATAAAAAACAATAAATACTGAAAGAACTAAAGTTTTAAATCATAAATTATTTTTTTCTGTCATTGGATTTAGTTCCACACTGTCAGGTAGTCAGTGCTGTAATGGTGACGGTTCACCAATCGCAGGGTTTTGGGACGTTAACCTCACCTGAAGACACCTCCTTCCAGCATGAATGATGCTTGTTATGTCATTAAAACCATAAAAACAAGCATCCAGCAGGCAGGCTTGGAGCATAGAGGTTAAAACAGCAGTTAAAGGGAGAAATGGAAACGACTGCTATGTGGTCAGACAGAGCAGAAACTTCAGCTACAGTTCAAGCATGTTTGTTCAGTGACTGAAGTGAAAAAGACTCAAGAACAAAACAATACCAGACGCTGACTCGCAGACAGTTTGTTTTGCTGAGGTTGAATAAAACCATTCCATGGATTTATGAAGAGATTTGTGCACGTTTATAAAACTCTGGCCCATTTAAAAGCTCATGCGAATCAAACAGATGTGAGCAGAGCAGAGGGAGTTAACGTAAAACCTCAGTTCTCACTTCCTTAAATGTAGCATTTCTCAGAGCATGCAACACAACCTGTGTCTCTGTACCTGCATCATGGATTTTCAGTAAATACAAGACGAAGAAAAAAAAAAAAAAAGACCTTTTATCACTTGCCATTACAGCGATGAATTCGAAGAAAGAGGCTCGGGGATTTAGTGGAGAGCAGAGTAAATGGAAACCAGGACTTCAACTGTCCATTTATTAGAGATAACCTCATTGATTGAATGACATTTGCCCTCTCTTCCTTAGTCGTCCTCATACATCCAACCAAAATGACAGCCGCATGCGGTCGTTACAGCCTCCTGGACACGCATTCAAACAATTCAGCCCCATCATTCTCCAATAGCATTACCATTTGCTCGGCGAGCTCCAATAACAGAGGATTTTAAATGAGAGCAGAGTGTTTATGCGTTTGTGTGTCCCTATGTGATAAAGTCGCCTGCATGTGTGTGTGTGTGTGTGTTTGTGTGTGTAAGTGCATGAGTTAATGTCTGAGTGTATGATGGGATTAGGCCAATGAATCTTCAGAATGAAATCTGTGTGTTTGTGTCTCGGTGTGTGTGTGGCGGCCTCACGGTCGGGGCGGCCATCTGTAATAGCGCCCATGGGTTTTCTATTGGGTTAGAGAGCTGGTCTATGGGCCTCAGAAGGAGAAAGATTCAGGTCTAATGGTGACTGATTCGGTTAGAGACAATGATAATAACAACAATATGGCTCCTTTAAAGTGCGCTGACAGAATCCAGGAGGGTGGAGATTGGTGGGAACTTCAGCCTGACATCTACCGTACTTTATTTCACAGGAACTTGTTCTTTTAAAATCATTTTTCAATCCGCCATACGGAGAAAAGCGAGGAGAATGAAGGGAAGAGGGCGGTCTGAAAGTTGCAAAGAAAGTGAGATGTTGACAGAGGAAGAGAACTTGTAAAAAGATAATGGGGGATAGCAAGAGTGAGGAGGACAAGGGGTGAGAATCCTGCAGCGAATCACAGAAGAGGTGAGGAAGATATTTAAGTAACAGCACAAAGCTGGATGTGTGTCACCCAGAGAGAGTGGAGAGAAAAGCAGCAAAGTCTCCATGTGATCTCACCGTTTGCCTTTTCCTGCTGCCCTCACCCCCTGAATCGCACTTACTTCCCCCTTCGGAGACTATGTGTTAGTGAGGGGGGAGAGGTGTGTGGATGTAACGCAGTTAGAAACAAGCAAATCACACCTAATCATCTTCATATCAACTTTTAATAATGTGTGACTGAATAGAGCAGCTGAGGGGGGGGAAGAAAAAAAAAAAGAGAAAAGTTTTTGGGGAAAAGGCCGTGGCTTCATCGTTTCTGAGAAGGTGAAAAGGTTTAAAGGACACCTGCTGGAAAGACAGACGTCTAGAGAGAAAGAAAAACAGAACAAGAAGGAAAAAATACAGAAAGTTGGTGCCACTGCTGAGATAAATGACCAGCACATCATTTTACTTTCCTCCACTCTCTCTCTGCCTGCCTCCTTTATGTCTTTCTTTCGCTTTGTTCCTCTCAGTTGGGGTTTCTACCTGTGGACTTGTGTCACTGTGTCACAGCCTCCCTCTGAGCAGAGTCAACATCAGATGGATGGGACTAATATGCAAAACCCACATTAGCTGTGGTGTAAGAGGACAAGCCGTACAGAGCAGACAGACTTTATTACAGGAAAGTCTTGCAAAGAAATAATAACCGAGTATTATCTAGAAAATGGGCTTAAAAGGTTAAAAAGAAAATACTGGTGGTCTGATGTTGTTCATCTTGGATTACAGTTACTTATGTATTTATCTGTAAAAAAGCACGGCAGAGGGACATTTATTATGTACATTTCTGGAGCTGATAACTTTGTGCTGCAGCTGGAAACATCCTGTTCAGACGAGTTTGGCTTTATGCACCACGTGCAACGCTTGCAAGTGGACATCAACACGCTGGCTGTTTTTAAAAGCGCACCGTGGCTGATTAATTATAGAAAGGAAAAATAATCTTATTGACAGAGAGAGAAAAAGAAAGAGAAAAGGACAGAGCAAGAGAAACTCGCTAAGAAAATCTTCCAAAGATCAGTCAGGCCTATTTAAGGATGTTTTTCCTGCGATATTTGAGGTGGGAATACGTAAATATATGACCAAATCTGTGCAGACTATCTCATCTGCAGTGGAAGTTTACTTCTACTCCCACATGAAACTTTTTTCTCTGAAAGATGTTTGCATCAGGAATCTGCATCTGCTTGTTTTTGTCACTAAAATGAGTAAATGTGAAATTATGAAGTTTGGTATTTTCAAAGAAAAAGCATCTGTAAGAATGCATTCTTTCAAGAATCCTTTTATCTCCTTGCAGTTTCATAAAAATGTTCAAGATATGTAGAAATGTTTGCAAAAACAGACACTTTTGATGAGACATCAGTGAGTTTAAGTGGTACTTATGTGGAGTCCAAACCTTGAGGATCCTCTGCCATCTTACGCTGTAAGAGGCTTGGCTCTCAGGTTGGGTATGTTAGAATAACAGAGAGATTTACTGCACTGTTAACCAAGATACAAGTCAATAAAACTTCCTGAAAAGTGAAATGTTATTTCAGTCAAAAGATAAACTAACACCTGCTCAAATATGTGAAGGTTTGGCTGCTTGGTGGTTAGCTTCATGCAGTCACAGGAGATGTTTATACCGACTTTCAGTATCTTTTAGTGCGTCTGCGTGAAGGACTTTCAGAGAACTATTTAGGAATTTGTTAAAATAACAAGTGAAAACTTTTGTCAGACTGAAAAGATCCATCAAGGAGATAGATGAGACTCTGGAGTGGGGATGTCGAGCTCTGCCGTGCAGCTACACCTGTCCCAATGTGGCTTTTAAGGCAGACGCATCAGGAAACAAAACTTTTCTGTGTCCACACTGTAAAGATTCAAAGTCATATATTCACAAATCAACATTTAAGTGTTTTTAGAACTAGTTCATTTATTCATTCATTCATTTTCTGAACCGCTTAATCATATTCAGGGTTGCGGGGAAGCTGGAGCCTATCCCAGCTGGCTTTGGGCGACAGGCAGGGTACACCCTGGACAGCTCGCCAGTCCATCGCAGGGAACTAGTTCATAAGACTGAATATACTAATTTACTTTAACATGAGAAAATTCAGGACATTAACAATGTACCACCTGTAAAAACGATGAGAAAGAGAAACCTTCGATTAGGATGATATGAAACACCCCTCCCTAAATCCTGATCAGACAACCCGAGGAGGCGCAAAAAAAAAAAACTTTTCATGGGCTGCTACAATCCTTAAGTTTATATATAAACATAATAAACAAAAAAACAAGCTTTTTGCAGAAAAAAATTAGTGCAAATTCCCAGAAAACTTGGAATGTTCACACTGCATCTGTACCTCTGTGGACGTGGATTCGGAAGCAGGTTTCTGACACTTGCCTCCATGCAATGACATGAAAGTTGGATTAAATGCGACAGTTTTGTTCAGACTGAGGTCAATTTGAAAAAGATCACATATTCATTCAATTTAGTAGCTGATAAAACAGCTTTAGCTGTTTAGATTATAATAAGAGGATCCCATATGCATCATACATGTGCAGAAAAGTGAGATTTCCGTCACTTGTGAACACAGGTCTACAAGCTGTGATATTTGTCCATCACCTGTGGGGTTCCCAAACTTTTGCTTCAAACTCCTTTTTGTCAGCTGAACCGTTCAAAAATAAAATAAAAAGGAAACATTTTGCAAATCACTTAAAGACACTGCAATATATTGGACTGTAAATGTCAGGCTACATTAACTACACATGTAGGAGTTTATATTTATAATTCGTATTGGCCAGAATTCAGACTATAACTTGCTTAATAATAATTAGCCAAAGATCTAATCAGCACTGGTCATGATTTCCATGTGAAAAATCCCAGATTATCTTTAAAAACGGACAATCAGCAGCTGGCCATTTAAATTCCTATCTGCATTCACAGGGTACTAATTTTAACAAAGTTTTGTTGAGGATTTTGGGTTGTGTCTTATGAATCGTACATGGTACTAATTTTGTCTCATGAATTGTGACAAGCAAAATAAGTTATTTATGTATTAAAAAAAGTCAAAACCAGTGAGAGGTCACAGAAAATAGAGGTTTGCACATCTCTGCCTCCATCCACCCCTACTTCTCTCTATCCAAATGGCAGTCGCCACTATCTTCTGTAATTGAATTTCAGATGGGTCCTCTTATTAAGTCATTAGTTGAAAAATATCTCTTTCAGAGAAAAGGTGAGAAAGGGGAAATTATAAGGGAAGAAAGATAGGAAAAAGGGAGAAAAAGAGCAGAGCAGAGAAAGGCAGACACAGAGGAGGAGGAGGGAGATAAAGAGGCTCTTTTGTATCGAGTCAGAAACTCATTTTCTTGTGCGTGTTTGAAAAGAGAGGAGAGAGCGAAGTGTTCACGCCATCCACGGCTCTCCTCCTCCCTCCCCCGCTGAGCAGTTCATTGTGCTGGAGTTCGACTCCTGTGATCACTTGAGACAGAGGGAAGCTGCAGGAGGAGAGGAGGTGAGGGGAGGAGAAAGGGAGCTTGTTAGCGCATTAGGAGCTGGGACCACTGCTGGGATGTGAGTGTCTATGGCAATGTTTGTGATACGAGTGTGTGTGTGTGTTTGTACAGTCTATAAGTAGCGGAACATAAAAGGCCTGCAGGGAGCAAGAAACCCTGCAACCTTAAATTAATTATCAATTAAATAAAACCACTTTATTTTTTTAAAACTTTGCATTAAGATCAGTCATTTAACGCAGAGTTTCAATGTGATTAAAAACAATCTAGTAAGAGCATTAACAGGTTTGTTTTACTGGTTGCATGTGAATTTATTATTCATTTGTTCCTTCATTTTCTTAACTGCTTTGTCCCTGCCTATCCCAGCAATCATCATGTGAGAGGCAGGGTACACCCTGGACAGGTCGCCAGGCCATCACAGGGCCAACACAGAGAGACAAACAACCACAATCACTACTAGGGACAATTAAGAGAAATGCATGTCTTTGGACAGAGATGGAAACAAAAGCCACTATTCAAACCTCCCTCCAGCTGAGCCTCGCCAGTTACCTTCTTGCTGTTTGGTGCTAACCTCTACGCCACCGTGCAGGCCTTTAAATTCATTAGTTTAGCTGAAATCATATGTAAATAGAAGTTCCTAAAACCTCACAAACACACCCAGATAGGACTGAAGATAAAATCCTGCATAAATATACTCAACTAGACTCAAATGAGACGATCAGTAAAAACAGTCAACATTAATGCAGCTGAATTCTGAGTCGAGCTGCTTTTATTCACACGTTTTCTTTTTTTCCTCAAACATAAAAACATAAAAAACTACAATACTTTAATGAAATCCTGTTTTTATAAGTGCAGCATAATCTCACAAAATAACCACAAAAGTAACTTGAAGACAACATTTATTTACTTGTAAGATTTTCTCCCAGAAAGGAAACGTAATTTCTCCAATATTTCTCCAAAAATTGTGAATGTCTTGCTGGAGTTGTATAACAGTATACACACCAGAGAGCTTAAAACAAAACTATTCCTCACAAAATGTTCAGATACTTCAAGCGTGTGAGTGAACAGAGCAGCAGTGAGCGCTGAACTACTATATTGCAACTCCTTATTTGACATTTTTCCAGCTCTACCCTACAATTTGTGCATGAAGAACATCTTTACACTGCGTAATGTCTGATTCAACACCCTGCGTGTTTTTGCTGCTGTCACAGCTGTAGGTTTGGTACATATGTACAACATATGTACAAGAGAAGATGAAGATCAAACCAGCAATCTTCAGATATTATCCTGATAATTTAAATCAATGCACATCCAACCCCCCCCACATAAGTACCTGCAACGTCATTCTCTGTCTGCAATCTGTACTTTTACAGCAACATTGGATACCTTTCCGACCATAAAACCCTGTACCTCTGACATTAACTGTGTCAGTAGGCGACTGGGAAGCACTGCAGCGTCCCAAGGCTGAGAAACGGCACTTCACAACTGTTCTTTTCCTTCTTTGTCATCGTGTGACAGCTGCATTTTGCTTTACGGTGCAGCGTCACATGCCAACAACTGGATGTCAACAAATTGCCCGTTGTGAAGGCACACAATGGCGGACACAGCAAAGGAACACAATGGGATATTATCAGAGGAAGGAAAAGAGTGAAAGAGACAAAGCTTCAAGCACTCGTCTATTTTACGTTCTTTCTGCACAAAAACTAATGAGCGTTTCTTCACATCAGAGCAAAGCCAACAACAGGAAAAAGAGGCACCTACATCTTAAGCTGCTTCGCTTTTTGATAACTGTCCCATGTGACAATTTAAGATTAAAACAGGAAGTTTTAATCTATATTTCAATTATAACGACACAACCAAAATGTTGTTGAGGGTAAAACTTTAAACTCAGTGCTCTCCAGAGGTAGAACTTAATCTCTGCGTCAAACACTGAGTTTTTGTCCTTGAGATATTTTGCAAAGATGTTACTGGAGCTACATTTAGTTGTTGTTTGTTTTTAAGACTGTTAGTTTAAGTTTTGTCTGTAAATGATTGGAGATTATCGGCAAGAAAAATCCTTTGACAACTTCCTTTTCTGTTTTCAGAGGTAGAAAATGAAGCTTGAAAGCAGAACTTTTCTATTTTCTAAAGCTTGTATGAGGTACCTCTCTTCAGAAACACACTATCTCACTCAGCATCTCCCAAACACACCCACACACTATCTGTCCTCTCCACCCCAGGCATTGGAACAGACAACAGAGAGAAGGACATCAGAGGGATAATACAATTGGAAAAGCTTTACAGCGTGTAATGATAAACCTGTGCGTGTATGTGTGTGTGTCTGTGCCCAAAGGAACAAGCTAATGGGTTTATATCTTTCTGTGATAGCAATGATATGGAGGCTTTGTGATTTCATTACGAGTGTGTGTGTGTCCACGTACGCCAAAGATGGGGACAGAGATAGGCTGGTCTAATGCACTACTTATTGTTAGCGGACGATGTGCATGAAAGAGCCACACATACACACAGGCCCACAATTGTATTTACCACTATTCATCTGCTCTTTAACCCAATGCAGGAGCAGAGGCTGAGGAGAAAAAACAGACGTGATACATTAATTGGCCCCTTGTCACCCCACTATTTCACCCTTTGACATGTGTGTGCACACGCGTAAGATCCTCAGCCTCCTCCCTGTCACCACTAGGGAGCCCTAAAGCTGCCAGTGCAATTACAAGGTTATTTATTTATTTATTTATTTTTATAACAGGCGCAAAGTTCATACACACACACAGCACGGTGATGATTGTCACCTAGTAATAATTCTCTTATTAAGGAGATGGATTCTGGTCTTATCTGCAGGCAGTCAGACATTATTCCCCCTCTGCCTACAATTATATTCATATACGCACACAGATATAATCCTCAGGACACGGATATAAGAGCTGACAAAGATGTAAAGCTGAAGATTTTTCTACAGATTTATCACTGTAAATTTAAAACGGGTTAAAAAAAAAAAACAACAACTTACATTGACAATCACAAAACAGTTTTCTGTTGTTAAACTTCAGGTCTTCACATAAATGTGAACATTAATGTCACACATTCAGCTTAATCACTGTTGCAGAACAAACTCTCGTGGTTACTGCTGACAGACAATGAGCCCCGCTGGAACTTAAAGTAGCATTACGTCATTTTAAAGCTTTCAGCTTTAAAGCTTTTAGCTTTAAAACTTTAGCTGTTTCCAGCTTGTTTTGATTGCACGCGGACATTTACTATGTAGCCTTCATTCCTGAAGCTGCTGTTTCCCAGCTCACCTGAAGCTGAGAAACCACACTTTATTTCCCCTCCCAATGTGTCACTGCATTGCAGCATCTTACTTTACGATACTATGGAGCACGCTACCAACTGGATATCATTACAGCGGCCCTTTGCAATACGCAACATGGCTGATAGAAACGAGTCAAAATCAGACTTTTACTGGCTGGAGAGAGTTCAGAGAAGAGACAGGATGCAAGACAAATGCAAAACTATCCTTCATTCAGTGGGAAACTTGGCTGAATGTCAGGAGGAGGGCTTGAACTCATTGGCTGACAAATACGTCTTTTGCGGTTTCTGTGTATGGAAAGCCGATTTGGGCAGGTGTGTGCCAAAATGGCTCCAAAAATGCATCATGAGTGCACACCCGACATGTTGTGAATGCACCCCGAAGATGCACCCGGCCAAATCGGCGCCCCACATTCCACAGTCACAAAAGATGAGCCAAAATGCTCCGAAACGCATGGGGCTCTCTGCTACAACCATGCACGGCAACCAATGAGTTGAGCTTCACATACTTTAGGTGACTTTGCTAAAATCTCAAACATCCTGTTTCAGAGTGATAAAGAAAAACTCGTCCATGCATTTGTTAATAAAAGGGGTTTTTTATCCTGTGGTCTCAAGAAAGTCTTTAAAAATCCTGAATCAAATGAGATTTAGGAGAAGAGACTGTGTTTTTCTAGTTTGTTCAGTCTTTTGTCAATTCATACACAATCCAGAATGGAAATAACTTTTTATCCTCACTTGTAAAGTTCTTAAAAACCTTCATTATACTCACGGTTTCATCAATTCATTTTGATGTAACACAGGCCGATTCAATTACGATTTGTAAATCTTCAAACACGAGCAGGAAGCCAGCAGCTAGCCTTGTAGCTGCTGAGCGTGAGATTCACTCATCAGGTTTGAAGGCTAGTGCTTGGAAACACTGTTTTTTATGGGCATGAGAACAAACAAGACCTGCACAAGACTTACTTCATACATAAGCTGTTTAAAGCATAATAGTAATACCACAAACATGTGACAGCAGCTCCGTTCCAGCCCTGGTTAGTGGATCTTTTTGTTCATAACAATTGATAACACACCTTTCCTGCAGATTCTGGAGAAGCATTAAGAGACAATAAGAAAAATATTTTTAATGTGTTGGATTTATTTATGGTTCAACAAAGATAGTGGAGATAAATTTGTTTGGATATTTGATTTAATGGACACTGAATGGAGTATAAAGTAGGATAAAGGTAGCCATGGAGTAAGAAAAAAAACCCTCAATATGGAACAAATATGAAGGAAAATCTTGAGAATTGTTTAATAATTTAATTGTAGCACCGCCGAATTGTAATTTTATTTAATATTGAGCACCTCTAATTATATTCTTAAGATTTCCCCAACAGAGCCTTGTTGGGCTCATTACAGGTGGTGATGAATCGGCGCACAGGGATGAGGTCCAGAGCCTGACAAGCCTGGTGATCAGGGAACATCCCGCTTCCTCACACCAACAAAACCAGAGTTCCCACTGGATTCCAGGAAAACGTGGGACTCAGCTCCAGCAAGGCTTTACGTAAATGGGGAGTGTGTCGAGGAAGTGAAGTACTTCAAGATTCTCTTATCCAAGAAGCTTTTCTAGCCAGACACCAGTCACAGTGAAGAGGACATGTAAGAGACTCCATTTTCTCAGGGTGGTTTAGAAGAACAATACGGAAAAGAATCTGCTCGTCTCCTACTGGCGTGCAGCGATCGAGTCCGTCAGTGCATTCGACACAGCTGATGGTGTGGTATGCAGGCTGCTCTGTAGGAGATCAAACACCTGAGAGAGTGGCAGACACTGCTGAGGGGAAAAAACCCCCAAAAAAACTGGTTGCCAGCTAGCGTCTCTGGAGGAGAAGATCGCTGCTTCATGATATCTCAGCAGAACACAGACCACGATCAACGATTTTTCAAACTGTTAGCATCAGACAGGAGGTACAGAGCAGCTGAAGCTCACACAACTAATCTGACCAACAGCTTCTTCCAAAGGGCCAGAAATGTTTTTCAGCTGCTTTAAATTCTTGCTTTTGTCCCGCTGTTCTGCGCTGCTGCTACTTACAACACCATATCATGTATGAACTTCAAGTTAATACTTATATACGAGGCTACCTGGGCATGTATATCAGTCACTGGGGAGACTGGGCTGTTAACCCTTTATGGGGCAAGTGACTATTTTTGATCACTTCGTTTTCTTTAATATTCAGCATTAAACTATTTTTTTTTGTTAATGTAACAACAGAATAGAGGTCTTGGTACATACCAGAAGGACAATTTTAGGTTAAAATTTCTCATTTCTAGGTATTACACAGAGTGCCCTATAAAGGGTTAAACAAAAATGAACCTAAACTGACCTTCAGAACCAAGAATTGACATAATCTTGCTCATGTCAATTACTTAAAATGTTTGGAAATTTAAATTTCTCTTAAACAAATGTAAAATTCTTGATGAAATTATCATATATATATATATATATATATATATATATATATATATATATATATATATATATATATATATATATATATATATCATAAACTGCGTTTAAATTAACTTATTTCACAATATTTGCTTTTCTATAACAGAAATAAATGCAACAAAAAATCCAGATGGCTATGGGGGCTAAAAATAAAATGATACTGGAATAATTGATAATTGAGGTAACCTGTTCAATTTAATTGTGATATTGATTTGAGGTCGTATTGCCCAGCCTTAGTTTCTTGTCATGCTATTAACATGTTCATATGATGGTTTCTCAAAATAAATAATGTTTTACTAGTATTGTGTAATTTGCAAATATTTATCATTAATCCAACAAAGTTGCTGGTGATGTCGTTGTTTGCTTTGTTTACAAAGACAACAAAGTTATATTCAGTTCAATTCAGCTATTCAGGCTCGGTTCTTGCAGAAACGGCTTCCAATAGTCGTAACAAGATTTTTCTGCAACATAGTCTGTCTCAGACGACCCTCTTTAGTTATGTTGCAACAAGCCAAGACTGCTGAAGAAACTCCTGTGATGCACTGAGCAATCTGTCACACCATGTATTGTTGACATTTAACTTTTGAGTTTTTCTCCCCGTCCCCTGTTGATGGTGCCTGCTGATGAATGAGTTTAATTCAGCTGCATTTTAACTGGAGTGAATTCTGATCTGAATGAGCAACAATGGAAGAAAATCTGAATCTTAGAGGCCCAACTGGTCCATTGTCAGCATTAGGTCCACCACAACAACATTTAGCCCTAAATGTCCTGTGTGCATGTCCAGAATGATCATAATTACTAGTTTATTCAAGAGAGATGTAAAATATATCAGGCAGAGGACTTTGTTTTGATATACTTTGTAAATCAAGTGAAACTAAAATATAAAAGCAGGGCAGATTTGGGGGGGGGGGGGGTGATATTCTAAACTGCAATGCTGCACTAAATGTCACTTTCTATATAAAGGTTTAGTCTCTTTCTTATAATCTGTGCTCATGTGTTGTGCCAGGCGGTCTGGCTGCAGGTGCATGTTAGTACATTTGAGCCCCTGCCACCCAGTAAAATGAGTGAGCCGCCAAAATGCAAAAAGAGAGGTAAAGAAAGGACTCCATGCTGCTCTGGTTGTTGACAGATTAAAGGGATGTTCTGCTCAAACATCCAAGTTTGGTTTTAAGTTCTGTTTTTCTTCTGTTTTCTGCTTTGTTTCAAACCACATTCACCTTTCTTAATAGTCGGCATAAAGCATGATATTACAAAGATGCATCTTTTTTAAATCAGATCATTTGCAGCTTTTATTGTTTTTCATTTATAGTAAATAAAATGTTCTGAGCGTTTGGACAACTGATTGGACAAAACAAGCAAATTATGTCACAATTTCCTGACACTTCATAAACAAAATGATTCAACAGGTGAATAACAAGTAGAACATTTAATCAAATCCCACTTAGCAAATATTACATAAATCAATGTTTTCCTTCTAAATCAGCACACTGAAAGTGAGGAAATACTTTAATTATTCATAAATATCCTCATTCCTCACTTCCCATCATAGTATCTTTTTAAGGCCAGGCTCAAGGTGGCTGTTAGTGCTCATGACACACAGTTTGCTCTGCTGCACTTCTCGGTCTTGGTCATCTACGAGATCCCCTCCTGAATCTTAAACACCTTGTCAAATAAAAATACTTACATTCACACACCCCGCCACGAAGTGCATTTGCGCACTTGCACACACAAACTACAGATTAGCTTGTTTACCACTCAGAGGGGGATCTGCTCCAGTGAGGTGTGACTGAGCCACTGATGGCTGCGACTCATGTTTCTGCACAGCTCTCTGCGACAAGCATGTACGTGCACAAACACACACACAAATACACATGGTCACTCAGTCAGAACAGGAAACATGTATTTCAGAAATTAAGTGATTAAAAAAAAACATATTAAGTAATTTTCTCTGTGTCAATTCCCACCTCATACATATCTACAAAGCATGTGTGTGTGTGTTGAGCGATTGTACAAGACTGACGTCTGCCATGAAGCTGTATCAAAAATCTACTAAACAAGCATGTTTATGCAAAATGCAAAAAATGTAAAACACCTTTCAGGAACTTTACAAAGTCTTTCAAACATCATACATGTAATACGCATACATACACTAACGAGTGATTAAAGCTGCAGGGAAGGAGAATGTTAAGCAGAAAATATATATCCACTATGAAATGAAAGCTCTGGATCAAAAACGGATTGTTTTACATTTTAGTAAGTCTTAATACTGCAAATTTTGGATCTTGACGGGGCAGAATTTGGAGCAGTCAGTGAAAGGTTAAGTAGCTAATCTGTGTTTATTAAGCAGAACCTGACAGCTAATACACTCATCCCCAAGGAGAAGTAGAGGAGATTAGCCACAACCCCGACTCTTTACCCTTTTCTTTTCATTTCCTTTATCCACCCGACGGGAAACGATTAGCTGCAATCATCCCCCTCCTTATGCATTCACATACGGACTCATATTCAATTCCTGAGCCTTAACCCTCACGAATACACAGCCCCTTAACCCATTCCTAATTACGTCTTTGTACATTAAATGCCTCTCAGTGTGTGGTGGTGGTTTCTTGCTAAATTGCAGAATACTGTGTTTTAAGTGAGGAAAGGCTGGGTAAATTATATTTGTATCATATTACACACTAATAAGTCAGTTTTTGTTTTTTTTTAAATTAAATTGCATAATTCTGTCAAGTAGCCTAAGATGCAGGCATCAGTAAAAATAGTTTTTTTTGCCCAAAGGAAACACTCATTCAGGGTCTGATGATAACATGACCCCATTTTAGCATCAGCAACAAGGAAGCATGTTCAGTTTTTTTAAGGTTCTGCCCTTACCTCTTCATCATGCTGAGAAACACACACTCCTTGTCGCACACAGCAGATTGTAGCCTCGCTGGGACAATAGGCTCTTTTGTGGGAGCTGGCAAAGAGAAGCCAAGCAGGCCGCTGGGCGTTTGGCTGCCCTTGGTGTGTGTGTGTACGTGTGTGTGTGTGTGTGTGTGTGTGTGTGTTGGTGTGTGTGAATATGGGGGATAATAGCACTACATGCCCAGAGCTGCCATCATTTCACTGGGAACAGAGTGTGAAAGAGAGGAAGGCAGGCGGCGACACACACATGCAAAGAGACTCTGCGCACGAACACAGGATCGCTATCATACAGAGCCATATGCTGACCCCAGCCACACTGCAGCTATCTCTGCCAATCAACTACTAGAGGGAATGTCCCCCTACACACACACATACACACACACACACTAATCCTGAGAGTGAAGCATACACACAAACACCATCATGTGCGCAAGTATAAATGGATAGATGATGTACATTTGAAAATTCATCCACACACAAACACTTGCTGGCAGACAGTTGTGTGTGTGTGTGTGTGTGTGTGTGTGTGTGTGTAGCAGCTTAGCATCTCTCCAACATTGTTTCCCAGAACCACAATCACCCAGGAGCAGATGGAGGACAGCCACAGCTTCCACTTTCAGAAACACACACACACACACACACACACACACACACACACACACACACACACACACACACACACACACACACACACTAAAGATCAACCAACATGTCTACCATGACACAAACACACACAGCGATGCAAATCAGACAAAACGTGTCTACAACTTCTCTGGAGGAGACATGCGAGGCTATGACCAACTTTAACTGCAATTTCATCTAGAGGTGGGAAAATCGAATTAAAAAAAAAAAAAAAAAATCTGGATTTATTTTTTTTTGCTTCACAATTTTAAAATTGATTTTTTGATTTAAAAAAAAAAAAAAAAGATCTAAAAAAAAAAAACTAAAATATTTCATTTTAAAATTTGTCATTTATATTGTTTTTATTGATCTTTTTACTCGTCTTCTTGGGCATTATAGCAGCAGAATGATGGTCTGGCTGCTGTGTTGCTTTTTCCTCATTGAAATCAAGAAAAATGAAAAAGTTTTATTCATTTATTTATTTTGTTTTTTAATCCAAAGATCAGCAATATCGAACAATTGTGAGAATCGCAGTTTAAATCGAATCGGCACCCAAAAAATCTGAATCAAATGGAATCGGGACAAAAGCATATTGTCACAGCCCTAATTTTAATCAGTGGGAGTCCCTGCTGGTGTCGTTACAGCTCAAATTGTTGATGTATAAAGTTTTAGCTGACAACACAGAGAAACAAAGGGTCAGCTTTTTTGATCTTTTCATTTAAAGTATTCTGTTTTAAATCTTCACATTAAATATGACAGACAAAAATAAAACCACCGATGTGCACTGAAATCACACTACTTTGCCTCATCTAACTTTAAAAATCCTGTTTCAGTCTGAAAATTCTGACAAGAAAGCATCTCCATCCATACTGAGGGGTTTGGACTTGAATTTGGTCATTTGCCAAATAACAAATGCAGCATCAGATTCGTTAACTTTACATTCTGCTAATTACTTTTATTTGGTTTTATCTGTCTGTTGACAGTGGTAGACAACCCTTCACTGACCAAAGACTTGCTATACAAATCATCAGAAGGCAGAAACGGTTCCTATAAACACATTTTGTTGCAGGTCACTGGCACATAATCATCCTGACATGAAATTGTGAATCTAAAGTGTGCAGTGAGAAGAGTGTTGGGAGTTTTGGATTGCTTTTCTTGCTGCAGTGAGCTGATATGTGCGATAGAGCTGTGCTCACACACAGCTGCCCCAGCAGCTTGGCACTCTGTCTCAGTGTGTTGTGTGCTTTTGGATGGCTCTAGTCATGGTGAATGAAAGATCAGAGAGAAAGAAAAGGCAGATGGACTGCCCTGAGGGCCAGGAGACAGAGAGAGGGAGGGATGAGGGCAGACGGAAAAAGAAAGACGAGAAAAATGCCAGTTATCACTGACATACTTTGCCCCACCAACCTGCCCTCCACCTCTCTCTCGCTCTTCTCTTCCGCTCTCTGTTCCCCATTTGCTTCCCCATGTCCTAACCTCCAGGGTTGTCTATGTTGTTTTGTACTGCTCTTTAAGCTTTTATTGCAGTGTCCAAAGCACAATAACCCTAAAATTACGGCAATATACTCGCATACAAAACACAGTAAATAGGTAAGTAAATAATTACAATGTTATTCATTTAGCTTCTAGAAAGATAAAAACCACAAAGTGCTTCACAAAGAGATGCACAAAACAAGAAAAAATAAACAAAAACTAACCAAAAGCAAGTTAATAAAATGGATTTTTAAGCTGCTTTTTAGAGGAATTTATAGGTTTAAAGGAGTTTCAGAGTTAAGGAGTAAAGGAGTTTAATTTTTAACTGCGTTTGCTGCATGACAAGCAGATCCTGATCGCATTATGTGCAGAAGTTCTCTGATAAGTTGGTGTTTGACCATGTCAAGCTCTAAATGTTAAAACCAAAACTCTGAAACATACTTTGTAGTAGACGAGGAGCCAGCTCAGCTGAGTAAACATGATGGATGATTTTGTTCACAGCGTTGCAGCAGCGTTTTGTAAAACTTAAGATGACCCAATGCCTTTCACTGAGATGAGTCAACAATAAATTACACAAAATTACAATGAAGACATGTCGGATAATTTTAGAGTCAGGCGGACACACAATAAAACTCGGCTTGGCAGTATTTTTCAAGTGATGAAAACAAAACTAATGATTTAACATGAGCATTCAGCGAGTTAAGAGTAACACTGATGTTCCCAACCAAGACATGCAACTGTCTTAAGCAAATATTGATTTGATGAACAGACGAGGACTAACTCCAGTTTTCTCATTAAAAAGCTAAGGGAAATGATCAAAATCCAATTTCAAGAGTTCGAGCACCTTAGCAGGATCCGAACCTGAAAAACAAAATGAGGTTTAAAAGAAATATACAACTAAATTTCATCAGTGCAGCAAGGTTAAGGTTTAATAAAAGGGTCAAACTGGGTCAAACTGCCACAGTTTCTGTAAGTTAAAAAAGCAAAATAACCTAAAATTTGTGTCCAACTATTTGGCTGCTCATGGCTTTTGTTTCAACCGTGTGTGTCTCTGGTTAATTGAGGTGTTTCAGCAAAGTATGAAGCATTCGGTATATGTCTTGAGAGGAAAGAGAACTGCTGCTTTTCCTTTTTCCTCCACACCTTCCTTTACAGGCTTGTTATTAACATACAGCTTACCACCACCATTATACAAATGTGGAGAGAAATGATCATACATTCAATGTAAAGTGATGCTTGAAAAGTGTTATATTAATCAAATCCATTACGTGGTAATAAGAGTCTCTCCCAGTACAGGACGAACGAGCGCGTGTTGATAAGAAGAGGACATAAATGAACGAAGAAAAGCAAACAAATCTAAAAAAAATAGATGAAAAACAGACAAAACAACGGAGATGGAAGAAGAAAACGATTCAGTCAGATAAGGGAATTACAGAGACAAGGGAGGCAGAGCAGGGGCAGAATTAGAGAGGGAGATAGAAAAATGATGATGGGCATAGAGTGATACAAGACAGGAGCAGAATAAAAAAAATAAATAAAAGGGGGCAAAAAAGGGATGCAAAGGCAGACGTTCAGAGCCAGCAAGTTAGATAAAAAGAAATAAAAGGAGCGACAGAAGTCGAGGGGGGAAAAAAAAGGGAGGGAGCGCATGTAGCAGAGAGATGGGGAGTCAATAATGACTGATTACTGTAATTCAGCCTGTCAGAGACATCGACCTGCTGCTACCACCAATCAATACACACCAGGACACTCACACACCCCTGAATAAGCGTACACAACACGTGTGTCATCACACATATACACACAGTCGATACAAGAAGCCACACAAAAGCATACTGTTAAGGTTTCTACATGTCTGCACAGCGACTTCAGATGGCTCTGACATAAATATGTGGGAGTAGATGCATCATGAGGGCCGTCTTAGCTAAAGGCGGCATAGTGGTTAGCAATGTGGCCTCAGAGCAAGGTTAGAGCCTCAGCTCAGGCGGGATGTTCATGTTCTCCCTATGTATATGTAGGCTGTATCCATGTAGTACGGCTCCCTCCCACCCACAAGACATGTGTTAATTGATCATTTAATTTCATTTAAGATCCCCATTAGCCACTGAAATATCAGTAGCTATTCCTCCTGGGGTCTCCTCTATATTACATTACAATTTATATTAGCAATTTTATACACCATGCACACCCACAATCACACATAAACATACAAACAAAACAATTCTCCCATTTGGATAAAAACATCTGCCAAATGATAATAGAATAGAACAGAATAGAATATTAATGAAAGGGGGGGATGAAAAGAGATGAAATGGGATAAAAAAGAGCTGAAGGAAAACTGCAGAATTATGAGGACACAAAGAAGCGATGGTGGGAGTAAGTGAGACTGTAGATCAGACATGTCCAGCTCTACTCCTCGAGGGCCACAATCCTGCATGTTTTCCATTTATCCCTGTTCTAAAACACCTGACTTAACCTAAGCAGTCATTGTGCAGAACATCATTGGCTGTTGGGTCCATTTATTTGACACCAGGTGTGTTGGAGCAGGGATACCTTCAAAAAACCTGCAGTACGGTGGCCCTCGAGGACCTACTTTGCTGCTGCTGATGATGGGATGAAAGTAAAGGGAAAAAAAAAGATGTAAGGATGCTTAGAAGAGCGTTAAAAAGAAAGAATTAAGAAATTCCAAAAAGCTCTTCTTCTTTTTGAACCCCTTTTAATTATGAAGAGATGAGGATGAGGAGGAACGAGCAAGATAATGCTTCCTTCCCAACTTACATATGCTGCTGATCAACAGGTAGAAGCAACAATGATTACATGTGTAAATAACTTTTTTCATAAAGTATTACATCAGATAACCTTTTTTTTTTTTTTTTTTTGGACCTGCGTGAATGTTTTCTGAGGTGCTCATCTCTCTGACACAGCCAACAATACAGAAGAAGACTGTTGGGAAAATTTAGCTTTGTGTATTCATGGATGTGAAAGGAAAGACAATCAACATGTTTGCTTGCTAAACTTTGGGTTGTGTGTCGGGAAAACCTACACAAAGTAACTTTACCTTCACTTGCATGATCAATAAATAAAGTCAATGACCACAGATCTACAAGGAAGCATATAGAAAAGATGGCAGTCGACTTCGCCAAAAGAATTGTTTGATCTGCAAGTGTGTGAGGTGAGTTTACACTCTGTATTTGGATTTTCAGCAGGATTCTTATGGCTAATGGTCACAGTTAAACCATTAACACCGTGCGATTGAACTTTTACCATCTATTAAAGGAAGAAGCACAAAGAGCCCTGAAGTTCAATGATCAGTCAGCAGGTTGGCTCACCTCTAAAAGGATCAAATACCTCACACTGGAGTGTGATTGTGTGTTTTTAGACACCTTTAAACTAATATAGATTAATTTGTTGATCCTGCTGTGGATGTCCTTGAATTGTTATATCTGCAGGAGGGTTTGTCCATGTGATTGCAATCATCTTTGCGTATGAATATGGATACTAGTCTGGAAGTTTGAGTGAGCGTGTTTGTCAATGAGACCACAGAGCAAAGCCTCTCATTTAGAAACAAGGCTATAGAGGAGGGCCATCGATAAGTATTGACCACAGGACTTCTTCCAAACAAGCTACCGTCACACTGGATCAAGCAGACAAACTGTATACACACATCACACTTAAAGACATGCACAAATACACACTCTTAATGTGCATGCAAACTTTTTGTGCCTGGCTGTGCATGGTGAACATGAACGCATGATATGCAGCACTTCAGTCGACTAAATACAGCTCCATCACACCAGCACTTATAACCTGAACGCCAAACACCACTGGACATTGATTTGCTATTTTTAATCCTTGAGCTGAGCGATAACCAACACTTCAACCGACAAACATGCACGACGATTTCTTCAGCACACACACACAATAGTTCGGGCATATTCTTAGAATTCAGCAGAGAAATTACGTCTACAAACGGGGTTTTTATGAAGCTGAATGTGACGTGTTGAGAAGATCAAAACAAACATGATGAGTGCATTGTTGGGATATTTTCAGACCTGTCTGAACCTGATTATGTACTCATTATTTAAGTGTATAGTGGCCTAAAAATAAGAAATCTGTCTGGATTTAGAAAACAACTACAATATGCTTGTACATCATGTCTGTCAGGAGAAAACTACTGAGACAACGGAGTGTGTATGTTTCTGACCTGGCGGTAATGTGTTTGTGACCTTGCTCTCGATACAGTTAACCACAACATACTGTAATGCTCTACGGCCTGGAAAACTGGGTGAGTCTTTCTGCCGAAGCACTCAAGTTATTTGAATCAAAGGATGTAAAGTACTTTCTGTGTAAACGTAGTATTCTGTACTTTTACACAAAACATGAGAACAAATTACAGCCCCTTTTGTTTTGTAGCAACTAATCTGTCATATTAGCACTTGACAGACGGACTACAGATTTAATACAGCTATTTAAAACAAAAACACAAAAAGATGAGTAGGTGCCTGAAGTACTTCATCTGTATCAATAATCTGGTCCGTTTTATATAAAATCAAATCAAACTTTATTTATAAAGGGCTATTCCTGCCAAAAGCAACACACAGTGCTTTACATGATAAAAACTAACTATGCATATTGAAATAAAACAAGTCTCCACACACCAAAGTAAACAACGTACCAACTTAAAAACACACTCATTATGTCTCTCACTCATTCACACATGCATGCAAATACAGAGCAGACCCCCCCCCCCCACCTTTCACACAAACAGGAACTTCCTTTCTCATTTCTGTCTCCCAGTATAAAAATAATGCAACATATAAGTAATAAACATCTGGCTTGACTCTTTAGAGGAAATTATATTTTGAGGATCCGATCACACCAGGATCCAGCCCAGTTATGTCCACAGTGGCCGCCACCACAACCATCCCCTTCAGGGCTGGCTACAGCCAATACCACAGCCGTAGGGCTGCAGTGCAGGACCCCTTGCTGCCCATGAAACAAGCTTTAGCATTTTAATAAATAAAATACAGGTTTTTACTAATCAGAAACCAGAACTGTATAATAATTTGGTTCAGTTTAGATAATCCAATGGTGAAAGTTCCCAGTAAGGAATAGCCCTTTACTATATCACAAATGAGGATTGATGTTGTCTATCCTTTTATTTTTTTTTCATCCACACTTTTTTTTTTCAAACACTGTTTTCCTGTTGCCGATTCTATAGTACAGGTCAATACTTTTTTTTTCTTTTAAACTATGTTATTTATCTTATTTCCATGACCTCTTCTGGCTCTACATGGTCATCCATTTAGAACAAAACTGGCGTATTGCAGCATACATTTGCTTTTCGCTATGATCTCTGCTTTATCATGTGTGGTCTAGCATAGCTTTAGGGTGCAAGCTGGATCTGTTCACCAAACATTTGTTAAATGCTGCTTAATTTCTGAGTGGTTAAGGATTGGTAATATGCACTTGATTGAGAGCATAAGCCGTGTTCCCACTGGTAGATGAACTCAACTGATTCTAATGTGGCAATAACAAATCCTCAACAAGTTATACAATGATCATGCAACAGACGTGCCACGGTTCCATGACACTACAAACCAGATGTGAGTTGTGCAAAAATTTACACAAATCTGCATATCTATATTGGAAAGAGATTATAATCCCAAACATTCAGTCAATCCCTTTGAAAAATAGCTGGATAGCCATGACTCATGGTTAGTGTCTTTTGAGAAAAAGAAACAACAATAAAAGCCTCAATGCTCAATTTCAGCCTGTAGTTTTAAACTGTAAAAACTGTCTCCCCATGGACTCAGATCCGGATCACTAGTCACACTAATCTAGTTATTAATATACATTGATGAAATTCCACAAACGTACGATTTTCTGTAAACACATCAAGAAAAAACGGTATTATTGACCTACCTTGTGACGTGACCTTGTGTACTTGTGATCTTGTTACTGGTACTATTTAATTACTTAAGATTTCAAAGGATACAAGTTCTGGTACAGAGGAATGAGGGATTTGAGAGCTCGGCTTGCATTGATGGCTGTGGCTCTAACCATGGCAGGCAAAATCTTCATGTCCACGATGGCACCATCAAACAGCGGGCCGAAGAACGGCACCTACAAAGAGCAAAACAAGTGGAAAATATCAAAATATTAACAATGACAGACAAAATGGAGATATTTTGTGAAACAAAATATCTGGCAGCGGCTGGGTTTTGGTGAACCAAGCCAGTCAAACAATGATTGACACAACAGATTTTTTTTAATGACATAATATTTGATTCAGGCTTTGGCTTTCTGATTTAATTCAATATTTTGCTTGTGGAATCCACCAAAGAGAATAATGTCAGGCTTTTATTGAGTTTGTTTGTAGACCAGGTCTCAGAGCCATGTGCTCTAAAGCTGAATACATGTGCTTTCAAGACAACAACAGAGGAGATATCTTATCTAACTTGTTCTTGGATTCATGATAATTCAATATTTTTCCTTGCAGAATGAATGAAAGAGAATATGATTATGCTATTAGTGCTGTGGTATCTATGTCATACAGAAAAAAAGCAGCATTTTTATTGTGTTAGGTCTTGTTTGAAATAGAGTTATGCCATCAGTGCTGTGGTATTAATGTCTGTGTGTTTTAGACTGATACATTAACCAGATCAACAAGACTTGTGGCAAGACTCTCTCAAGGATTGTTAGTCAATATGGATGCATATCTGTGTGGTCTGGTAGGAAACATAAAATCGTGCACCAAAACACTGTGCACATTCACAATTTCCCTCCTAATCGGCTTTCAGACTCTTAAAGTCCATACAATGTAAAGACTATATATAGTGTAAAGCTGTGACAGCAATGTTGATGATTAATAAATGGTTTAAGCAATCAATTTATTAATCAAAAACTAGTTTCTTATGTTTATATTATGTAGGGTAGAGTGGGGGAGGAGGGTGTCATATGTACGGTCACTACATTTAATAATTACATTTAATAATTGCAGTAATTTGGCTGCAGTCAGAAAGCTGAAAAGGAATATAAATTTAATAGAAATATATGTGGCTGATATTTACATGACCAAGCGTAAGTGATTGCAGCATGTAAAGTACTTCTAAACGTTCTATGTGATGGTTCTACAACATGACCATCCTTTTGACCATAACGCAGCATTTATATGGCGTCATCTTAACTGGGTGTTAATGTTTATTATCTCCCTAAACTGTTTACATTTCAGTCATACAAGCACAAGATGTGACAACTTGTGATTTAAAACAAGTTTTTCTCACTATCAACTCTGATTAACAAGCATGGATGAAAGTCTCCCAACCTGAGTGGTCAACGGTTAAAGACACACAATGCAGGGTCATGCTAAACAAACAGTTGGTAAAAACATACATATCAATGATTACTGGCTCTAATAAATTTAGTTTAGTTTTAGATTAAACGACAACCTGAACAATTAGTTGATTATTTCCCAAAATCTTCACTTATTTTATTTTAAAAGCTTATTTAACTAATTCTAGGTCTCATCTAGCTGTACTGCCCTCTGTCCAGATGCTGCCGCTCCATGGCCCCCCTCTTGGCATTTCTTATTTGCAGAAATGGTTCTTTAATTCATTTAACTGGACCAGCAGTGGCTCCGGCAGAAGGACAAATCTTCCAAAAAATAACCGGTTGTGGCCTCCAGTATCAGTAACACTGGTGTGTGTGAATGTTTGGTGGTGGTCAGTGAGGCTGTTGGCAGGAACCGGATGCCACGTGTCCGTCAGTCTGCCGTTGGGCAGAAACGTGAGTTTGGTCACACACATTTGCATTTATTTTATTTTCCTATTTTTACTCACTGAAAACACATACACAGTTCAGTTTTACAGTGTAGGTCAAATCAGATCATTTGTGTGTGTGAGTGAAACTGTCAAAGACACTTTTGTTTGCGAAGGGTTGGACTGAAAACCTAACAGTGATAAGATGGCCATGGGAGGAGAGCCACACTGCTGTGATCTAACCTGTTTGTCTCACCTCTTCAAGTTTTTTTATTTATCTCTGCCCAAGTGTTTCTGTTCTAATTAATACAATCAGCCACATCTAAAAGTAATTTTTAGCTGTGGACATTTCAATGAGGAAGTCTGAAAACACTCACAGAATATTACTTATTGAAGAGTGCATTTGAAAACAGTAAACACACACCGGTGGTCAGAACATCTGCCGATCACAGCTTTTTAAAAGCAGGAATTAGTATGATTTCAGAACAGGAAAAAAAAGACTAACCAAAGATCCATATGACTAGATTTGACTAGATTTATAGAAATAATATCTCACGTTTAATTTTGAAGTTTTAAACCAAATGAAAAGTCTACAACTCCATATCCGTGGTTGTTTGCATTCCTACAAAAGTACCAAGAACGAGTCTGGTGGCTTGCGGTTCAACATTTGCATCAGGATGCAGCACTGAGCCTCTTCTTAAGGCTCATGTGAGGAAGATATTAAACAGAATCCAAATTCATACTGAAACTGCAGAAAAAGGCGAAAGAATTCCTCATCGTGGGACCAGAACTGTTTTCCAAAACTTTCATAAAAGAAACATTTATTAGTTCCAGAGATGAAACTGATGGATTCGAACCACTACTGTGGAAGCGATTAAACTGATTGGCCAATGATTTCCACAACAATTACAGTTCCACAAAAGGTGATGTGTAATTATCACCGATTAGTGCAGAAGGGGATTAATTACCATCACCAACTTCAATGATGAGTTTGAATAACCTGCTTTTTCAGTGGCATGTCAGTATTTCAGAGGATTCTGGGAAAAGACGGAAATATAACAGACTGAATTACTGCATACAATATGGACAGGTGGTAGTTTGGATTGTAGAGATGTTTTTACCTCTGGTTTTTTGAGGATATGGATGGAATACATGTGGTTCTTCATGGGGTAGATTATGATTAACACATCCCCAAATTCAGTGGGGATAATCCCTCGACGGTAGTCTCTGGAATGTTCGGACCAAATGATGTGGACCTCATCGTTGCCCAGGTGTCGAAGCTGGAGGGACGGGAAGTAGGAATAGGGAACAGCAAGAAAAATAATTATTATTACATGTTTTTATTCTGTTTTGACTACTTTTCTTTCTTGTTGCATAAACACAGACTACAATGGCAACAAATGGAATATGCACAGAAAGGGTCTCGCACAATGAGCAGGGCAACCTGTATCCATCATAATCCAAGGCTTTTGATTTGAGGTGCATGTATGTGGTATAGGTGGCCCTGAGCATGATGGAGTGAGTGTGTGAAGATGAAGAGTCGTCGGCAAGACAGAGTGAAGTCCCGGAAAGATGAAGTACAGGCTGGAAGACAGATGAGATCATGTAAGATGCTGTGTAGTGATGTGTGTGTGCAGCGTTCCCCTTCACTCAGCGGGCTCCACTCGGGGCTGGTGACAGCTCAGTCATTAACCTTGATGTCTGACAAAATAAACACACACACACACACCGCCAAAACACACACACACACACACACACACACACACACACACACACACACACACACACACACACACACACACACACACACACACTACTTCTCTGGTTTGTCAAACACCTTCAGATGGATTTTAGTCTTGCCCTTTTGCCTAAGACAAAGACAATCACACTTCCTTTTAAACTTCTTATATTCTAAAGCATGAAGATTTTTACCCAAATTAAATAAAATTTACATTTGCTTGGACAGTTTCAGATAAAATTGATAAAATAAGATCAAATTTGACACGACATTGCTTGACTGCACTGACTTGGAGGCTTAAACAACTCGACCTCACCTATAATCTGATCAATTCTCATTCATATAAATATTCACAAAGTTGTCTTTTATTCTATTCTTTTCTATTATATTCTACAGTTATTTGGCAGATGCTTTACCTAAAGTGACTTACATGTAATAACTGATCAATTAACAATATAAATTAATCTAATATGCATGTGTTGTGGGTGGGAGGAAGTCAGGCATACATAGAAAACATGCAAACTCCACACAGAAACGCCACCATGCTTCCATTTATGCAGAAAGAAGCAGATTTCTTGACGATTACAAGGATGGGATGTGGTGGGAGTTGTACTGTGCAGACATATTAGGTCAAATGTCCTGATTGGGATTTGAACCTATGATTGTCTGAACCACAGACCTGAGATTTAACCACCTGGTCAACTCTACACTTTTATATTTAAGACACTTCCCTAAATAATTCAACCAAGATACAAGCCCGAGTGACAGTGATAGGCTCATTAACATTTATGAGAATCAGGAGCATCTAACATTATTCATGGTGAGAACAATTACAGCTTTAAACTAATTGTTTCTTTTTTCATTATCTTATATTGCTGTGTTACTATTTTATACATATTTCCACAAAGGAGATCAGTATGACTTCCCCTCTGATGGGAAAATCAGTTGATGCAACACAGCTTTAATCCTTTCAATCACTTTTCCAGCAGATGTGTTACATGAACAACACTGCACTGCAAAGAGGGAAACCTGGACAAAAGCCCTGTGGAGGACTAAACTGATTGTGTTTGTGCGAGTGAGAGTGTGGCAGGAGGGTAGATGATAAATGTCTGCCAGTAGAGAGATGTGTGTGGCAGTGGACTCTCTATGTGGACACGTTTGTAAAACTGTTTCTGTATGCGTTAGCCAGCCTGCATGTGCTGGCTAACATCTTAAGCGCGCCTGCGCCTCTCTGTCCGACATTAATGCAAATTTATGGTGTGGGGTTATTTGTGCAGACTGATGTGAATAAATCCCTTTGTGGATGTGTGTTTGTGTCACATTAAACAGGTTTTAAAGTCTTCATGCGTGTGCATGTGTGTGTATGTGACTATGTATGTTTGATGGGGCCATCAGCTGATCAGGGAGACGGATGGTGTCGGGCCAGGCACTGATAATCCAATCAGGAGCCTGAAGCGATGTGATAGGCTGAGAAGCAGGAAGTATGATCTGATTAAGGGGACATTATGGCCATGTGCAGAGCACTCAGAGCCCGAGGGTTGACAGGTGTGATTACACACACGCAGACAGACACATACAATAAAAGCTGCCTGCCTGGACACTGATACAACCCCATACCCCACACTGTGCACAAACCCACTCCGAAGAATCGCTGTAAATGCCCTGACAACTATTGACTGGTGTGTATGTGCAGCTAATTGCAGAGTCAGACTCAGGAAAAGAGAGGCGGAGAAAGGAAAAAAGTGGCGGAGATGGGGGAAAACCACAGAGAAAAGCACTTAAAGGTGATCGTCTCTTCTTAAATAAATAAAAATAGCACAGAGGAAAATTAAAAGCTTAATATTGCTAATAACGCTGCTGGAACAAAATGAACAAAACAGCTGTCAGCATAACACCAAAGCTATATCTCCAGTGAGTTTAATACATTTAGTCCGGATCTAGCTAATCTACATCTAGGTTGGTGTGGAGATAACAGAAGAGAGGCACGTTTTATGTGACAGACAGATGTTAGCCATTAAAGTCTGTGATATAACAAAGAAAACCTTTAAGGGTCTAGAAAACACTAAGAAGGCTTGTTTTAACGGAAACTGCTTATCAAGAAAGTTTACATTCAAACCACACTTGCATATGCATTCATTCAGGATAGTTCACTAGACTTGGTCCGACTGGGGACCCCATTCATGCGGCACGAGATGGCGTTCACGCTGCCCTTTGGTCAAATGTTTTTGGTGGACAGAACTCGTTTGGTGCATTCACATTTCCTCAAAAGAAGCAAACTTTCCGAGCAAATGGACAAGGATGTGGATCAAAAAGGCAGATGTAACATTTAACATCATGTGAACAGGAATCACGGCAGCCTTTTGGGAGGATTTGTGTGTTACCTTCTTGGTGAGGTTGTGGTCCTGGTCGTGGGGCATGCGAGTGGAGACGTGGTAGATGACTTCAGTAGTGGACGTGGCGAAGTAAGGCGTGGTCTGGCCTGTGCTGCGGTTTCTCTGGAGGCCTCCCATGAAGCCACAGTGAGTGGTGAGATCCACCTAATGCACACACAGACAGGCAACATTAAATGCAGGATGCAGTGGAAAAATCTTCACTCCATCGTTGCTACGCCAGGAAAAGATTTCATTTGGACCATTTGACATGAAAATGATAAGGAAGACAAACAGCATCAAGGATGTGAGCAACTGTGTTCTTACCTCCCAGCCGAGTCCCGAGACAAAGTCTTCGTAAGCTTGGCTGCCTGCTGTGTTTGTTAGTATGGAGTGTTTATCTTCTTGACCTTCAGCCACGTAAAATACTGCGATTTTATGGGTCTCACGGCTAAAAGACAATGGAGGAAGATGAAGATACAAAGGAGGCAGCTACTTACAAATGGATTGTCAGTCACTTCAAACTATGAGCTGACGAAACGCTGAATGAAAAGGTTAAGAGAGAAGATGGAAGAAGGCGGTAAACGTTAAGAGGCGCATACCACTGCCTTGAGTCCAGATTCTTCAGCTCTCTCAGTAACTTCTCGTTCTTCCTCAACAAATGAAAGTTACTCCTGTAAAACATTCACAAGAAAGCACAGATTACTTAGTGTGATGGCGAAACCTGTAGTTTTAACACAATCTGATGATTAATATTTGTCTTAATTGGCTGTTTTAGGGTAAAAACAACAAGGAAAGCAAAATAAAAACTAAACTATAAAATGAAGACTTCATTCACTTTGCGAGGGGAAAAACATTTCAGAGCATAACTATTTGCTGACTCGGCTATGAACGTTTAAATGAAAAAAATTAGTGGAAGCGCAACAAAAGCATGATGAAAAAATTCACTAGACACAAAAGGCCACGAAGTTTAAACACTGTATTTAACCTGCCTGGACAACTCTCCCAATATTTAAATGCACAATTAAAATCAAACTATTTGGGACATTTTTCTTTATAATATGAAAGCTTGCTGTACAAACGTAAAATGTGATCAATTTTATTGTAAGAATTTGAAACACAAAGTCCAAAAAAGTATGAATCTTTAACCCTTTCATGCACAGTGGCCATATAGTGGACACCTATTTTTAGAATTTGATAAATTCTAAAAATCACTAATAAACAAAAAAAACAATATCACTGCTTATGTCTGCAGAGGTAGAATATTGTATTTATTGTATTTCATGCATGAAAGGGTTAACATGATTTTATACAGATAGTGTTATGCATCATCAGCATTGTCACACCGTCCTCAAAACTGTCCAATTTCTTGTCCTCTCAGCATGAAGTACAGTTTGGTAAATTAGAGATTTCTCCATTTTCCTTCAGGTAGTTTCCTCACTTTAGATGAATACAGTTAATATTCGACGTTTTCACCACAAAGCGCATCATGTTATCGTAATAAGGCCCCAATTTATTTTATTTTGGGGGAGAGCTCCATGACACTGTCCTGTTGTGGACAATAAGTGATAAAAAATGTGTCTGGTATTAGATGAGCAGAATGCTAATTGGACTGCACCGCTTTGACCCTTGATGCCCACTGTGAAACTCATAACAAACCACTTTCAGTCTTTTTAAAAACTTTATGATTTAATTTGTTACTTTAAATTGATGTTTTAACTTATTATGCAGCGATTGCTACATTTTTTTAAAAATTTAGTATGAATTTCCATTCATTTTCCTGTTTTTATTTTGTTTTTATACATTTGTACATAAATTTAGAGGGTCTGCAGATTGCACAAGGTTATTCTGATGTTACCAACTTCTTCTAGGAGCTGTGGAGCATGCACAGAGCACCAAGGCCAGTATGAGTCACACTGGGTGTATAATAATTATACTGGAGAAGATCATTTAATCACCAAAATGATTAAAGTGTGCAGTGTGACTTTAAAAAGTTTTTAGTGAGCCTACCACGTATATGTGTCCTAAGCTGACAAATATTGGTCAAACAACTAACTCTGGTTGCTCAGTGACTATAGAAACACATTAAGACATCAACTTTAGCTTTAAAAAAAAGGAACATTACTGTATTTTACCGATGCTTTAAAAGTCTGGATGAAGCAACATCTCACACTAACCACAATTTCTTAATGTTCAAACTTCAAATAAAAAACAAAAGGGGCATTTTTAAATAAAAACAAGAGTCTTTCTTTCAGAGTAACTCGTCCAGATGCTGTTAAAAATGTGCCAATGGACTGCCATCAACCTCTGCACTGCTGATATAAAACCTGGACTCGAGCCGTGACGCTTGGAGTGGACTGATAATAACATGTCCTTCTTTTCACTCGTAGAAAAAGGAGAAAAAAGAGAGAGAGTGAGTGCATGAGATAAAGAGAGAGAGAGAGAGAGAGCAATTTGCTCTTTATTAAACTGATACTTGGTAATGGCCTCATTCTCTGCTCTCAAAGATTCCATTTACACCCCAGATTATAAGGGAAAGCATAAAAGGGAGATACACGTGTAGATACATGGGTGACTGTCAGTATCTTAGTGTCTGTAATGCCCCATATGAATACCTGGAGAGACATAAGGGGACAATAACAGATGATTAGACAATTTCTTCTTTTCTTTCATTCCTATCCATCTGTCCTCTTTAATTCTCTTTGCATCCAGGTATCCTTAAGCCTTCTACCTCCATTTTCTTCCACCTTTTTTTTTTTTTCCCTTTTACTAATGTTATTTTTTCTCTCTGCATTTACATGTGTCGCATTCATCCTGCTTTCTTATTTGCAAGAGCACCCTCAATCAGGCTCTTCAACTACTGCTTTTTATTCCAACCCTAAATGGGTTGAGTTTGATCAATAGAGCATGATACTCATTATCCCACACACCTTCACACACAAATACATGCACACAAGTGCAGTGTGTTGGGCAGTCCATTGTGTGGGCTGAATAAAGAAAGCGCAATTCCCTGGCTAAAGTATAAAGAGTGATGAGTGTCCATTAGCCAGCCGGGCCTGTTTTAAAAGATACCCTGACATTTTCTCTGTAAGCTCGGAGTCATTGAGAAGATGAGATGATGCAACAACTGAATGGGGAAAACACGGCTTCTAATGAGCAGTAGTTTAGTTTTTTTTCCCATTTGCATTGAACAAGTGTTGGATTTGTTCTATAGATGAGATTAAAAAAAAAAAAAAAAAAAAAAAAAAGAGGAATCATAAAGGACATCCCATACAGGCCCTTACATGAACCAACACACACACACACACACACACACACACACACACACACACACACACACACACACACACAAAAACATTCATTTCATAGAAACCTTTTGAACAATCCAGAAAAAAAAATCAACTTAGTTGGACAAACATTTTTCTGTCACTTTAAAAACAGATGTGTGGGATGCTGCCCAGCTTCATTTTGCAGCCCACATTTAAAGGGAACACACACACACACACACACACACACACACACACACACACACACACACACACACACACACACACACACACAAAGGCACATGTACCAAAAACACGGACTATCTCATATTAATAAAATGCAACCTTTAGAGAAGCAACAAATAAAATCTGGTGTGATTATTTATTTCATGCCTATGTGAGTCTTACCTCTTCTCCCAGGAGTTGAGTCCCAGGATGTTGATGAGCAGTCTGCAGTAGTAAAAGGCTGACTGGGGTGTCTGAGTGTCTGGTTCAGTTTGCTGCACTGCTCTCATGTTCAACTCCTCTCCTCTCTGAAACACAAGTTCAGTTTAGTTTAGAGAATTAAACATGGATACAGGATGGAAAGGTAAATATTCCTGTGTCAATATGATAAAAATCCTTTTATACCAAAGAAGCTGATGGCAGAGAGACGTTTCTGAAGATTAGAAATGAATTCCACAAATTCTGAGCTTAATTCAATGATGATTTCAGCAATTTTAAGATACAAAACATATCTAGAACATCACTGATATTCATAACTAGCAAGTCATATCTAAATGAATCTTGAGAATAAAGACCCAAGAAATACAAATCTGACATAAACAGGTTGAAATAAAACAAGCAAGGCTGTACAGCCGACACAGGAGTAGGAGAAAAAGAAAAAAAAGCTTAAAGAGTCAAAAAACAGAAACCAACAACTGCGGTGGACATGTACAAGAGGAAAATGACGAAGCTCCTCAGGAATTTATTTATGGAAATATCTGGGATGTATCTTAACTTGACTTCTTAGATACCATATCTGAGAAGACAAGTCAGTCAACACAATTACATGAGTTTACAGGAAACATCTGGTGAGTCACGCCAGCTTGTAAGGCTGGGCAATCAGTCAGTTTTTATTAATTAATACAAGTTTGACGTTTATGATTATTTATTTTTATGAATATCAGATTTTTTCACCCCCCAATTCCCTGAAAGGTACAGTGTTATTACTGATTAGGAGCTGCTTTGGTTTTTTTCTTACAACTTGAGACTCGGCATGAATTGTGTGTTGCAGAATTTAAAAGCTGTTTATATCAAATATTTATTTTAGCTCCTTAATAAACATCCTACCGAGTGGGAGAAAAATGACTGCAGTCAAATTCTGTTGAGGAAATCACAGTGAAGGAGCAAAGTCTAAATCAAAGCCACTGAGACATCTTGGCCCGAGAATGTTTTGACGCGCCACGTTACCGTGATTGACTTCACTCTGATTCCTTAGTTTCAAGTTCATCCATCTTTTATTCCATCTCCAAAATTCTTGTGCCATTTACACGTCCCGCCCTGCGGTCAAAAACCATTTGCCTTCTGGGCCAAACATCTACCCAACTAGTGACGTGTTCCTCCTATATGTGTCACCTGCCCAGGTAACAGTATAGCGCCCCCTCACGGCACCAATGAGAACACAGTTAAAGAAATCGGCTCCTATACACAGGTTGTAATTGAGAATGATGACTTAACCATCAACTTTCAATTATCCAAGTCATTTGTTTGGTGCTGCAAAGTGCTCTTCTTTTTCTGGTTCTGGTTAAACTGGTGCGAATGCTGGCCCAAAAACTGGCACTAAAAACCAGAACGGTGTTTGTCTGTACGCACTGGAGCCATCACACGTGGCTTGAATTTAGCTGCGTATTGAACCGCAGTGAGCAATGCTGCTCTCTGAGATGCATCAGGAGTGTCAAACTTGTCCTTGAGGGCCGGTATCCACCAGATTGTTGTTGTTTCCGTGCACCAACACACCTGATGCAAATCAAATGGATCCAACAGCTTCTTGTCAACATATTCATTGATTTCAGCCAGGTGTGTTGAGGCATGGAGATAACAGAAACCTGCCGAATACTGGCCCCTGTGAGCTGGAGTTTGACACCTGTGCATTAGGCAGTTTCAGCCCACAAATTTAAATAAAGAGATGATCTTTATCCGGGAAATTAGTGGAACGATACTAAAGAGACACAGTCACTCTGTATTGTGGAAAAGCTTGATTCATAACTTATTTTTGGGCAGCTGGAGTATTTACATGTGTATGTTTTTAAGAAAGATATAATAAATAAATTGAAAATCAGATTTGGCCTGGAGAAATGTAGATTTCAGTTTCAGCCTTTATCACCCTGCCTTTCCCTCATGTGTATCAAATCTTCCTTAAACAAACAAAATAAACACCTCAGTGATACTGGTACTCTAAATTATGAGAGGTTATTTCTCAAAGCTACACTAGAATCTTCCTGCTGTACTTATAACACTCCAGTAGGCAAACATTTTCTTAATCAAGACAATTTTAATCCGTTTTGACCATTTCTTCACATAAAGATTAAATGCTCTACGCACATGAAGGACGAACTCTCGCTCAGCAGCACTCTGTTTCAGGATGGCGTTGATCACATCATTCTCCTGTTTCTCTGAAACGCATGTTGGAGGAGGAGCTGGGATGTTGAGCGGCATACCTGTAAGGATCGAAGAGGGGTCAATTACTTGTGAACTGTGTGCGGCTACGAAAGCCCGGTTATTTCACGACCACTTCTAATATGATGAAGTTTTCATTGATTTAACAGAACGTGGGATTGTTGGACTAAATCCTGCCTTGAAAAGTTAAAGCTATCATATCGGGTTTAAAAGACACATTTAAAATTATTTTCATGCTACATGTGTTCAACATTAAATGGGGATTATGATTGTGGTTAAAATGTGTACCTGCTCTCTGCAGACACTCAGGACTTGAGTATCCCAGGTACTGCAGCATCTCATCCAGCGCATCATCCCCCTCTCTCAGTGAATCCCATGCTGGCACCGCCTCCCGACACATACGTTTAGCCAGAGGTGGAGCCAGATGCTGTTCCTGGCCTAACTCCCCGTCCATTCGGTGCTCATTCCTCTCGTCCTCTCCTTGCTGATCCCCTTCTTCTTCATCATCTCCGACTCCTCCACGCTCTCCCTTTTCCTCCTCACTAGCTTTCCTCTCCTCTCCGTCTACCTCTGCTTCTCCTTGACTGCCGCTATCCGTTCCTCTTCCTCCCTCCTCTGTCCCTCTCTCCTCTTCCTCACTACCTTCTCGTTTCACTCCCATCTTCTTTGGCGGACCTCCTGGTGGGGTGCGTAAATGAAGATGCGTGCTGTGAGGGGACTGTGTTTGTGTTAAAAGTGTGTGTGCCGGACTGTTTGGGGTGCATGGTGGAGGCCCGTAGAGAACAGCAGAGTCCCAAGAGTGTTTCCCAGCTACGTCTCGGATGATGACGCGAACACAAGCAGGCGCTGAGGACAAACCAGCCGTCATTCCACCTCCTGGTACACCAGACTCTGATCGGATCTGGAACACAGCAAAAGCAGAAAATGCTTCACTAAACATACTTAATAATGACAGATACTGAACCTTAGCTTATTTAACAGGACCTACATCTTTATATTTAACACAACCTAGACTCATTCGTTAGCTTTTCCTTCTATATTTACCACCAGCTGCAGTTGGAAACCTGCTGCATTCTTGAGGTGAGAAAAACGTAATCAAATGCAACCTTTAAAATGTAAAGAACTGCTGAACTATAGGGCTGTGACGATATGCTTTTGTCCCGATTCGATTCGATTCCGATTTTTTTGGGTGCCGATTCTATTTAAATTGTGATTCTCAAAATTCTTCAATATTGATGATTTTTGTAATTTAAAACAACATTTTTTTTTTTTTTATAAAAACTTCTTTTTGCTAGTAATTTTTCTTGATTTCAGTTAGGAAAAAACAACACAGTAGCCAGATCATCATTCTGCTGCTATAATGCCCAAGACAATTAAAAAAGATCAATAAAACCAATGAAAATGACAAAAATTTTATTGTGGATTAATTTTATTTATTTGAAAAAAAAAAACCAAAAATGATTTTTTAACCAAAAAAAAAAAAAAAAAAAATCGATTTTAAAAGTGTGAATAAAAAAAATCCCGATTTCCGATTTTTCGATTCGATTTTCCCACCCCTGCTGAACTACATCAATCATATCATGCATCCCTTTCGGGATCGGTGTGTGCTCATCACTGTCTTGGAAGAATTATATTGGCTCATTATTTGTGAATTTCTAAACTAGTTATTCACAAAGAAATAATCTAAAAAAAAAAAAAATTGTTAAAGTCATCTGAAATTTTTGTCCTAAAGCTGGCAGAGCTCAGCGGCCTTGGTCCTGTTGTTTATGACACCCTAAGCTCAGGCTGCAGCATATGCGGAACACATGAAAAATAATAAAATGGGGAGAAAAAAAAAAGATTTCCAGGCTCCGTCTTGATTAAATAAAAGTTGCGATCTTCATGTTGTGGCAATACCCCTTTCAAGTGTGGGGTACAGAGCATTTAATCAAAACACTTAACTTACAAATGTTTTTAAATTATTTGTGAGATGAACATCTGAATATTTGAAAAATGACGACGTTGCTTTAAATGTTAATGTAAAATATTACCAGGGCTTTCACTTGTGGGAATTTTTTTAACCAATGTCATTTAAGTAACACCCAGAAAAAAAGATATGGCCAAGTGTCCGTTTGTTGATATGCAGAGTCATATATTAACAATACAAATGAACAAATGGTGTATTTGTATTGTGTAGCTCCTTGATCCTGAATTTTATTTTATTACTCAATGAACATAATGTAGTAGAGTAGTCAGCTACTACATTAGCTGACTACTCTAATGTAGTAGTCAGCTACAGGGTCAAATGAGTTGCTGCTAAATTTGAAGAAGTCTTGTGATCATTTGGAAATTATCTGATAGCAGATCACCTTCTCCGTGATTCAAGCAGAGATGGAAAGCCTCACAGAGGATGTAAATAAGACCATTGTGGTGACGCTTTAAAAAAAAAAAAAAAAAAAAAACAATAAGTGACACCGTGACCTTACAAGCATTCCTCACATGAAGTCAGATCATGTCTTAACCATGTAAGTGCACTAATATCAAATGAGGAGATGCTAACATTATTGATTTTTTGTGATCTAACATTCATCAATGTGCTTTAAAATAGGCTGTTGGTCATGCCATCAAGTTTTGACCTGAAGCTGCCATACTGATACATTCTTAAAAATTCAACAATCTGCAGCTGAAATTAGAGAATTGACTTAATTTAAACCAGGGGTGTCAAGTTCTGGTCCACAAACTTGCAGGTTTTAGTTGTCTCCCTGATCCAACACACCTGATTCAAATTAAATGACTGTCCTCAATAGCTTGTTGTCAAGTTGTGTTAAATCATGTTGACTGATCAATTTGATTCATATATGCTGCAGCAGGAAAAATCATAGAGCTGCAGGACAGCGGCCCTTGAGGACAGACTGTGGACTATCTTCTGTAAACCATAATTAAAGTAAAGGATGAGGCATTTTAACTCATAGAATGCCTCATCCAACCCATTAAAAAGATGAGTTAAATCTTTTGAATATGAGGTGTTTATGTGTCGCTTTAACAAAATGTAAATTAAAAAAGTACCTACATTTTTTTAGGGATATTTAGCATTTATTACCATGCGATACATCAAAACTTTTCTAGTGTAAACGTCACTGATTCAAGGAAACGCAAAAAAATTAAAATAGAGAAAAAGACTAAACAAGAGTCACTGTAAGATTGTCTTTTGCTGGCTGGAAAGACCCAACAGGTCAGGTAGGATGCAAGATGGATGTAGCTGTAAATAGTGGGTGCATGACAGGGAAAATGGCAAAAATTCTGTAGTGGGTCTTTAAGGGGGAGAAGACAAGAATCAGATTATGTTCCACAGGATTTTGAGCAAAGTTTGTAGCATAAAGTGAAGCCAAATGTCTCAGAAACTGTATGTGTCATATATGTCATGCTGGGTTCTTATGGGTTAAAATGTCAAAAAACAAAATGATGGGAAATAAAAAGCCTTTTGCACATAAACCCAAACATGATACCAAACTGAGATCATATATTGCATGTGTAAATATAAAACTGCAAATGAAGACTTTCATCAAGAGAACACAACAGTTACCTGAAGCACTGAAAGGAGCGTGGAGCCATTCAGAACCAGGAACTGCAGGTTGGGTGAGAGGAAAAGGTCTGGAACCAGATCAGGGCTATCGCAGAACGGGTTGTCCTGGTTTTCACACACCTTCAAAACAAAGACAGTCACGTTTCAACATTTTCTAGGAATCAGTCCTCTTAACAGAAGTATCATGTTTTAAAAATACCAGTACCTGGCTAGACAGAGTGGCAGGGCCTCCGGACATTGGATAATGTCCCAGATGGTTGACGAGGTGGGTAATTACTGTTCTGGCTGCTATGGAAACTAGGCCTTGCTGAATGCGGCTCCGAACTACAGAGAGAAAACAGGACAATTTGATTTTATTTTCCACCGTAACATGGATAAAGTCATGGAAAAGATATCTAAAAGGAGACGTTATGAAAGTATTATTCTAAAAACAAAACCTATAAAAACCTATATTACATGTTTTTATCATCAGTGTCAATGATAAAAAAAAAAAAAAACCATTAATATGCACAAGGGTGTGCATTATTTCAATAAGGTTATTTGCATCCACAGTATATAATAAAACAACAAAACCACTAAACCCACCACTTTGCTGAAGGTCTAAAGTATTGATTTTGTGACTTATTACTTTTGTTCAAAGTTACGGCAGCACTTTCAGCTCGAACGTCATGCTGAGAAGAAGCCAATGCCATCACACCCTGTGCTGTCAGCAGATCCCGGTTAATCAACATCATTACACACAGAGTGGCGCACACACACTTCCCAACAACTTCTTATTGATAGGTTGAGCGCTGAGTGCAGATATGTATTGATCAGACATTCCCATCGACTCCCTAAACTTCTGTGAGGCCTCAAGAGGGGAGGACACAAAAATACTTGATGGGGGGGGGGAAGAAAGGCAAAGATAGAAGTTGAATTCATTTAACAGATATTTGTAGAAATGGGAGGAGAAGAAAAAAAAGGTGAGGAGAAGAGAAAGATGAGAAGCATGCTCGATGAGGGTGCTCCAGTCATTAGACGACTATTTGAGCCCTGGTGGACCACCGCAGGGGACAATGCAGGCTCTCACACGGCCCCACACATGCATACCTTCTGGGTCATAACGTGCAGAGATTTAGTCTGTTTGTGTGTCTGTGTCAACGCATCCACGTACACGGTTAGAAAACATGTTGATTCATTGCAGAGAAACCTCCAACACTGTGTAGTGTGTCTGCAGTGTTGGTTAAGCTACCTTCGGTGACCGGTTGGAGTTTACTGGAGCGCTCCGAGTCTGGACTGTGAAGAGGCTCTGGTTCTCGAAGGCTCTCTAATGGCAGGAACGGGTCGTAGTCTGGACTCAACAGGTCCGACAGCTGCAGTGGGAAATACTTGGGACTGCTAAAAGACTGTGCTCCATACACACAACCATGTAGGACCTGGAGGTGTCATTCACAGAAAAAACAGAAAGCTTCTTCACTGCACTCATAATATTTTCGCATGATATTCATTGTAAATTGCAAAATATAAATTGTATATTGTACGTTAGGGGTGGGAAAATCGAATCGAACAATCGGAAATCGGGATTTTTTTTCTTCACAATTTTAAAATCGATTTTTTTTTTTTGTTAAAAATCTATTTTTCTTTTAAATAAATAAAATTAATGCACTGTAAAATTTTTGACATTTTTACAGTTTTTATTGAACTTTTTACTTGTGTTCTTAGGCATTATAGCAGCAGAATGATGGTCTGGCTACTGTGTTGTTTTTCCCCTCATTGAAATCAAGTAAGATGACGAGCAAAAAAAAAGTTTTATACATTTTTTTTCCTTTTCATCTACAAAAAACAGCAATATTGGAGAATTGTGAGAATCGCAATTGAAATCATATTGGCACCCAAAAAAATCGGAATCGAATCGGAACAAAACCATATCGTCACACCCCTATTGTACGTAGTGGTTTTCTTTTTATTTTCTACTTTTAATCTAAATGCTTTGCTTTGTGTATAGTATTTTTTGTAGGGTTGGGAAAATCAAATAAAAAAATAAAAAAATCAGGATATTTTGCTTCACAGTTTCGATTTTTTTGTTTAAAAAAAAATCTATTTTTCAAATAAATGATAATTAATCCACTCTAAATTTTTTGTCATTTTTATTGTTATTGATTTTTTTACTTGTCTTCTTGGGCTTTATACCAGCAGAATGATGGTCTGGCTGCTGTGTTGTCTTTTCCTCATCGAAATCAAGAAAATTGACGAGCAAAAAAAAAAGTTTGATACATTTTTCTTTTGTTTTTAATCTACAAAAATCAGTAATATCGAAGAATTGTGAGAATCGCAATTCAAATCAAATCGGCACCCAAAAAAATGGAATTGAATCGGGATGAAAGCATGTCGTCACAGCCCTAATTTTTTGTATCACACAGTAAATTTAATTTCATTCTTATTCTTTTCTTGTTCATTAATGCTGCTGTAACAACTGAATTTCCCAGACAAAGTAAAAATAGAAAATAATCAATCAAATTTGAGCAAGCAGCCATTTCAAAGTAGATAATACTCTGTATACCTTGTAAATACAGCTGAGCAGAGTCTTAGTAGGCTGGTCCTTGTCCAGGGGGCTTTGTGTTTGCACAGGCTGGAGAAGAGTCTTTGGAGGCAGAGCCATCACCCAGTCCAACAGACACAACAGCAGGGATACTACCAGCTGAAATATATACACACACACACACACACACACACAAGCACATTTTCATTTTCTATGCACATTGTTCTTTTTAAAGCTGAAAATACTTATTTACTTGTCTTTATATAAAAGTTGGATTACTTACCCTCTTGTCCAACTCATGAGGTGATGACTCCGTACTGGGCAGCAAGTGCGTGATGGTGGCGATCAAAATCTAAAAAGAAAGACAAACAATTATTAGCAAGTTTATACAAAAGATTAATGCCAGTGAACACTGAATAAGTTAGAAAAAAAAAAACCTTTTGGAGCTAGTTTACACTCAGTCATAGACACATACAACTCTACAAGATGTTGTCTGCCTGCTTGTCAAGTCAATAGGCAAGTCTACAATCAAAATAAATGCATGGTTAATATTTATGACCGTTATACCATGGACCTCATTAGACTCTCTCATATTCATGTAAATACAAGCCTAAGGTTCTGACTTTATACGGGATGTTTCCAGTCATTCTAACCTGATAACAACAACAACAACAACAACAATAAATTAATCAAATACTTTGACACAACTGAATGAATAATTGATGTCTCACCTCAACAATTTTCTTTGGAGTGTCAGGGGGGAATTTCTGAAGATGATCCACGTAATTGATCAGGAGATGAAGGATGTCTGATGCCACCAGTGCTACATTCTTATTAGGGTACTAGAAGAAAGAAGTTACACATAAGCATTGTTGCAAGTTAATTCAGTGTCTGCATTTTGGGTGACACCCACATATAATCCAACATATTGTAGTAAAGATCATCAAGTATGCTTGAAAATAAAAGTTTAGAGAAATAAACTTTTGTTAAGGGTCCAGCCTACAATTTGACACAAATGAAAGTGTGTGAACTGTTTGGAAGTACTGGGATTTCTGCCTAAACTGGTCATAAAATATCCTCTTGTCTTTACTGAAGTCACAATAACAGACAAACAGTTACACATTTCACATGATACTTAGTGTTTTTTATTCTCTTTTAGTGTTTTATTGTGAGTATATTAAATTATCTAGGGGTTATCAGGTGCTTTGTTCCTGTTTATTTTTCTTTTAACAGGTCTTTAGATGTTTTATTTCCCCAGCCTGTTCTTATTTGAAGTTTCTGTGGACAATCATGGTTGATGTCTGTGACTGGATTGTATTTTGAGATGTTTGGAGGACCTGCCTGTACACCAAGTTTCCCATTAGGGACATTTAAAAATTACTTGACTTGAACATGGCATGTAAATATTCACAGCGGGTGGAAAAAGTATTTGGATTTTACAACTGGTACGCCATATTTTGGCAGAAATTGAATAACTATTGAATAACTTGAAAATCTATTTTTTCCATCAATGGGAGCAATCTGTCAAAACCATGATGCCCAATCTGCTATATGTCTCAGCTGGCATGTGAGGAGAACTCTTTCCAACAATCCTGAATCGTAGCTGCTCCGTGTGAGGCGTGACTCACATCAGGCAATACCTCTGAAGTATACCAAACTAAAAACTGGTGTGCGTTTTTTGTTTTTTGTTTTTTTTAATAAGGCGGGACGGGTTTAACAAAGACCTCCAATCTCGTCACATTGATTGGCTCCATGCTGACTGACTTTGATTAGCTCTTGAAGAAGTCATCAGCCTGCGGTTTTGCATACTTTTCCACCCTACACTGTGAATGTTTACATCTTATGTTTAAAAATAACAACAAAAAACATATGAAAATAAATAAGACTGTTTATCTCATGAGTTAAAGATCAGATCATGTTTTCTGACCAACTTGTGCAGTAATCCAGGTCATTTTAAAGGGCTTGTGTACTTTTTTCTTGCAGCTATGTCTTTGTAACACTGATTCAAAGGCAGTCAGTTTCTCTTCTCTACCCGCAGCAAAGACTTTCACATCAGTAGCAGAAAAGAGTTATCTCAAATTTCTCAATAAGATTTTAGGCTTGAAAATTAAAATGCTCAAAAAATATTGCAGAAGCCATCGTTGCAATTCAGGCTTTATTGTATTTATCTCGTTGTAAAATTTAAAAATCACAAGTGCAACTTCCGACTCCATCTTTACAGTCTGCACTGGTTGGATGGTGACAACTCAATGTTGCTTGTTTGTTGCTTTCAGCTTTGACGTAGGATCTGATAGTGAAATGCAACAATTTTATGACACTGTGGAAACCGTTTAATGAGCATCCACGAGTAATTCAGGTAGTTTGTTGTCTTCAATTGTTCTACTTCATTTTATAACCTTAAGTGGATCCAAAGCAAAACAAACTATCTGGCCTCTGATTGGGCAGTTTTATGTGTGGTTGAGTTCTCACCATCCAATCAGTTTTAAGTATAGGGAGGGTGAAAATTAGAGGTTTTTTTTTTTTTTTAACGTTTACACACATGGGAACTATGAGCACTGAGTTTTCTAAATTTTCAAACCAGTTTTTTTCTTCTTTTTTTTCCCCCATAACTACAGATCTTTTCTTCATAAGCACAAATTATTTACTCAATTTTTTTTTAAACAAATTTAATTTACAAGTTGCCAAAAAATATAAAACCATTAACTGGTATAATTTGTGAATATTCATTTATAAGCCTAATTGATGTTTAAATGTGACTGGAAAAGTTAAGTTTGAGTCTTGAATGAGTAAAAATGCTGTCTTCTAACATATAATGTAGTTTTTATTCTACAGAAGAGAGTTCCCATGTTTGAGTGAAAAAAAAATTGCCCTCTCCGGGTCGGGGGTCAGGTCCTGCCTCAAGTGGAGGAGTTTAAATATCTCGGGGTCTTGTTCACCAGTGAGGGAAGGATGGAGCGTGAGATCGACAGACGGATCGGTGCGGCGTCTGCAGTAATGCGGACTCTGCGCCGGTCTGTCGTGGTGAAGAAGGAGCTGAGCCAGAAGGCGAAGCTCTCGATTTATCAGTCGATCTACGTTCCTACCCTCACCTATGGTCATGAGCTGTGGGTCGTGACCGAAAGAAGGAGATCTCGTATACAGGCGGCTGAAATGAGTTTCCTCCGCAGGGTGGCCGGGCTCTCCCTTAGAGATAGGGTGAGGAGCTCAGTCATCCGGGAGGGGCTCAGAGTAGAGCCGCTGCTCCTTCGCATCGAGAGGAACCAGTTGAGGTGGCTCGGGCATCTGGTCAGGATGCCTCCTGGACGCCTCCCTGGTGAGGTGTTCCAGGCACGTCCCTCTGGGAAGAGACCCCGGGGAAGACCCAGGACACACTGGAGGGATTACATCTCTCGGCTGGCCTGGGAACGCCTCAGGATCCCCCCCGCAGAGTTGGCAAATGTGGCTGGGGAGAGGGAAGTCTGGGCTTCCCTGCTTAGGCTGCTGCCCCCGCGACCCGACCCCGGATAAGCGGCAGAAGATGGATGGATGGATGGATGGATGGAGTGAAAAAAAAACCTTTAGAAATTTGCATTTTGTAATCAATATATCCGATTATAAAATCAACATCTGCTATGTTAAAACTAGCAAGTCGTTTTATTCTGATTCCTTCATTTCACTTTTTTAATATTAAGAGACCTATTATACATTTAATATGCAAAGAGTGTCAACAGTACAATAAAACCTTGGCTGCCCAATAAGGAGAAACAGATTAGTCAAGCTCCAATGTGGACCACCGCCTGAAAACAAAAAATGCTTATGGATGAAAGGGATGGAAGACAAGGTGGCCAGCAGGAGGAAGTGGCTCTGCATGGAAATATGACAATCCCTCAAGCTTTGTGTACATGTGTATCATTGTGTGTACATGTCACAGAGCCCATGGCTCAGACCACTGGCTGCAAGAGATTTAAAGTGTGTGTGTATATGTATATATGTAATAGTGTGTGTATAAAAGTCAGCTTGCAGCATTCCCCCTGGATTAGTATCCTATCAGAAGGAGGACCAAACATATTTACAGTCCAGGGTTTGCTCCCAGAAGTGAGTCTGTGTCTGGCTGCGATGTCTTAGCAGGCCATTGGCTGCCGATACACGAGCTAGGATTCCAAGGTGGGAAAGGTATGTGTGTACGAGTGTGTGTTTGTGTCCATCTAGAGCCACTTGGCGATGGATAAGACGGCAAATGCTGGACTGTGCTATTTGATCCACAGGACTCCTGGTCTAGTTGCCTAAAACAGACAATAACAGTCGAGGCAATTTCACCAAACCATCAACTGCCTCCAACAACGTTTTTTATTGTACGTTGGCTGCTTGAAACCCACCATGTTAAACACAAGCCACAATCTAATCAATCAATATTGAGTCTACATTTTATATGATATAAAAATATTAAACTAAATTCTTAAAACCAAAGATTTCTGGATCTAAATTAGTTTTCATAAAATATCAGCAGGGTATGTGCGGTGTATGTATATATTTATACAGGATCACCTGGAAATCTTACAGCAATAGCTGGATTCATAAAAATGGATATATTGCTAATGACCTGCATTATCTTATCTTCTTTAGATCATCTCTGCTTTCAGCCATTTTCACACAATCTGCCATTTCCACGTATTCAATGCCACTCTGAAACGCTCTTTGAGATGCTGCACAGGTGTTGTAAATAAAGACGCTAAAATCTGCAACCTGAGAGAGATTTTCCAGTCAGCAGCATAATTAATAAAGATCATAGATTGGGACAGTATGAGAGTGTAGCAGCTCATCTTCTGCACATTTGCATGCTGGTAAGAACTGAAGTTTCATTCACTTTTCTGCTAACCTGCATTCTGTTGTCTACTTTATTTTCTGCTGTGAATAAGTTCATGTACAGGTAGTATTAAAAACCAGAACAAGATGAAGCCTCATCCGCCTGTTGTACCAGTTTTTCTTTGTGCTGTAAGCATGAGCTCTCACAGTTCCTGCAGTTAACTGCATGTAAGTCAACAGCAGCAGCGGAAATAGTCCAGACATGGCACTGCAGAGTATCTATGCTGTTAAGTGTGCCAGGATTGCTTATGCATGACATGTGCTCATCTTTTAAATCCAGGTTAAAACATTTCTGCATGGTAACTTTTAAACATACCCTGCTTTTAATCAGCCATCCATTTTCTGACCTGCTTAGTCCAGTTTGGGGTTGGTGGAAGCTGGAGCCAATCACAGCAATCATTGGGCGAGAGGCAGCTACACCTTGGTAAGGTTGCCAGTCCATCACAGTGTGCTTTTAATCATTTTAATTTAATTTTATTATAATTTAATTGTGATTTTTACTATTTATTGCTGCCCCTTTACTACTTTTTATTTGTTTCTTTGCACCATCTGGAATGACTTTAATGTTTTATGTAAAACACTTTAAATTAAGGGTGGGAAAATCGAATCGAAAAATCGATTATTGGGAGTTTTTGCTTCACAATTTTAAAATTGGATTTTTTTTTGGTTAAATTTTTTTTTTTCAAAAAAAAAAATCATGATAAAATTTTTGTCATTTTTATTGTTTTTATCTATCTTTTTACTTGTCTTCTTGGGCATTACAGCAGCAGAATGATGGTCCGGCTACTGTGTTGTTTTTTCCTAATTGAAATCTGAAAAATGACAAGCAAAAACAAGCTTTGTACATTTTTTTAGTTGTTTTTGACTTACAAGAATCAGCAATATTTAAGAATTGTGAGAATCACAATTCAAATCGAATCTGCAACCAAAAAAATCGGAATCGAAACAAATGCATATCGTCACAACCCTACTTTGAAATTGTCTTCCATATGAAATGTGCTACACAAATAAACTTGCCCCTACTTTCCTGTATGAGGCTTTTTAATTGGACAAAATTTTTTCTATGTAAAACAAATGTCTATGTGTCTTTTGGCAAAAGACTGAAACCCAATGCATTGCTCCTCATTTTCATGTGCCTATCGTATGTGTGTGTGTGTGTGAATGGGTGACTGTGACATGTAGTGTAAAGCTGTTTGAGTGGTCAGCATGACTCGCAAAGCGCTATATAAATACAAGAGACCATACACATGCATACACAGCAGCCCCTTTGATGTGAATCTAACTCAGTTTGCTCAGAAAGTCTGCGTCCTTCAGTAGTTCTCAGTACAACAGTCCTTTAGAAAAAGTCATTTAAAAAGTTGGAACTTGTTTGTGCAGTGTGTGTGAAAGCAAATTCAGGCCAGAAGAATGTTAAATCCACACTGAAACGACTCCCCAATTGCTGAGTCTAGTGGACTATCTCTATGTGAATGCACTGATTTGTAGTTCAAATGAAGAAAAAAAAAAAAGTTATTAGATGTTTAAAAGTTTGAAAATTTCACAACTAAGTTTAAAGCTAACTTACCTTCAGGGTAACACAAACGACGTTGAGAGCATCTTTAATCTGCGGATGTTGAGTCCCGCGAGCCAACTCTTCGCACAACCAGATACCCAGACTACACAGAGCAACACACCTAACAAAACAAGTGCAGTGTGAGCAAACATTAATGCACACCTAAAATCCATCCTGCAGATGCTGCAAGAGCCGTGTACGGAAACCGCACTTCTATGTAGAAAAAAAAAAAGATAGTAATAACTACAAAACACACATAAAGGGAGTGAGCACAAACAGATGTCAGATGTTCCACTCTTACATTAACAAAGTTGGTACGTGGGTTCATAAATACACAATGATAATTTCTTTCTTTATTCCAGTACACATTTATGGATGGAGCCAGTAAAACACAGCTCACCAGCAAATAATACAATAGTGTCCCTGTGACATAACAAAAAAGCCACCACGTGGATTTAACCAATCATGTGATCCGTGGTTGCTTTGGCTGGTCAAAAGGCTAGCTCATTGACCAGGAGGCTTCATATTTACACATGCTTTGTCCTCCAAAGTCCAAAGTTTAACCACATTAAAAATCTTTGGGATGTGTTGGAGAAGATTTTATAGTTTGTTTAGTTGCCTGAGATATTGGAGGTAAATTAATGCAGCATTGGCGAGAAATAAATTATTCCAAGGCAACTGTGTGTTGTAATCAGAGCTGAAAGGTAGTTTAATGATTATTTAAATGTGTGAAGTTTCTGCAGGACTCAATCTGGAGCTGTTTGAATTATTTTCAGGGGTTTAAATACGCTCAAAAACACAAAACTTACCGAGCAGGAGCAGAGGGTTCATTCCTGGCAGATGTCAGGATGGTTTTGATGATGTGCTCCTATAAAATAAAAAGTGCACAAACAGTTACTTTCTCAAAAACAAGATTAAAAAATGGATGTGCAATTATCTGAATACTTCATAAGCTCTTACTGAGGTCTCACAGCTTCTACAACAGGTATGCTTAATGAAGAGACTGAGCCATTTAGAAGAAACTCATGACAAGAATAACAATATGAGGACTTCACACGCTATAGCCAGCAGACATATGCTTCACCCAGTGTGGACACCATCGCAGTCCAGACACAATCACTGGTCTTCAGTCAGAGTTAACGGCTGCTTAGTGATTCAAAACAAGTTTCTCCCTCGTAAGAAACCAGCGAGTAAGCCTGAGGTGCTGCCACGCATGGCATTAACTGTTTACACAGCAACAACAACAAAAACAACATTACTCCCACAGCCCCGAGCTGTTACAAGAATAGCTGATGAGACATTAACCTATTACTTTTGTTCTGAGAAACCCGATGGACAGCAGACATCAGTTACTGACCTGGACTACACACAAAGCAGATAAAGTTTGTTAAACCTTTACTATATAAGATGGAAGTTTTAAAGCACATGTTCGT
>NC_136631.1:9401936-9486936 GCF_933228915.1 Telmatherina bonti
ATGTGGCTATGTTTTTCTTTTTTAAATAGCAAATATATCAAAAACAAACAACAAAAAAAGAGGAAAAAATGGCTAAATATATCAAATATAATAATAAATTAAAAAAATTAACAATTAAACACTATCTTTACAGGTTATAGAAAGGCAGAGATGCACTCATGAATAACCTTGATTCAGCACCTGACCCCTTTCTACAAGATCCCCTGTTGATCCAGATCACAGCACAGGTCAGGTAATGATGTGATGTGCTAAAATGGGTCTCAAAAGAGTCTCAAGCTGCTCCTTGCTCAGCTTTTATACCCATTTTCCTCTTCACGTGTACAGTAAAATGCCAAACGACAATACATTTCCTTTTCAGAACATCTAAATAGAGATCGAACAATGCAAAGGTTTTCAGGTCTCGATGGAAAGGCTTTCTGAGTGAAAATTGCGTCCCCGTTTTTAGGTCTTTCTTGTGAGAAACATGGTCAGCATTGACTGTTCAGGTGAAAAACTTGTACTTGTGAGTCAGCTGTTGAAATCTGAAATGTGCCATTCACCTTTCCTCTCATGAAACGTGTAACGCTCTGAGATCATTGGCTGCCAGCCACTGTTGTAGCAGAGAGTCCCATATCACCAGAATTTTGGCTCATCTTTCAGGGTGTTCTGAGACTAGATACCGTATGAAAGGCTGACGTAGCCAGGCGTGTGCGCCGTGGCATCTTTAGAGTGTGCACTCAGAGCACGTTCACAACATATTGGTTGCGCACTGGTGTGTGTGCGTTTTGAAGAGGTTTTGATGAACAACTCCAGCCAAATCGACTTTCCATATGCAAAACATATCTTTGGCAGTGAACGTTTGTCAAAAGACGTCTTTTGCAAGCAGTGAGTTGATGCTTGAATGCTCTTACACACCAAACCAACATCAAAAACAAGCAGTAATAGCAGAACCCCTGCTGTGTCCACTTATACCCAGTATGTAATGGGGAAAACAAAATGAAAAAATAAAAATGCATGAAGCATAGTTGTCAGCACAAATAATGGAAGCAGGATGCAGAATTAAAGTTTTCTAATTCACAACCAGTCATTTAATTGAAGCAGGAAACATAATCGAGCATTATTCTCATGAGTCTACTCATCTTCACTATATAGATGCGTGGAACTAAATTTTATCAGTGTTTGTGTTGCAATTTGTTCCAATTGCACTTAAATTCTGAATTTCCTTGTGCGTGAAATTTGCAATCCAGATTACCTCGCTTTGCCTATAAAAAAAAAGTAACAGCAGTTTTTCATTTAACTGGACAACGTCGAACCCTGCATGCTTCACTTGGTATGCAGGATTGAATCGAGGAGAACATCTGACGTGATCCACTAGTTTCCTTAGACAGGCATTTTTTTTATTGTCTGCCTTGTATGACAGCAGTCATTAAAAACGTATTTCTTTTGATTGGATCACAATAAAATTAGCTTGAACTGATTGTGGCTCTGAACTCCTCTCCAGATGATTTTGCTGCCGTTGCACCAGAACAAGTATGACTCACTGTAATGCCACAAAATGTTGTGCTTCAGGAGCAAAATGACAAGATGACCAAAAAATGACTGGTTTTGTTGAATCTAAACACCTCTATGGGGGCGGTGTTTAGCTTGACTTGTAAGGGCAGCCCATACAGAGAGGTTGCAGGGGTTCAAATCGCAGGTCTATCCGCTACAGTCCACAAAATCTTTAAAAGAAACTTTAATGCATGGCATTCACATGAACAATTTGATTGATTGGCCTGATTGACCTAGAATACTCGTCCCTACTTATTCAGGCAAAGCTTAAATGTTAATCTCACTTCACTGAGCATCAACTCTGCAAGAAACAATCATCTCTAAAACATGAGTTCCTCCCAAACATGAGTCATTAGACGGCTCACAGCAACATTCTGCAACATGCCAGATGATTTCATGAGATCTATTTAGCAATGTCTCACTGAAAGTAGTTTTTTTTTGTTGCCTGCCAGAAATAAATGAAGATAACCACCTAATCCTTCAACTTTAGTTTTTTTTATTTCAAGTCTGTTGAAAATCACGAGTGTTTCCCAGAGTCTACAGACTAAAGCCATAATAGAACCAGACTAAACTGAACAGGCAGGACATTGTTTGCTTCTGTGAAACGCAGCTCACATGTAAAAGACTGAGGCAGAAAAGCACGGTTTCTTTTTTCTATGAAAAATTTTCTCAGGATTTAAATGATGCAACAAGTACCAAAGAATAGGTCAATGTTTTTCCAACAAAAAACATTAAACCTCTGTAAACATCCACTGTGGTATCGCTTATCTTAGAGCTTCCTTGACAGAAACTTAGAAGGATTCATTTGTAATTTTTCTTCATTTTGAACAAGATAAGCTGATTTTTAACAATAAAATAACGCTGCAGGGTTTCACTCTGGAGTGCATACAGCACATTGACAACAGGTCTGTGCCAGTAAACCCTGATCTCCGTTGGTTTCCATAGCCAACCGTATAACCAGAAGGTAGTGTGTCAGCAGCAGGAAACCATAACGACGAGGATCACAACACAGGAACAAATGAGGAGTATGGTGGACATCCAGCCTGTTGACATGTAAATGGTAAACTTGTACCTATATACGCTTTTCTAGTCATGTTGATGGGGGCTGGGCGATTAATTGGATTTTAATCTCAGTTACGATCTGGGTTTTCAACTATAAAAAATAAAAGGGTGCAATTATTTTTCTCTTTGCAGTTTCCTCTCCTGCTGTCTTCAGCTGCTAATCGAGCGTCTCTGGCGTTGCAGCGCTGTGCTGTAAACTCCTCCCACAGCCGCTTTGGTTTTGTTCAGACAATGTTGCCAACTTGGCGACTTTCTCACTAAATTTGGCGACTTTTTTTTTTGTTAAAAGCGACTAGCAACAAATCTAGCAACTTTTACTGGAGTTATTAGAGACTTTTCTGGTGTTTTGGCGACTGACTTGAAGGCACATATTGTTCTGCAGTTACTGTAAGGAAGGAGCAGCGGGAGCCTCTCCCGTCCTAAAGCACTCCCAGACGGCCAGTCTCAGTCGGCTCTGGCTGCAGGTCAATGTAGAATAACTGCAGTAGGTTGTGGAAGTTCACCTAAACATAGTTTATACCATTGTCAGTGACAACTGGCTGCATTATTTTCCTATACATAGTTCGGCAAGTTAAACACTAATATCCCTCCGTTACGTGGCGTTACCATAGCAACGCGTTAACCAGCTGGTTCAGATCAGCTGTCTTTTAACAGGTGAATGAGAGAAACGCGCTGTAACCGGACAGCGGTTGTTTGGCATAAAACGTACGTCGAGGCCAACGTAAAATAGTTCCTATACAAGCGGTAAAAGCGGATTAAACAACTCGGAACCGTGCATTAGACGGTTATTATGCGCGACACAGAGTCTAGAACACCACGACGAGCAGCGTTGATTATAAATACTGGACAATTCTGTTAAATAATCGAGATCTCAATTTCAGTCAAAATAATCGTGATTATAATTTTTGTCATAATCGAACAGCCATAATGTCGACCACTCAAAGCGCTTTACAGTCACCCATTCACAAACACACTCATACCCTGATAGGGACATCGGGGACAATGCAGGGCTCAGTGTTACACTTAGACATGTAGTCAGGGGAAGCCTGGAATTGATCGGTGGAAGACATTCTTCCACCTGAGCTATAGCAACTCATTTGGCTTTAAAAACAAACCACCATATATTTAAACATGTTACTGTTGCCTCTTTTTTATCAAGTCACACGAGAAGTCTCTTTTGACCAATTAACCAATTGTAGTGAAGCAAGCTGTACTCTTTTATTTCAAATTAGTGAGGTTGGGACCCTCATGGAAGGGTCCTAAAATAAGTAGGAAGGGTCAGATCAGGCTGTCTACTGAAATGAACATTCGGCTCCTTACTTTCAAATTTGCAGGTCGAGTACTGAAAAGCATTGAAGGAGTCCGACTGGCTGTCGGAACTGATGACATCAGAACCGCTGGCGCTTGCGGGCGACGTCCACTCGGAGGGAACCCCGGGATCATCAGCAGGCCGGAGATCATCCGTAAGCCGTGACCCAGAACTCTGGCCGGCCTCCAAAAGTTCTGGCAGGTCTCTCGGAACCTCCAGACTTCCTGGGCTGCTCCCACGTCGACCCTGCGAAGCGTAGAGGTCGACTTTTTAAAGCTTTGATCATTTGCTGCTTTTTATGAATAGGGAGTGAGAACAGTTTTGTACTGACCCCCGTCCCTCTGGCTCGCAGTCTCTCCTGGATGAACTCATCCATGAGGTCAGAGAAATTTGGGTTGCTGCTTCCTACATCAGTGGAGACTGGACGGGCTTTCTGGACCACCTCCTCTTTATTGGCTACACACAAACAAACATGCTTTAAGGCATAAATCAGTTTTGATATTTGATGACAAACAAACTCACATGCATGAAAATGATAGAAAAATAAAGCATCATGGCCAAATGCTCATTTTTTAGATACTTGTGTAACAGCTGAAGAAAGAAAACTGATGTTCACCTGCACAAACAACTCAGAAGACAAAAAAATATGAATACAAATAAATTATTCTGTAACTAACTATTCAACCGGCGACCCTGGCTTAGACTCACTTATGGATATAGTGGCATTTAATATGGGATCAGACTGATGCTGTTTTCTCTCAATTATTATTAGCATGTGTAAAATAAACTCTAGTTTCTGATCGTTAACATAGCAGGGATTTTAAAATGTCACAATATCCATTCAAACAATTCAAAATGATGATGTTTCTCTTGACTGTAAGAGGAGTCCTGATGTGAATGTACTGTGAGCATTCAGGTTATTAACAGAATGCGAATAATAATAATTACAATAATTTAAATAAAGCCCCATCAGCAAGCACATCAAACCCAACTGGGAAAGCAATGCAGGAGTTAATTCACATCATGCACAAAGAGTAGGAGATGGTATCATGTTGTTAGGCCCAAACAAGCAGCAAACCAGACATCTACATTAGTGCTGTTATGCTTCTACGGGTTATATTATTGTTAGCTTAGATGCAATGACAGCAATCGGCGTGACTTTACAAAGCCCGGCAATGGAAAGCATCGATGAACCCAAAGTCAGACTGGAGTAAATCTGCTGTTTGGCTGCTTCCTGTTCAATACCAAGAAGGACTCTGGTCAGAAAATGTTACAGATGAAAAAAACAAACAAAAAAAAAACACCATAAAACAGAAAAACTATTTACTTTGCCACCATCCAACAGGATATGAAGCATCATGGTTGCTCACCACCAAACAAGACAGCACTGTCTGTAGAACCCCAAAGGTACAATTTCACATCTGCCGTAACTAAATGTGCAACCAAGCTGAACCCAAATAGCCGGTGCAGAGAAGGTTTCTATGCCACTTAAATAAGCTGCTCTTTTTAAATGCTGCTGTTACAATAAACTCAACCAACACATCAATTTCTCTTCTTAATTATCAACTGGACCTTTTCTGCAGCCACACCAGCAAACCTAGCTGATTATTTGTAGATTAATCACTGTAATGGTTATTTGCCATCACATCACCAAGAGTGAAAGGAGTAAGCCACTAAACCTGAAACAAAAAGCTTTCTTGTTGAAGTGGCATTATTGGATCATTTAGTTTTAAGTAAATATAGTGTGACAGACTTATATTTACAATACACCTCCCACCTCCACTGCAGCATTGTGATGCTGATGATGTAGCTTCCGCTCAAAGCAGCAATATAAATGTAACCCTCGCTGCTCTTCACCATGCTTTTTACAGAGTAAACTTCTCCCTGCTTTCTTCATGCACTAAACATCATATTGTTCTGTATGAATGAACCATTTCTGCATTACCTGGGCTGCAAGAGGGATAACAGAGCCCAGATCAACTCAGCAAAATAAGCTGCCTGACACCTACTGATTTCTAGCACACTTCAAATTATCTGAACAGCAGGGACACACTTACCAATATGATGGTCTTGGAAACATGTACATTTCTAAACCGAACAGTATTATATTGTGCTGATTCCTGAGCGACTAAGCTTCATCTTTGTCATATTTAACAGCAGGCCAGTAAAGCAAAAAACATCCAAAGCATTAAAGTCCATTCTAATGGCTCCACGATGCTAACTGCACTTGATTAAACTGATGTAAGGTCAAGTTTGTAACACCAGGCTCCAGCTGTGTTGAAAGAACAAAACTTATGTTTAACATTCATTCATTCATTCATTCATTCATTCTCTTAACTGCTTAGTCCAATTAAGGGTCGCAGATAAGCTGGAGTCTATCCCAACGGAGGGTACATCCTGAACAGTTTATGCATAGCAAATTAAGGTTAACTAACTGAACACAATGCTGGACAGACAACCAATCACAGCACATAACACCTGGTTTAAATCAGAACGATGACTCAGATTAATAAATAAAGCCAACTAAATTCAATGTAATAGCAAAAATACACAAGTGAAATTGCTGTTAATATGGATCATGCGGACATTTTAACCATCTTGTTAAAATAGCTCTGGGTGCTCAATTGCGGCACAATTCATGTGGCAAAGACGTAAGCAAACTAAACATACATCTGGTATTTGTTGCCAAGGGAGGGAAAAGAAACAAACAATCCCTGAATTCAGAAAGAAAAATAAATATTCAGTTATGCAACAGTAACTCCACATCAAGACAGATTCAGGAGATGAATCACAGTACACCTGTAAAACATCTGCTCCTCAAAACAAAATCATGTAACATCAGTTTTGCTGCACTGAGATGTAAAATAAATGGAAAAATGGTATTGATGGAAATTTAAATGGGCAACTATGAAATCGTCAAAGCTTGTATCCGACATCGGGCAGTGTATAAGGCAAATAACCATTTCAGAGTGCTTACTTTTTATTTTTATGCATTCATATTCTGTAAGTCTGCTGCTGTTGCCTCACTGACCATTCTCACATGGGCTTATGCTGCCATCTAGTGGCACAAAAACGAACTGCACAATAACACTTGCAACATAAAAATGTTTCAACCTGTAAAAATTTCCTTGTTTCCCAACCAATATATACTCTCATACCAAGAAACACCTGGCAGCTTGCAGAAGGAAGCACAGCCAGATGGTGCTTTTATCTTTTCTACAGATACTTCTCTGACGACTGCCGTTTCCTTTTGTGAAGCTGAAGAGGGGCCGAAAGTCCTGGGAGGAGGCGAAGGAGGCACAACGAGGCCGCATGCAATATTGAGGAGATGGAGGAGGTGGAGAACAGGGAAAGGAGGTGTGAGGGTTAAAATCCCCAAAACCCTTGGAAGAAAGAAGACAGGAAAAGGGAGGGAACTTCTGGGCTAGAGAAACAAGAGGGAAAATATGGGAGAAGGTGGGATCCTTAACAGGAGGCAGGCTGGAGGATGGGCTACGTTCAAGAGAAAACACATCAAAGGGAGTTTGAGTTTCAGTCCAGCAGCAAGATGATGAGTTTCAGCCAAAAAAAAAAAAAAAAAAATCATTCCATCATAACAAACCAGTTAAAAACAGCCAAAAGGGAAAGAAAGTTGCTGTTTTTTTATGTGTTGGTGAGTATTTCTGTCCACAGTTGTTTTATCAGTTGTGTCCTCTATGAGCACTTCGTTCGTTGCGATCCTCACCTGGCGTGGTTGTCTTTCGTCCAAAGTAGCCCAGGACGTGGGAGTAGAGATCCCTTAGCGAAGCGTCACCCATGGAAGCCCGACCCTGCCGCTGAGGGGATGAGCCCTGGGATGACCCCTGACCTCTAGGTCGAGGTTTGGAAGACAGAGCGTGGACAACAGTCTTATAGACGCCACCAAGAAGAGCCCCCTGGTGGTGGCGTGAGGCAGTACTGCCAGGCTCCTGGGATCGTGAGCGGGACACTCGAGATCGCAAGGCGGAACGCCCTAAGCGTCCACGTACTCCTGAGGAACCTGAACTACTTGACAATATTTCTGAGTGGGATTCGGGGTTCAGACTTGATACCATGCAGGATCCAGAGTATAGCTTGTCCTTGTCCCCTCCAGTCCCGGACCTGCTTTCCAGGGCTGTGGCCCCTGCCCCACTGCTGTCTAATGCAGTCCCAGATGGCAGTTTCTCATGTGCCCCTGATCTGTGACCAATTCCAGTCACAGATCCAAACTTACCTGTACTCCCTGCTCCCAACTTGCCCCCTGATCCTGCCCCAGCTCCAGCTCCTGTCTTCTCCCCAGCTGAGTGACTGTGTGTGTGAAAGTGACTCAGTCGACGAAGCCTGGCTTTCCAGTGAGCCTCTTTATTCTCAAGAGGGTTGTGGAACTGGACAGACTCAGTTGAGGGCCGGAAGCTGACATGAACACCTCCAGAGTTGTGCCTCTTGGCGCTACTACGAGACATCTTCGGTTTAATGGGGTCTGAGCTTTGGGTAGTTGACTCAATGTTAGATTCAACGGTGCAACTATCTTGTGGAATCAAACTTGAGCGGTCATTTTCTTTTACTTTATCATCTTGTTTCTCTTCTCCTATATGACTACGCAAGTCAAATTTCCCTTCTAACCCTCCTTTAATATTTTCCCCAAATCCCTTTTTCTCCATATTGTTCCTTTCCGAGCTAGCGCTCCCCTTGATGGGTGAAGGCCACTGGTCATGCAACTCCAGACACTCATAGATACTCCGCTGCTCTACCTCATTGTCCTCTGTGGAATCCTCACTGCTGTGCCTCACTGATTTACTTACCCGTCTGTCCTCCCTTACCATCTGTTTTGGTTCTCCTACAGATCCCATATTTTCTAACTGAGCTCTAGCGATCCCTGTTTGCACCTGCGCAGGTAAAATAACACGTACAGATCCGTGGCCTGGACTATCTTTCTCTCCAATCTCCTCCTTCCTTTCACATCCTTTTTGAGTCAGGTAGTCCCTAATAGAAGAGAATAAATCATCCTCCTCAGCATCAGCACCAACTTCCCCCTCCTCTCCATCAATTTCCTTTTCAGATGGAAAAGTGAAGGCAGAGTCCCAGTCGCTTACCCAGTCGGAACTAGAACCACGGCTTCGAGAGCTAATCTGGAGCCAGGGCTGATCGGAAACACTAGCATCATCTTGTGCCTCTGAGGATGAGCAAACAGCACCATTGGAGAAGGTGAAAGGGGTGGGAGAAGGGGATGTGAGGGATTGTGAAAGTGGCTGAGCTGTGTGGCTGTTGGCTGTGAGTGAGGAGGTAGCTGTGGAGTGGTTGTGGGGAGGATTGGGGATCGAAAGGGGATCCCTCTGAGGGTCTTCACCTTTGACCCGCTCTGCAATGAAAGGCTCCATGATGTCAGAAGCGCTGCTGCTCCTTGCGAGCGAGGATGGGGCATCCAGGTCACAAGGCCCTCCCTGGAAGACCTCAGAACAGGAAGTGGGTGGGGCCTCATCGCTCTGGGACGAGTGGCGCATTCGAGAGGTGCGAGACGTCAGTGAGATCGGTGGGTCCTCGAGGTCTGGCAATCAAAGGATGATAAGGGAAGAGAGGTCAGTGGATGTGTATATGGGGTTAATATTAAAAATAATCAAACACAAACTCACACATATCTCAACATGCAACATCCAAAAAGATGTTTACTGTTTAAAGCTTTGTGTCTGCAGCAGGATTATATATTTTTCTTTTGTCAGATAATGGTCATTACTTACCATTACTCATGAATAAGTAAATCAGATGGATATAAATAGTTTCTGGTTTTATTTAAAGTCAAAATCAGAGTATAAATTATCTTGTGGACATGAATAGGAATTATGGTGGCTGAAGGAGATTGTTGTACCTTCATGTGCTTCAAAATTAAATTTACAGCAAAATGAAAATGTCCCTTTTTGCTACGATCAACATGAGATCATTCAGCAATATTAGTCCACTTTTATAATAGAACTAATAGAGCTACTATCGCGCATCCACTCGTCTGTGGGTTTGCTCCTCTTTTATACTGTCAGCAACTTTGTTGGGAAAAATGTGTTTAGTGGAGATTACCATGTTTGCAGCAGTTAAAAATGTTTCCTTAATAAATAAATAAAAAATAAATAAATAAATTTAAAAAAAAAAAAAGAAAAAAAAAGAAAAAAAAAAGCTTATCTGTAAGAGCAGTCAAGGTTTATAGTGTTATTAATGACTGACAAATAAAATAAAAAGATAGCAGGATATGATCTGCATGTTCATATACACAGTGAAATTATATACAAGTTCAGCATAATTGATGACTTTGTTTTTATGCCATTCAAACAAACCTACTGTGTTAAACACCAAATTGGGGGTGTGAACAAGCCGTTTCTTTTGACTAAATGTTTGGGATTTTTAAATAAAAAGCAACTTTTTAAAAGCCGTATTCAAAAGCTTTTTACAAAACCAAACACACACACCCCACTAAAAAAAAAAGTAAAATCACAATATATATTTGAACATAAAAAGAAAAGAAAAGTTGCCCTTAATAGGTACAAGACGAGTCTGACTGAAAGCAACAACAAAAAAAAAAAAATCATGTAAAAATTATCGTCATTCACAACAACCACAAATGGTGAAATAGACAAAAACAGTGCATAAAAAGTAAATAAATGTGTACAAAAAAAAGATAGCAGGCAGGCTTTGTTAGTAGAAAAGTAAATATATATGCTAGGAGATAAGTAAAATTTACATGTTACAGGACAGAGAAACAAGCACCGTGCAGACAGATACACAACAGCAACAGTGACATAAATTTCTATCATCTACATGTAAAAATAACCTTTACAACACTGTGTTCTTTCAGGCATGTCATGACTTTAGTGTTACAGAGAAAGATTTAAATTCCAAAAACAAACAACAGAAACAGAAATTATCTTAAATGGAACAAATAGTGGCCGATTTTTTTTTCCAAACTGAAATTCACACTCAATACAAATACAGCTAAATAACTTCTAAATAAGCTATTTTTAAAATGTAAATTATTTCTGAGTCCTAAAGCAGCCATTTGATACAATAATTAATGATCTATAATTTACTGGCAGATATTAGTTGCTCAAAATAATTTATTAGATCTGAATATTTCAAGTGTGCAACATTTATAACAACAAACTGCAAAAATTAAATGCAATATTAACCTCTATGTTTTGAATAGTTTGTAAAATTCGAACATAAAAAAAGTTTGGTTTTCATTTATTTCAAGCGAGCACCTGATATAAAACACAAGCAGACAGCCGAGTTGTTCTGTGTGTCACACAGTTTCCATTAGGACAATCAGACTGTTTTTAATAAATGTGCTTTGCCTGCATGTGATAAGGACTTTATGTGCTCAGGGGAGAAACTAAACTCAGAGTCTGAGAATATAGAGCCATTTCAATCGTTCGGACTCAGTGGTTTTCGAATACTGCTGTTGTGCTTTAAAATCCTTCGCTTATAACACATTTCATTAAAGTGTAATCATTACGTTTACAACAAAACAAACAACGAAAAACAAAAAAGCTGAGAAAATGATCTAGTTTACAGTAAATGTGTTGTCAGAAATCTTATAATGAAACAATTAAAATGTGCTACTATATGTTTTAATCACTTTATTTCATAGCAATCTTAAATAAATCGTAAATGTTGTGAGTTTACGACTGAGTAAATGAAATACTTCAGTATAACAGATAAAACAACTGAGTAAATAATGGTGAGACAATCTGATCCTGAAAGCAATACGCCTGGCCACATGCAAAACCAGAGCTCTGCTAATGAACATGTTCCTTGCTGATACCAGGTAAAATTCAGTTAGAAAGGAGCTCTGCAATTCCTGATGGAGCACATGCAAAGTGATGCTTCACTATGACAACCAGACAGATCCACAGGACACGACAGTTTCCAGGCAGACAGGCAGCAGGCAGGTAGTGCAAAGAGAGTGTACCTGCCAGATGGTCGGCAAGGGGGGGTAGAAAAGGGTGGTGGTGGTGGAGGAGGACAGGAAGAGGCGGAGCCAGAGCAGGAGCACTCTTAGCACTGCGGATAAAGGCTGAGGACAGCAGAGAGTCCCCCGTAGAACAGCTACGCAGGGCTGAAGAAATTGTAAGAGAAATAGAAAAGATAACGAAAAAGTGTGGAAGAGTGTGGGAAAGAAAAAGAAAGCAAAGGAAAGGGTGTTGTTTACGTGAGGAAGGTGGAAGCGGGTAAATATGGAGGGATGAAATCAAATAAAACAAGAAGAAAATTATGAAATGGGAGGAGGACAAAGGTTAAAAAAAAGTGTTTGGGTCGAAGGTTTGGAGAGAAAACAGATTTTGTGAAAGTTAATAAAAGCTATTCATGACAAAGAGGTAAAGTTTGTAGAAGAGAGACAAAAAATTAGTGAGCAGGCTTCAGGGTCACATGTAGAAGCACAGAGACGGTGATTGTGAGGGAAGAGTAGCAGAGGATTAGCTCAGCTGGACAGACGGTGAGACGTTGTGCTTCTGTGTATCTAAAATTTCCTGACAGAAAAGAGAAACTGCATCTCTGCAGGTGTGATACATTTAACTTTCAGAGAAAGAGGGAAATTTGTGATGTGTGATCTCTGAATGGAAAGGCAGAATCATTAAACAGCTACACGAACAGCCCTGAACAGATCGCCACTAAAGGCCAGGAGAGCAAACCATGTGATTACAAACTGAAATACAGGCCAAACACAGAGTTCGCTCAGTTCTGACAAAGTTTATATTTGGCATGAGAATTTTGCCTCCTTGTAATTTTTTAAGTAGTCTTCAGGAAGAGTTCTCCAGGCTTCTAGAAGGACTTTCCAAACTCTTTCTTTGGATGTTGGCTGCCTTTCCCGTTCTCTCAGCTGCTTTAGTAATGTTAAAGTCTAAGCTCTGGAGAGGATTCATCGCTCCATCAGGCTTTCTGCCACTGATTTTCCATTGTATCATTGAGCCTACCTTAGCTTTCTTCTCCCTGTTTTCCTTCCTCAAGCATGAATTCTTCACAGCCATATTTACATTTAGAGGATTCGGCCACAAAGGACCTCAACTTTCAGATACTTGTAATTTGTTGTTGATAGTTCCTTTTTGAAAGCTCCAACACCTCTTTTGGCCTCCTTCTGTTCAGTTTCCACATACATAAACTGTCCATCTATGACAGGCTGCTAATAACACTTATCTAGACTCTTTACCAAGTTGTCTGTATATTTTTAAGCACACTTATAGATGCCTTAACAAACAAACAACAAATGAGTAAAGAACCAGCTGAGGTTACTTTTCTCAACAACTGTCTTATTGTTCGGGGACACCATAAATATTCTGACACTGTCAGTCAAATTCCCACAACTTACAGAAACATTTCACATCATTACCTCCAGTCAGGAGAGAATAAAAGGCTCTGTGTCAATCATCTGTTCATAAACATAATAATGTTGGACTCATATGGGCACATGGATTTGTTCTTCATGCTCATGCATGCTTTACTTTTTCCATACATGCTCACTTCTGTCATCAGACAACAGGAAAGTGCATCTGTGTGTGCACCACTTAAGGACTGCAAAGGCATTGCTGATACACACATGTGAGGACAAATCAGTAGCCAGCTGTCCATTAAGTATTTGCCTGAAACTTTAACTAAGGTAACATAAGATAACTGTCAATGATTAAAACAACAGTGTAACTGAACCAAACCAGGACAAGTATTACAGAGTAAAGGCCCATTTATGCTCCCTGTTTTACATTTCAAGCGTTGTGTCGCCACTTATATCCACGCGTCTTATGTTGCAGTAGTTGTTCACTCAGTTCATGCACTAGTGAGCAGTGCTCCAAGTTCACTTCCACCGGTTGGACGGGGTAATTCACCGCTATAAAGTCGTTTACAACCATCCTATGACACCATGAAAAGAAGAGAAATTAGTTGTTGCTGTCCTCGATTTCTTCTGCGTTTTCTTTAGGTACTTTTTATTTGAACGTCTTCTTCCTGTTCCTTTTCTTATTCTCTGGTTTGTTCCTTTCGCTGGTTGCGTGTCAGCTGTACAACTAACGCTTCAATTTCCAGTGCTATCGCTCTATTTTCTGCACAAACTACGCACATAAGCGAGGCAGGAGACGGGAGAAACTGTCTGTCTGCGTCGAGCATAAATGGGCAATAACAGTCATAAACACAACAAGTGAAACACAACCTTTATAAGAACATTATCCAGTCTAAAAACTTCAACACATCAAAGAAGAGACGTTACTGACCTACAGTCTTCTGACGTACAATGCTCCTGGCTTTTTCGATACCTGGTGAGCCGGCGGTAGTGGCGCTTCGCTGCCTCATGGCTGCTGCCTGACCTGGTTGGTCTCTGCTCCAGCCTTTAGAGAAGGAACGATCCACAACCTGCCGCTGGCCCTCTGAACCAATAGCTGGAAAATCCACAGGCAGCAGTGAAAACATATTCACTCGTCGTTTATTTTCACAGTTTGTGTTTTTTGCCCTGCTACATATTTCACAAGTAAAACTAACATTGTACTTATCAGCACTCTAACCTTACATTGCTACATGCTGGGAATCAGGAATCAGAATGAAAATGTGCAAATTTTTAGAGATGCACTTGGCTGCAGTCATGTGGGGTCAAAAACGGCTGAGAGTGTGACAGGACGGCTTGTTAGGAAACCATGTGTGCGCGTATCTGCTAACTAACCAACCTTTTCCTTTGTGCTTCTTCTGTTTTTGTTCACTGAGCTTGTCCAGAGGCAGCTCGTTCAGGTCCACACTATAAAGGTTCCTTGCCAACACCTACACACAAAAACAGAAACTCTATTTAAACACCGCAGTGCTCATGTTACCAACATAAATCCACACAGAAGCAAGTTTTCGTACTTTAGTGAGGGTTTCCATGGTGAGGGACCACTCAGTGACCAGTTCCTCCCAGCAGGTCAAGGAGGAGAGGACTGAGAGAAGGTCATCCCAGAGTTCTCTGCTTATATAAACGTTCAAGTTGGCCTTAATCCAGGCTACTATCAGCGTCTGTACAGAGGAAGGCGTTAAAGAGGTGTCATGTTAGAAATGGATTCATTGTAGTGAAGAAAGGCAAATAATTAAACTGAATCGTGCACAATAACGTACACATGAATAACTTAAAACGCTGCAACTGAGTCAGAAACAGATACTGTTGAAAAAAAAAAAAGTTTCTTTTCATTCATTCATTTCTCATAGAAAACATGCAAATGGCTCCTTCTAAAAATAATAATAATAAAAAAAATTGCCATGTGAAATAGGGTGAATGCATCATACCTGAAAGATCGGCCCAGCCAGTCTTCCTGAAAGCGTGTTGTTCTTCTTGCCTGGAGGCATGATGGATGGAGGTCTCTTCATTACAGACTCCGTCACCCTCAGCAGAACCAGCAAGATCTGTTCCCTGCAAACAGATACACACTTGTTCAAAACACCTAAAAAAAATAGTTTTTCAATCAGAGGTGTGCAGATAACTTCAAGTGTTTGCACTCGTTTTAGATAATAAGACATATTTCTACATACCATGTTTTCTGGTCCATGGTTTCATGCATGACAAGGCTGCGGTAGATGTTCAAAACTCGCTTGCACATGTCCACGTGCTCCTCCAAAAGGAGCTTGATGTCGTTGGCGGGTTCCAGGAGGAAAACATTGGAGGAGTGGGTGATGAAAACCTACAGAACAGACATACCCAATAAATGAAAAGAGGTGACAAAAACATCTATTGCTTCATGGACGAGTTGGGGAAATATGTGTGCATGAATATGGATAGAGAGAGCCGTGCCTGTAGTGTTGTCTGAACTCCAGCATGAACACTGTATTCCAGCAATTCACTGTCAATCTCTTTGTTCATTCTCTGAAAGAGAAGAGACGTACATGGTTACCATGGATAACCATAGACTTGAACAGTTTAAGTTACTGGTGACGAATTTCCACCTCATCTTCTTTGTCTCCCAGCTGCGAGTCTGAATCCAGACTAGTTGCTGCTGGTATAGGATAGGGACCTTCCTCTGGCTCCTTCATAAACACTGGCTTGTCCTCCATGGATATCCACTCCTGATAAACACGGACCACTTTTCGCATTGCAGCTGCCTCACACATGGGAAGAAGAAAAGCCTAGACAGGTGGAAACAGGACACTTCCTGTTACATATGGAGCCTTACACTACTCATCTTCAATTTAGAACAGTAAAACTGAGCCTGCAGGTGGTGTTGGGAAAAGCTGAAAAGTGACAGGGGAGACAACAAGACAAAGTGTTTTATTATGAAATCATTTAAAGCAACTTTAAGGAGAGCTACTTTATTGAAAGGTGGTTTCTAAAACACATTATTAAACAAGAACTAAAGCAAGTTTTTGGTCCACAGCACCCAGAAGTTACAAAATCATTACACATTTACTGGATTATCAAAGCTGCGATGGACTGGCGAGCTGTCCAGGGTGTACCCTGCCTTTCGCCTAACGACAGCTGGGATAGGCTCCAGCTTCCTCGCAACCCTTAATCGGACTAAGCGGTTAGGATAATGAATGAATGAATGTATGGATTATCAAAGCTGAGGGAGAATCAGAATGCAGTGGTTGTTGCAGGAACGGCTTTCATGTTGACAAGCATTTATGTGTTGTATGCAATGAAATAATTCTTGAGAAAGTGCATTCATGTCTGTGTGAAGAACTGACTGATGCTTTTATTAAAAGGCATACCTCTTGGACACATTCAGTTTCTAAAATGAAATGAAAAGCAGATTTATGTGTTAAAACAAACATCATCCAGTGCAAAGACGCTCCGAAAGTGCAAAGAGCTAAACGAGCAGCTACAACAACGACACAGTCTGATCATACCTGTTAGGTAAGTTATGGGAAATGGAAGTTATATGGAAGTTATATGGTTGCTGGGTGTTTATTCTTCGCAGTGGCAGGGAGGGGTTTCTCGTCTCTTATAGGTGTATTTTCTCCCTATATTAAAATACGGGAGATTTACAGGAAAATAATAATCCGGAATAGGTGCGGAAAAGACTCGTAAAAAATGGGAGTTTCTAGGCAAAAACGTGAAAGCTGAGACTGATGATCCCATGTTAATCTTTGTGTGTCAACGCAGTGCTGATGTGTGCAGGAATTCACTCAACTTGTAACATGTTCACAAAAAATTCTGTCACAAACATCAGATTTATTTTCTTTTTATTTCTATTTAGAGCCCCATTAGCTTGCAGCAGCTAGCTGCAGCTAATCTTCCAGGGGGTCTTTTATGAAATACAGTTAAGATTTACATGTATTCATGTTCATTTTCACATACATATATTCATATACTTACACATCTGACATCTAATCCATGGCCAGAGTTGTGTGAGCTAAAGGTGGTTGTTAAAACCTGAGATGTGGAAGGTGGTACCAGCGCGGTTTTGGGGTTCGTTTTTTCTGTCTGCAAGTTAACGTTTGATGATGTGCATGTGTGGAGCCGACACAGGAAAAACAAATGCTAGGAGCCTCTTTACATAAGGATGGCTATTCCCTGAAGTCATATGTTCTGCTTTTAGTAGTGAAGACATTTTTTTTATATTTCCTATTTATTACAGCTGCATAAACACTTTTTAACCTGTTTTGGTGAAATATAGCAGACAATACAGTATTTCACTCTCCAGCTTGTTGCTCATCTACTGTTGTTCCTTTTTGTTATGGTATTAAAATATAAACACATTCGATCAAGTTTATAATAAAAAGGTCAATAAAACTAAATTTACACATATAAAAAACAACAACAATGCATGACAATGAGGTAAAACAAAAAAGAAATTAACACAAAAAGATTAAAAAAGTTCCCCTGGAGTGACTGCAGTCAGAGGAACAATGTCATGTTGTGACATATCCCTAAGAATTTGTCCAGTTGTTGTTTTTCTTTAAAATCTTTGCATGTTTTCTCATTTTGAACAAGTCTGGCAAATGGATAAGTAAAATACATCCATCCCTTGCCTACAGATAATATCCAAACAATTAGCGATGCACCGATCCACTTTTTGAGAGTTCAGAATCGATACAGATATCTGACATTTGAATATCTGGCGATACCGATATTTGCCGATACCAGATCTGTTTATGAGAACATTATTGTGACTATGGTTATTATTGCTGTTATAACTGTGTCAGATTTCATTAGGTTGTAATAAATGACCCATCCTTTCTGAAGTTACATCACCAATACAAATATAATAACATGACAGATCTAACAATTTTTGATTTGGCACATTTGACCTAAATACAACTATAAATGTGTGGTTTTGAAACAAAGATCTCGCTTTCAGTGTAACAAAAATGTCACATCGTAACATTCAAGGCGTTTATTTCTTTTAAAGCATGTCCGAAGCATGTCATCAAACCATCTGCGCTAGCTTGACTAGTGTGGTATCGGTTGTGGTATCGGTACACTTTTATTAATACCAAGTACGAGTACACATGCTTGGCACTGAGCCGATACCGGTACTGATATCAGTATCGGTGCATCCCTACAAACAATAAATAATATTGGTGAGAGTAGTGATACTAAAAACGCAATAACATGTTAAATAAAGGTACTAACTTGTGTTAACAATGCACCCAATCCCTTATAAATAAGTTAATGGTTTACCTGTCTAAAGATCTCCGTGATGAAGTTAACGTTGGTTCTGGAACTGGTGAGTACTCTCCTCACCACCTCCATGTCTGTCAGCTGCTCCTCATCCATGGAGCAGAGCGAAGAGGAACTGGGCTCGCGCTCCGTCAGCGTAGATGTGTTGGAGTGACTCTGTTCCGGTTCACCTGGAGCACCTGGACCTCCACAGAGCCCCATGCTACCTCCTACCGGCCCCAGCGAGCTCCCGCTTCCTTCCAAATGGCTGTCAGAACGAATCCCTCCGCCACTGCTGTCGTCCGAGCTGCCTGCTGAGCGAGCGGCCAGTCCGGCTGCTGCTCGCTAGAAACGAGCAAATAAGGTTACGTCTCATCATCTTTAATCCTTTTTTAATTTCTTATTTCAGGGGGGGGGGAGAAGCAAACTTACCTGAATGTTCTTTGGGACATTCTCTCCTTCTGTTCCAGGGATGTGCGTTTGCGTGTTGGGTCTCGGCTCCAACCAGAAGGAAACCAGCCAGCGGATGAATATAACTCTGGCCTGAAGGAAGCTCTCCTTGGTGCAGTACAGTGTTTCACCACCGTCCTGCTCTCGGCGTACAACGCTGTAGTACGGCTTCGGACGCATCGGAGGCACATCTACATCAGCAAGAGGAAATTCATTTCCATGCTATCATGTTAAGATCCCTGTTCAGCCGATCTGTTCCACTTTATTTGGGTTCACTGTGTTTACTAACCTAGCATGGGGCTGTACAGGCTCGTCTCCATTGCGAAGTTGGGAAATATGTGAGGAAGGTAGAACTTCCTAAAGTGACCAAAGAGGAAGCTGAAGCCACGTTCATGGTTCTCTTTACACCGCCACTCCAGAGACTTTGCCTGGCAGACGCACACACAAACAAACACACACACAGCTTGGTTTGCAAAGCAATTGCTGGACGCACAAAAGCGGATCAAGCGGAGAAGAGCACCATTGTTTCAGGGGAGAATGTTATCAGTGTCTGGACGCCTGCATGCATGTGTGATTGAAGCAAGAAGAAAGAGAAAAATACAAGCACAAATTAAATGTGTCCCAATAAGGGGATGCAGTGTGTGTTTAAGAGAGTTAATGATCCCAGAGATGAATCTGATACTTGGTGCATTATCAGATGTGAGTGACTCAACAAACACCTGGTTGCTCCCATGTGTTTAGCATTAGTGGGATTAGTGAAGCCTTTTCAACTGTGTAATTGAGTTGTATTAACTGTGTTAGTAAAGAATGGTGATGATACCTGGTTTACCATGTATTTCAGAAGAGCTTCTAGGAAGTAAGCAGTGAGGTCCTCCTGGTTCTTGTCACCTGACTGAGGAGCAACCAATGGTGTGATTTCTTCGGGTGTTACCTGAGCTGCACGGAGGAAATACAGGGAGAAGTGGACATTTAAAAAAAAAAAAAAAAAAAAAAAACACACACACACACATTGAATGCAGCAATAAATAATCCTTTCTGTCTTGATATTAACTCTGTGGAAAATGTTTGTAAAGTTTCATTTCTGACTTTAAATCCTCAGCATGTGCATTTTTGTCTGTTTGTTCTACTAACTCTCAGTCAAACTGAGTGGTGGGTTGATCAGACTGTCCAGGGTGCGCGGGGTCCCGTGGAAGAGTGGCGCAGGAAAACCGGGAATCAGACAAGCAAACATGCAGAGCTGCTCACGCTCCGCATGACTCTGCAGGGCTTGCATCCATAACAAAAACAAGCGCACGCCTTCCCGTCGGATCTACAAGAGGTGGCGAGGAGAAAATCCAAATTAAGAGCAGTCAACTGCAGCTTTTTATGTCAGTAAATCTCAGGACATTTAACACTTAAAAAAAACAAGAACTGCACCTTTAGAGAATTCCCAGTGTGTAACAGCTTCTTGAGGATTAGCCCTGAGACAGAAATTCATGTCAAACAACCGTACACAACTTACATTGATCTCTAGTGTTTAACGTCACAAACAAAAAAGTGTGAAAAATTGCCAAACTATCCTGCATCTAAGACCTTTTAAGGAATAAATATCTGTGTTTGATTTCACTTTTAATTCCATGAAGTGGGCACCCAGTTAAAAGTGGAGCATTACCGATACTGTGGAACTGCCATCGGCTCTGGATTCTCTCCGGCAGCAGCTGGAGAATTTTCTAGAGGAAAAAGAAAAAGATATTTTAATACATTTCAACAATTTGCAAGTTCTAAGTAAGTTTCACCAATAAGTGGCCGTTTTTTTTATGATTTAATGCTTTTTAATGAGCCAAATAGTTCATTTAATATTAATGAATAATCAATAATTCATCACATTCTTCCCTCCAGCCAAATTTTAACATAAAATTATCATTAAAACATGTCAAAGAGTCATGGAACTGTGTGTAAGGCACTTCAAAAACCCAAGAAGTATTTATAATGTATTGTCTGTTCAATCCTCTGTGTGATACGTGTGTTTGTTTCTTCATGTCTTGTCCTTTTATGTGTCCTATTTTATACTGTTAGCCAAACAAATGTAAAAAAAAAAAAAAGCCCTCATGGCCTGTTTTCAATATTAAACTTTGTTTGCCTTAGAGGACTTCGAATAAACACTTGAAATAAATACTTTTTCAGAACTTCAACCCTTGGTTTTTGTAGTGACTAGAGCATTAAGTCACTCAGCTGGGTGAGGGGAAAGATTGTGTTTTTAACGCGCTGCTAAAAAACCCAGAGTCGCTGTCCATGTTGGGTGAGATTCCCATTTATTTTCCATGTTGCAGATAAAAACTTAACGGATTACATTATTTCCAAAATCAAAAAATGCAAAATAACAAAAACAGAGCAGTAAAAACTGTGTCATCCTCCCACACCCAAGCTAATTCAGAAAACCTGCAACACCTGTGGCTCCCATTTAAAACACCTGGTGTGCCTCTTTAGTGCCACCTTCCTGTGACCATACAAAACAAAAACACAAGTGAAGAAATAAACAAATGGCTCCAATGGTTTTAATTACAATTAGCTGCTTTTGTCTTCTTACATTTGTCTGTAAAATCTTGGACGGGTTGTATCTGAACCTTGAATTTACCCTCGGGGATGAATAGAGTAATCTTGTATCTTGTTGAATATTACAATATTCCTTATTTAAGTATTTAAAAAAAGACATAGTCAAACTCATGTTTACTTATCAACACCACAATATGAGAGAAAACAGCAAACATCCAAAATGCTCCACAAGAATCCAACACATGTGCTGCACTCGATCTTAATGGGTTCATCAGCATTATTTATCCTTCTTTTTAGCTCGACTTGGGTTCTGAATAAACAGAGGTTAACAAAACACACTGAACACCACCTACACAGCTACCTTATCTTTACTACTCCAAAGCACCAGCACTCAGCTGCTGACAAATGCCAGCGGTCTTATTCAGAGTTCAGTGTCGGCTGGTGTCACGGTACAGACAGACCAGCTAAAGGAAGTTTGAGCTAAATGCCAGGGCTTTTTTTCTGTTACCACAGTGAGTCCAGGTCAATGTGCGGTTCTCTCTGATCACCTCTCTGAGCTATTGCTTTCCATAAATAAAATGCAATAAATTTTAGCATTGATACCATTAATCCAACAATTTCTCTGAAAGTAAAATTTAATGAAAATTTGAAAGATTTAGTCACCTCAAAGATGAAGAGGATTGAGTCCAGCTCCTCCCTCTGAGACTTATGACCTGAAAAACACAGATTAGCTTTAACAAAACACAACAATAGAGCCTGGTGATTCTTTGAGATTTAGGTTTTATACTTTTTTTTTTTTTTTTTTTTACTTTAGAAAAAAGTAATCAGTAAAACTCACCTTTTTGCTTGAGGCTGACCTCAATGGTGACAAAATTTTCAAAGAAGACATAGTAGATATGTGAATAGTACAGGTCGAAGAACTGCTTTAGATCTGGAGCTTCTGAGTTTTCTGGGGAAAAAAAGAAAAGGGAATGAATACGTTTGGGCATTTACAAACATAGAATAAAAAAATAACACATAAAGGTTAAGTCAAATTGTTTCAGACTTTCTGTCTGATTAGACTCAAAATTTCATATTTCTTGGTTCCGAACACATTGCTGAGATTGTCCTCTCCATGACATACTCAGACCAACAGTAAAGTAAAACCACAAATATGATTAAGAGGAAAAAAATCATTTAACAACTAACATGAAAATTAAGTTGTAAAGCTTTTAATTAACAGCACAAAATGTAAAGACATTATGAAGACCAAATGTTTGAGTTCTAAATCACAGGAAGAACATTTGACAAATGTAATCTCACTGCTGTATCTGAATTGAACCAAAGCAAGCAGAAGAAGTCGACACACAACTCTGTTTGGGTTCCACCCAAAGTTTAACAGAAGACAGGAAGTTTACCTTCATGTGATTTGGATGTCAGTGCTGCTGGCTGTCATTACACAGGAAAGACATATATAGACTCAGCACAACCCCTATTAGCAATACTGTACAAGCACCCATGTCAGAACTGTGAGAAAATATGCAAGAAACATATCACGCTCCATGCTGAAACACACACACAGATAAAGAGACATTCAGAGGAGCCTCTGGTGATAATCTTTGGCTTTGTTTATATAAAGCCTGAAAGCTAAACACGCAGACACTAAGCCTGTCTGTGCCAGAAAGGCTACCCTTGTAAGGTCTCTGTAGTCTCACTGAGAGGTTTTTCCATCTCTTAGGACTGACTTCCAAACACATCTATCAGCACCCGACTTATCTCTCAATCCATTTAAAGAGTCTGATTTCTAATAATAGAATTAAACCTTGTGATGTCAGATAAAACACAGACAACAAAATGCATTGTATTACTCAAATTATATTACTGTTATTCAGGATAAATGAGGGGGGGATTGAAATGATCCAAAAAGATAAAATTGTGCCAACAACTTTCCTTTGTTATTAATAAAACATAGCCAAAACAGGGCCCAGTAACAGCAGCTTGCATTGTATGAAGGGCAAGGCAGTGCAGAAGCTCCTTGATAAATCATTATATCATAACAGGTTGGAATTATTTTACCCTGCAAAAATGAGCATAATAATCTTAGTGCTCACTTTCCCACAAGAAAGACAGCCAATGTTATCATAAAAAACAATCTAGTCTCAACCTGTACAGCAAAATAAATCGTTTACAAGAAGAAAATGGCCATGCATTTCCAACTGCGACCCAAATTCTCACTAAAGTTGCAATGCTACAGTGAATTGTTTTGCAATAACTAATGCTTTCTTCAAGAGATCTGGCATCATGATTGCTAAAGCTTAGTGGTTATAGCACTTTACTGTGTTCCCTTTAAACCAACATTACTGCAAAACGTCTGTGTCTTTGTGGCTGTTATCTTGATCTGGTGTTTCCCCATAGACCACAGAGAGGGGGCACGCCCCTTCTCTCTCCGTCCAACACACACAAATATACCCCAGTAGCTCTCACAATAGAAGCAGGAAGTTAAGCTACTGTACTGGACACAGAGGAAACACAAGAGGCTATTTCCCTCTCCGGTCTGTTTGAGTACACCATGCGATTTGCCAGACACACACACACACACTTAGGCACTCACACTTCCATCACTTCTTAATACCAGGTCATCCTCCCATCTCTCCCACACGTTTCAAATGTGTTTTGTGTTATCCTATTTAGAAAAACAGTCCACATTTCTCACTTGTCAGGTCTTTTGTCCAGCACTCAGACACGCCCCTGTAATCACAACAACCTGACTAACCGTAGCATCATTAATTCAGCTGAGCACATATCATAAAAGACTCCGCCTAGTCCAAAATCATTTATCATATAAAAGATTTAAGTCATGCTCAAACTGTAACAGCACGCCTGGAAAAGATCTTCTTGATCTTTTGGCTTATTTACATGACACTTTGAGCTGGTACACTCCACTGTAATTCTATTCTATTCTACAGTCATTTAGCAGACGCTTTTATCCAAAGGGACTTACATATGAATGAGAACAACACAAGCACGAAATCAAACAGTAGAGGACATCATAGGAAGGTGCTAGTGGACTGTCCAGTTGGACGCAGACCCTCCCATGAAGTGCTACAGGCTTTTTGTTTGTTTGTTTGTTTTTTTTGTTGTTGTTTTTGTTTACTCCCTTCCCACCCCATAATATCACCTATGTTATAATACAAAGAAATAATACCATAAAGTTTGTTGCAAAGAACTGGGCTAAGTTCTCCAACTTTCCAATAAATATAGCTATACTAAGTGTAATTCTGAGGAAGGGATCAATTATTTTAAAAGGTATCACATTAGAATGGAATTACCAAGGCCGGATTATCCAATGGGCATTATGGCGATGGGCCCAGGGGCCCATGCCCACTTGGGGCCCATGTAGGCCATACAGCAGCAGTTTGGACATGAAACAAAATGTACATAAAAGCCAAATAGTTACACCACAGTGTCCAGTGTGTTGATATTGGTACTACTGGCTGAAAGATGTTAGAAATGTCGTTCACTGTGTATCATTCACAATTTTCACAATGTTGCGGGTGGGGAAGTGGGGCCCGTAGAACACCCTGGGCCCAGGGGCCCGTGCACTTTTAATCCGGCCCTGGGAATTACAATGCCAAATCTGTCAGCAAGTCAAACTCTTGGCGTGGATTTTTAAGATTTTCGATGTTGACATTCACAATGTAATCAGGCTGGCACGTAGCTAAGATCTCAGCTGCTTAATAATGATTTTTCAACTTACCTATGACTATTCTGAGATGTTTGAGCCTCGTCAACACGTCCTTCTTTGGGTCCAAGACTTTCTGTGTTGATTTTTTAACGTCCCCATGAGGCTTTTTTGAAAACATTCCTGAGGCACTGGACACAAGAATGTGACGGTAGACAGCAAGGGGGAGCTAGCTGTATAGCCACAAAAACAGCCTGTGTTTGCGTTAATCTTCAGACTGTAACGCAAAACCTGCGTGATTTATGCACGCCGCGCTGCGAGTCAGTAACCCTTCACAACAGCGTGGATATCGTACCTATAGGACGCATTATGTTTAAACTAAAGAAAAATATGCACAACGTAGCGGGGTCCATCCATCGCACCTCCCTTCCACTGAAGTCCGCAGCCTTGAGGGCTAAACTGGCTGCTTAGCTATCTCAGCTGTCCACTCAGAAAAACATGGCGGAGAATTGGAGGGAGGAGTAAAAAAAACAAAATAATAGATAGCAGATAAATCCAACCCAAACGCTGCTCAGTATTTAATAAACTTATGTTACCTTGTCCGAGATTTTTCATACACTAATTTAAATAAAAATAAAAAATACTTTAACGAAAATATTTTAATTTCAGCTTCAAACGCATTTTTTTTTTTTTTTTTTGTAAATTTAGCTCAAAATCACCGCCTTGGGTGAGAGTGTTGAACTGTGGGTAGTGTAGTTTTAGTCGCGTTCTTAGACATTGGGTGATACAACGTTAATGATAAATAAAACTACAGTTCCCGAAAGAAATTGTGCCATCTGCCAGGATTTGTTTTTAGCATAGCTGGGACACACAAGTGAAATTGATCTGAACGAAAAGCAAGAAGTTTAACATAATTTTCTTTAAAAAGGATTACTGTTCTGTTAAGCTTCGAGAAAACGTCTTGCGTTATACCATCTTGTGAGTTGTGTTGTAGTTTAAAGTTTGTTAAATATTTCTGTGTTAAAATGTGATATGTTGCATTTCACCCACATAGTTTGCTAATATGCTAACAAAATGCTAACTTCATGGGCTCTCCTTTATGTGTATATAATTAAAAAACTGTTTATATTCAGTTAATTGCTTTGGTAGAACAAATATCTATACATACATACATACATACACACACATACACACACGTATATATACATACATACATATATATATACATATATATATATATATATATATATATATATATATATATATATATATATATATATATTAGATTTAAATACATTAACTGCTGATTAATTTATTTTAGTGTTGAGAATCTTCAAGGTGGTATGTTTGCACATGTTTCAATTACATGTTGTGGGTATTTCCCATTTCCCTGGCAATCACTCATGAAGCTCAAGACTCAAGACTTTAATGAGCATTGTATGTTTCTTGTGACAGACTTGCTCTGACGTTTACCGGCCATGCCGGTGCACCGTGACCGGGAGAAGAAAGAGAGCACGGCTGAAGAGATGGAGGTGGAGGAGCATGAGCAAGAGGCAACCAGCTCAGATGAGGAGGATTCTGACACCTCCTCTGTATCTGAAGATGGAGATAGCTCTGGTGAGTAACTTAAAACACACAGACAGAAAAATATGTTGTGTTTTTTCTTTCATTTATATTTGAGGGAACATTATTGCTGCTTTGGTTCAGCAATGTAATTCCTTAGCATTGCCAAATGATTGCGATGGATGTCAATGTGATGATCTGTCTCCTTAAGTTGCTACTCTCTTCCTTACAGTCTATTTTCATTATTTGTATAATACATAGGTGTGTGTATGTGATACTTTTTGATGCTCTGCTCTTTCAGAAATGGATGAGGAGGACTGTGAACGAAGGAGAATGGAGTGTTTGGATGAAATGTCTAACTTGGAAAAACAATTCACTGATCTCAAAGACCAGTAGGACTCACATTTGTCTAAAAATATGACAAATAACAATGAGCAGTGCTGATATTTTCTGCTGTGATTGTGCCCAGGTTGTACCGAGAGCGTCTCAGTCAGGTGAACAGTAAGTTGGCTGAGGTTGAGGCTGGCAGGGCAGCAGAGTATCTTGAGCCTTTGGCAGTGCTGCTGGAGAACATGCAGGTCCGCACTAAGGTAGCAGGTAAGCTCAACACACAGATGGACTCAAAGTTTACTTTGATTCTCCATATTCACACTTGTATAATGTCTTTCCTGTCTTTCCCAGGTATTTATCGAGAGTTGTGTCTTGAGTCTGTAAAGAACAAGTACGATTGTGAGAACCAGGCAGCTTGTCAACACTGGGAGGTTAGACACATATACACACTGATAAGTGAATTACTTGTGCCTTATATTTAAATATTACCAACTTGATGCAGATTCTCTTAATCCATAACCCGTCTGTGTGCAGAGTGAGAAGCTGCTACTGTTTGATACAGTACAGAGTGAACTGGAAGAGAAAATTAGAAGACTGGAGGAGGACAGACACAACATAGATATTACATCAGGTAATACAGTTTTTAGATTGTGCTTTTACAGTCCATAAAATCTGTCAGACTTGTTCAAATCCACCTCGCTGTGCTCCAGAGTTTACCTTAAAATACGCTATTTACCTAATTTTAAGAATATTTGGATTAAATTGGCAAAAACACAAATAAATTCATGAATGAATGTTTGAGTGCACTTGGTGTGAATCTGCCATTATACCGTAATTAGGCCACCTACAGCATTACCATCGCTTACTTTACCTCTGTCCAGAAATACTATGCAAACTCTGTAATACAAACGTTTATTTAAAAAAAAAAGAAAAAGAAAATAAGAATCCAGAATATCAAGGGGATCATTATATCTGTAAAGCTCCTCTTGGTAAAGCAAATTTGCTCACACAGCACCCAGACAGTCATTGTGCTTGTTTCAGTGCTGGAAAAGACATGGTAAATAAAGAAAAACGATTGTGCTTAATACTTTAGCTGAAACACATCTGACTCTTTGTGTCATCACTCAGAGCTGTGGAATGATGAGCTGTCGGGGAGGAAGAAGAGGCGAGATGCTTTAAGTCCAGATAAGAAGAGGAGACCTTCTGTGGTTTCTGATATCCTTAAAGTCTTGATTTGCGCATATCGATACTGCTAAGTCTTTTTTCCCTGCGTCCTAACTCTCCTTAACATTCACCACGTCCGTATATTGTCTACATGCTACCTGATCTGGACATCTTGGAGGACTGGACAGCTATCAGAAAGGTGAGTGTTCTGATACCTGCAGCAGTGCTTTTAAAGTGTCTGTGAACTTTCTTTAATAGCCATCTGTGTGTGTGTGTGTGTGTGTGTTGTCATCCAGGCTGTGGCCACACTGGGTCCACACAGAGGGAGGGCAGATTCTGAAAGCTCCATGTTCCCGTTCAGATCTGACAGAAACAGACCAATTCTCAATTGCTAAGGCACCCAGATACGCATCGAGAAGCACTCAGACCTCAAAAATACACAATTTATCTGAATCCCATACGCAGATTACAGTGACCACAACTCTGCTTTTGAGCGATACCAGCTGGTAAGATGCCTCTTGTGCCGACTGCCATACACAACAAGGACTTCCAGGGTCAAACGTGAATGAAAGCATCATTGATGCGGTCAGATAGATTCTGCTGCTTCATCTTAGACTCAGGCGCTACAGATGCATTCAGCCAATGCAATTTTTTAAAATAAAAGTTATGCACCTTTCATATGACTTTCATGACAAACTTCACCCCAGATTTTGTATTCTCTTAAAGGTGTAAAGGTAGTGATGCAACATTTAAAGCATTACTGAGCAGTGATAGTTATTAGGTTAGTTAAAATCTTCATGCTATGCATAAGGATGCACAAATCTGGTGTATATGATTTTATTCATTGTTGACTTTGTGGAAATGCAAGACAAATAATTCTAACCACTTAAATTAACCTCTGAGAAACCTAAAAGAAGCAAGATTTTAATATTGAAATCATTCTGTAGTTTTCTCAAAGGCTAAAACCAGTTGGGAAACGGAAATCAGGCTTTGTTTTTGGGAAGATTTGTATCAGAAATATGCATCTTTTTTCCTAAACTCTCACCAATATTACCTGTCGTACTTGCTCTGATTTCCGTCTATGTTGACAATGTCTAAAAATCCTTTTTAGAAAATGTAAACTTGACAAAATTCCAGTTGTGCACAGATTTGACAATGTGTGTAGCTTTGAAAAATAATAGTCAAGTGTTGAGGGTTGTTAATGAGTTCTGTTTTAGTTGTGAAGCTGTTCTATTGTGCCATTAAATTATTTTATTTTTGTACTTTCAATGTGCCTTGTATGAGGCAACTATTTTATGTTATGATGTTTCGAGTTGTCCAACTATGATCATACCTTTTATTTTTACAGCTTCACTGTGTAGGCAATGTTTAGTTAATACTTTTAAGTTCCTGTAGAATTAGGGAACTCACTTTTATCAACAACACTGTTGATAACAGGAAGTGGTGATTCTAAAAAAAAAAGCAAAATTAAGCCTCATGCAGTGTTCATGAACGTGACCATTTGCTTCTTTTTTCTGTACAACTTGTTTTCAGGAAGATGTTCTGGGTTAAATTACATCCCTGCAGTTATAGTTACATGAACAAAAAGATGTTGTTAACCCATGATGATGTCAGCATATGAACAGTTAAAATGCAAACGTTTTCTAATTTCACATCTACCTCTTCTCTGTGTCAATCGCTCTTTGAAGTGCAAACTTGGTTTGTTCTCCACGAACAGGCACTGTTGCCACGTTATGATCATCCCACAAACATTGCATTTTCTTAGGTTTTTTTTATATATATATACTGGTGTAAACATTCAGAAAAAAGCAACAGCTTTGTAATGATTTCCTCAGTTGTGTTTTTTGAGGATTCAGGTGGTGGTCATGGTTAGTAGTGTTCAAACTGATTAGCCTTTTTTCTGTTTATGTTAATGAACCATGTACATGTATGTCTTTCTTGTTAATTCTATGGATGGGTTTTACAAATAAAAGTTGTTTTATAAGTTCTTGTGGCATCTTTAACAGTTTAAGCTGTGATAACACTGCCACGAATGCTTAAGTACAACCCCACTTCCGTTAAAGTTGTGGGGTCTATTATTTTCATAAAATATTAATATAATATTAATATATTAATTTAAAACAGAATACAATGATTTGGAAATCCTTTTAAAAATTATTTTTATTTTGATGCATGCAACAAGTTCCAAAAAAAGCCGAGAAAAGTGAAAGTTGAGGAATAATAATAAAAACTTTGGATTGTTTCACTGGTAAACAGGTGAGTGTCATGATTGGGTAGAAAAGGAGCATCACTCTGAAATGCTTAGTTGTTCATAAGCAAAGATGAAGTGAAGTTCGTCACTTTATGAAATGCGTAAGCAAAAAGTCCCAACAGTTTAAGAATGTTTCTCAATGTACACTCACAAGGAATAAATGGATTTAATTATCTTTAGTCCATAATATGAAAATATTCTGAGAATCTGGTGAAACCTGAACATAAGTGAAAACAAACACTAAGCGTGACTTTTGATTCCTCAGGCAGCACTGCTTTAAAACCACCGTTGTCATGGATATTACCATCTGGGTTCAGGAAAAACTTCAGAACACCGTTGTGAGATTACAGAATTTGTTGCTTCACCTGCATGTGCAAGTTCAGACTCCACCTTATGAAGCAGGAGCACCCAACCTGGATCCCCGAGATCTGCAACTTTTAGATGCAACCCAGCTTCGAAACGCCTGAATCAAACAAATGAAAAAAAAACAAACAAACCAAGTTTATCAGTTTGAACATTAAATATCTTGTCTTTCTATTGCATTCAGTTAAAAATAGGTCATTTGCAAATCACAACTTTGGAGTTGGTAGTGGCTCAGGTGGGAGAGCGGCTGTCTTGGGATCTGACTGTCTGCAGTTCAAATCCTGTTCCCAACGCTGCTGCAGCCCCGAGAGCCGGTCCCTAGCCTGAAAAATTGCAGAGGATTGTGTCAGGAAGGCCATCTGGCATGCTCTCAACTGTGCGATAATTTACTGTGGAAGAGAAATACAACTTCATTGGGATTGGGATTGTAAATTGACACCCAGACAAAGTGGTGCCACTGTGAAAAATGTGCAAACAGCATGTTTGCAGGTGATTAACTCATTATAAATTAAATATTTAAGAAATGCCCATGGCAGAGCTTCCAAAGTACTTTACAAGACCTCAAACACTAACTGAGGAATCACAAAACCTGTGTAGAGACATTTTAAAGCTACCCTCATTAACTTGAAATGACTTATCAGGTCCAGGTTTAAAAAAGAAATTTCCCATACCTTTGTAGAGAAGGCTGCAAGTGAGGAATTATGTGATTACTGATTATCTCATGAGGATACACTGACTGCTCCCGCGCTGTAATCTTTCACATCATACAGTTTACAATGCAGATGTAAATGAAATGGAGTTCTATTGTTATAAAGTTTTAAAAGAAACACCACGAGTCTGATCACATATATGAACAATGCCGTATATTCAAGATTACAATGAATGAAAGTATGCTTTGAAATCATTTTCAATACTTTTACATATGTAAAATACTTAAAACATCTCCATTGCTTGTCATATATACAGTATTTCAACATAATTACATTTCAAAGTTTTATTTCTCCTGGTGGTCACTGATGAGTTTGCAAATGCAAATCTATGCACAAAAAAAACCTTTACATTACTACATCAGTGAACACTGGAGACATTGACTAAGTCTTTATTCATCTGTCAATGATCACTTTATACAAAATTCACAAAGATCTAATTTCTTCTCCTCCAGTGAGTCCATTTAATTCACCACTGCGACCGCCAGACCAAGTCACAGCTCACTGTCTGAAGACACAAGCAGCTATTCAAGAGCCACTTTTTTCAAGCCATGGCCTGAAAGTCCCTGTAACAGGCTTAGAAGCACAGTTTCATTGCTGCTCCTGGTTTGAAGGATTGACTTTGCTGATGTCTGCTGAATCTCAGAGGGGAAATCAGCAAAAAGTCAGTCATTAGATTAAATTTTAATAACCCATCCTCATCTGACCTCTGAGGAAGATTCAGTTCAAGATCAACTCTATTCAGTCAAGGTTAAAACAAGACCTTATGCAATCCGATTAAAGTGTCAAATCAATGTAAACAATGATGCAAATGCTAAATGACAACATTTTAAAGATTATTACAGAGCAAAACTTAATATTTGAGGCTTAAAGATGTATTTCTGCCACAATACCCTGTTCCGGGTGAAATTCAGATATATGTAGTCATACTTATGACATCATATCCTTCTACAAAGACAACATGAGAAAGTTTAATGCCTTAATCTACCAAACAAGCGACTGTTTCTGGCTCACGCTACAATACTTTCACATGCACACGTACAGTTTAGGTTGCAACTAAGCAGGAGCTTAACTGCAGTCACCATGATTTCAAAACAACCTATGCGAAAGGACGATGAGGTAAAGAGGGGGAGTAAGATAGAAAAATGAGCAGAACGGATGTGATTGGAAGGAATTGAGCAGAGGCAGATGAACAGCAATAAAACAGCCAAGAGGAGGCTGATATTTCTCCTCTAATACCTTTCATTAAATACGACCTCCTGGTGTATGAATAGATGTTAAAGGCAAACGGGGAATTTCCACCTTCATTCATCTACCATCAAGTGAAATTTTAACCAGAAGACTGTAATCTCACAGCTCAAGTGTAAACTGTCGTGCTCAAATGGCGTCTTCAGGCGAGGGTGTGTGTTGCTCTGGCGGCTGGCTGTGTGGTTGTGGAGGGAGGGACTGCTGAGGAGGGGGAGGCCCCATAGAAGAGGAAGGAAGACTATTGCGAGGAGGAAGCCGATTGGGGGGACCGTAGGAAGTCATGTTAGGATGAGGTGCAGGAGGAAGCGGAGGTCCACCAGGGGGGAAGCGAGGAGGAAACATCATTCCTGCAGGAGGTGGAGCCCACACTGGAGGGGAAGAGAAGAGAGAGAAGTTCAGTTGATAACACTGCTGTCTGGAGGGAAGATTATATAAGCTCCAAACATGACTGCAGCAGCTTACTGGGCATCATGGGAGGACCTCCCGGCCCCCTGGGAGGGTAGAAATCAGGATGGGGTGGGGGTCCGTAAGGAGATCTGCGAGGTAAGGGACCATCTATGGGGCCCAGTGGGGGTCCATGAGGAGGTGGGCCAACCATCCTTGGATCTGACTCAGGGGAAGTCCTCTGATCACCAGGACCAGACTACAAGAGACATAAAAGTAGCTCAACACAGGCTGGACTCCAGATCTACACATGCAGTACTCGTGTGAGGAGACACTTACCACTCTGGGATCTGGATCACCAGGTCCAAGGCTGTTATCTCTGAATGAACCATCTGCACAGACAAACATTTCAGGTTTTAACAAGGGAAATTAGCAGTTTTCCCCCTCTTCAACAAATAATTAAAGATTTACCTGCCATATCCACAGGGTGAGGAAGTCCTGGAGGGAGACCTCTTGGATGGGGAGGACCTGGTGGGAGTGAGCCAGGCGGAGGCAAAGGACACAAAGGTCCTGGTGGAGGTCTTCTAAACATGGGGCCCCCTGGTTCTGGAAACATGTAGCCTGGAGGAGTATATAAAGATATTTCATATGTCTGAACAAAGCTCTACTATGTGCTGCGATGTTGATATTTTTGGAGGGTGCTGTAATAATTTAGTCAGTCAAACTTTACAGCTTTGACTGACTGAAGTTTGATAGACGAGACCTTAAAATAATTAATAAGCAAAACAAAATTCTGCTATTTTAATGTAAATGTTGACACAAAAATAAAATTTGCAGTAAGTGTTTTCAGGTGGCCTTCAACAGAACCTGGTGCAGACGAGGGGCTGAGGCTAATTCCCATCTGGCTGAACTTTAGGACCCTCGGTTTACTTTTTTCTATACTTTCCATCATCGGGGCACAATGTTACATCACTTTCCATGTTTTCTCCAAACTGTAACTGATTCTACATTTAATATATTTTCTATTTTTGTTGAATTTCTTTTTAAACCAATGTCGTAAAATAATCAGGATAATTGCAGTTGGACTACTGTAACTCCTTGTATGCTGGTATCAGCCGGTCTGAACTTGGTCGTCCGCAGCTTGTTCAAAACGCAGCGGCTCGTCTTCTAACCGGGACAGAGAAGCGTGAGCACATAACACCGGTGTTGTCCTCTCTTTAATGGCTGCCGGTTAGTTTTAGAGTTGATTTTAAATTCTTTTATTTGTTTTTAAGTCTCTGAACGGCCCCAGAGACTTAAAAACCGCAGTATTTATCCAATCTCGTTAACATTCAACAACCCTCAAGAGATTTTAGGTCAGCTGACCAGATGGTCTTGGATGTTCCCAGATCCCTAATGACAACTAGAGGACACCGAGCTTTTGTAGTTGTGGGTCCCACATTATAGAACTCATTACCCCTGTATGTACGGTCTGCAAATAGCATTATAATTGTTAAAACTCATCTTTAGACCCACCTGTTTACCCTGGCCTTTGGCTGAGCACAGTTCATCATTTCTGTTTTCTTTTTTTCTGGTTATTATTGTTTTTCTGCTTTTATTCTTACTGATGATCTTATAGTTATTTTAGTGTAAATTTAAATGTATGTATGTGCTTTATTTTGTGTGTATATCCAGCTGTAAAGCACTTTGGCTGGCCGTTGGCTTTAAAAGTGTGCTATATAAATAAAGCTGACATTGAGATTGTTGTAAGATAATCAGCATTAGCACATATTTGTATTTAACCACAGTTTTATGCTAAAGTTGTGTCAAAAAGTGCATTTCTTATACAAAATGGTAAAATTAATGTAAATGTCCACAAATCTGGCTTTATAGCAGAATCATAAACCTGCAGCAGAGCTTTACATTGAAGTGTGTTTTTTCTACTGCTGCAGGCACTATCTTATCAAAATGATTTTATTTAGAGTTGCTTTACTCCATGTAGGTTACCGTAGCTAATGCCATGGAAACAGAAGAGTTACTGTGAAAAGCTACTTCTATGCATTTACTGCTTTAAGCCAATGCTCAGATATTTCAGGCCCTTAGAGAAGAACGGTGCTAAACACACTCAAGGTGCACATGCACAAAGCGCAACAATGGATTATGTAATGAACGGTTAATGATGCAGCAGAAACACAGCTTGTGACACATGCAAATGTCTTCACTTCAGTCTGAAGTGGAACACAAATAAATGCCCTTTGGTACATTCTTTGACAGGCAATAGATCATCCAGAAGAGAGATGTTTGATTGTCATTCTTGCAAACAGAGGTCAGTTCTGGTGATGGGAACACACACTTTACACTCAAGGGAAGTCTGTTCAAAACTGTTTGGGGGTTTTTTTCTGCCAGCTTCAGACTCTTGTGGACCTACCTGTTCAGTTTCAGGTAAAACTGAATTCACCTTTCACCAACAGAATAGTATAATTAGTTTTTTTTCTTTTTTTTTTTTTGTGTGTGAACTTGACACACACCTGGATGTCCTGGAGGCCCAGGGGGTCCCGGTGGAGGACCCCTGCGATCTCTCTCCCATGTAGGAGAGATTGAGCCACTGTCTGAATGAGGACCTCCGCTGCGCTCCATCTCTCCTTGGCCACCTGCGGGTTCCCCTGGACCACGAGACACTGGGGAGGAAAGGAGCAACGGTAATAAGAGGGTCCAAAGGAAAAGGGAAGAGGCGAAAAGACAATTGAAGGTGTTCAAGTGACAGACTGAGCAAAAGTAGAGAGAAATAAGGGGGAAGAAAGTCAATAAGGCAAAGAACCAAGACCCAAAGAGATTTGGGCCAGAATACATGTGATTAAAGGACAAATACGGTATAAACATGTTCAGTTACTCAGAGTTAACTGAAAAACTCCCACACGTACACATGTGAACAAAATTGTTGGTACCCTTTGATCAATGGAAGAAAAACTCACCTGGGAAGAAAAACTCTCCATGGTCAGAGAAATAACTTGAATCTGACAAAAATAATAATAAATAAACCCAGAAATTTAACTTCAGAAGGAGCTGAAACATGGCGTCTGGAAACTTTCAAACTGAGACAAGTGGAGCAGTTTGCTCATGAGGACTGGGCCAAAACACCTGCTGAGAGGTGCAGAAGTCTCATTGAAGGGAAACACTTCATTGCAGGGATTACCTCAAATGTTGTGCAACAAAACATTAAGTTAAGGGTAGCATCATTTTTGTCCAGGCCTGTTTCGTGAGTTTTTTTTTTTAGTTTTTTTTATCTTTAATTCTGTTGTATCATGGTTTAAAAGCAATGACTGAATTTCACTGGTTAAATTTATATGATTTTTTTTATGTATTATCACTTTTGTCAGATTTAAGTTATTTCTGTGACCATTTGGAGTTTTTCTTTCATTAACAGAAGGGTAAATGTGTACCATCACGCGATACTTGATTTTCTCTGAACATTGCACACTGCAGATGGCATGCCAACAGAACATGCTACAACACGCAACATCTACAGCTCATCATGCTACAGGCAGCTGGTCATCGCCAACATGCTGCATGTGTTGCATATATGGAGTTTGTAGCAAAATGAAAAGCTTGTCAATCAGCAAAGCCTTCTGGTCCTGAAAGTGGTTTAAAGATCACATGTATAGCAGGGAAAACTGAATGTTTTTATGACATCCTTTGTGGGGTTGCTGTATATATGTAGATAACTTTATTAGTGGACTTCTAACCTCTTGGAGACAGTCTAGTAGGTGGCCCATCCATCACTGTAGGAGATGAGAGGAAAGCTCTGGTTTCAGAAGAGGGCCGTCCCAAAGGAGAGGGCCCGTACTGTGACCTTTCAGCTTAAGATGAAGGGAAATTAGATCAGAAAGTCTCTCTGTTAAAACAATGAGCAGCTGCAAACACAGACAACAAAACCTGCTTAAACTAATAAAATATGTGTGAATATTTAGTCATTCTTGTCACTTAATGAACCAAAGTTCTGGTGAAATGAATAAATGTAATAACATTTGAATCTAATATCCGCTGCTTCAAGCAGAAACCTAACACAAGCTTTTCTGGTAGCAGCAGATCAGCTTAATTATAGTCATAATAAATGAGCTTTTGCTGATGTCATTGTTACACAGCATCACAAAGCAAAAGTTTTAAGTATTCAGAGCAGGCAGAGACAATACAAATATGACTTTAGATATTATCCCATTTAGTCACTGGATTTAGATGAAAACTTGACATCAACTTACTCTATATAAAAGCAAATAATTCATGCATGTTTGTTTGTTTACCTCGGAAAGGCAGAGGTCTAGCAAGGCTGTTCAAGGCATATGGATCTTTGTCAAGTGAGTCCAGTTTAAATTGTGTGTCTGTGAGTCTGTAAACATACAATTAGATGAAGACAAATACATTTGTAGTTTTTCTTATCCAATATACAATACAGCATTTTGTAATGTACAAATATATCATAAATTATTTAACAGAACAAGCCCAATGTAAAGATTGCACAATTAAAGGTTCTTTGGTCTTCAATGTCAGGCTATAAGAATGGTGCAATAATGCGACATGTGGTTGTATAACATTTATATTTCTGTTATTATTCAGTTAGTAAATAAACTTATCGACTAACATAACCATTTTCATGATGGACTTGGAGATAATTTAGTAAACAATGGAAGGAAGTGACTAAAAATAAGGCTGTTTAACTAACAAAGACTTCAAATATCTCCTGTAGGATGACCAGGAGTCACTTTCCTTACCAGCACTTTTGTTATGAAAAGTGTTTTAAGTGATTTATAACTACTGAGCTGCTTAGATATGAGGACTGCATGTGGTCACTTGTTAAAATAATTTAATTATTCTTTGTTCTCAAGGTAGCATTTTTTTTTTTTTTAATTTTACTTCTTTCTGCAGAGAAGCTTCCACTTAGCCTTGGCCTGGCCTTCCTCTGGCTTCTTTTCTCCATTTCTCTAACAGTACGAAATCTCTCCTTGTCTTATCAGCAAACTCAACAGGCAGATACAATATGGAAGCAAATGGCTAAAACTTAAAGCGTCACAACGCTGCTCCTGACAATAAACAGAATATCTTTCAACTTATACTATACAGTAAAATTAATCGTAAAAAAAAAAAAGGTTTTAAAACAGTTTCTTTTTTTCCCCCCTCAAACATGTGTTCGGGTTGTAGATTTGGTATCCTTTTCTAAAATTAAAAACAAATGTAATTTGTCGTTGATAAAACTGTAGTTTCATCAGGCACCATTAGTAAAACTACCTGGAGAAACAACATTTCCATACACCAACATTAAACCCACCGCATTTTGCATGTGAATAATAAGCTTGAGAAATGAAATGTATCTAGTTTTCCTCCTTCATACAAACCCATGACATTATGCTTACTTTTGTCTGAGTAGACCATTCTCTCTTCTGATGTCTGACAGATCTCTCTCTGCTGCTCGGGCGGCCAGCTGAAAACATCAGAAACAGATTATTATGTACTTAGAAACACACACATACAGTCAAGCTTGTGATTCATTGGGGGAAAAAAAGACAAGGCAACAACAAAAAAAAACCAACTGTTTGGGTATCATCAGTGGTCAAACCTCAGCCACATCAGCGTTTACTAACCCAGTTATTATGAGCCTTCTTCTCATGTGCTGATATCTGAGTTTGGTAAGACTGTCTGGTTTTTTCCAGCTCTTCCTCCATTTCTTCTGCTCGCTGCCTGAAATAAAGCAGAGATGAAAATGTGTGTGGAGGAGAGATTCACAAATGCGTTCAGAATATTGTGCGCTGTTAATGTATTTCTGAATACTGAAGAAATAGTAACTACCTATAGTTGTTCAGCTCTTCCATGGCCATTGCAATGTTTTTGTCTGCTTTATGCAACTTCTCTTCTTTCTGCAGGCGCTCCTTCTCTTCCACCGTCAGCATTCTACAAAAACAAATGTTTATTATTTCTACAAGTTGCTCTTTGATCTAACATGATCTGTACCTGAGGATTTGTACCTGTGCAGCTTGAGCTCATTCTCCTGGTACATTTCTGTCATAATCTGGAGTTTCTGTTGTAATCGTTGAACCTGAACACATTAATTGGAATTAATACAAAAGGAAAATAAATATTGCACAAGCTCAAGATAAATCTCACAGTAACAGCTGAGGTCAGCTACCTGATCAAAGTAATGCTCAGTGTCAGCCTGTAGTGACAGCTTCTCTTTCTCCATTTCCTCAATGCCCACTTGAAGGAAAAACAGAATACACAAAGTCAGACACATATAATTTCTCCATCAGTTGCCGTTTGAAATGCATCAATACACTGAACGATTGTGTGACTCGACCAGTTTGGGTCTTACGTGTGAATAAAAACCTTGATATAAAGCAGATTTTGGGATCCATTTAACTTACCTTGTAGGTCTTCTTTGGCACTGACTTCATCATTCAGTTTGGCAAATACTCTGTCCTTATCTTCATCCACTGATTTGAGGTCTGCATTAAGCTACAAACATTTACAGTCAGCACATCAGAGGCTAAACTGTGGACTTTCATAAAATATTTTGAAAACAATGTACTGGTATGTGCTAATAAGAGTCAAATAAAGTCTGTATGAAGTCAATTGATTAGTTTACTTTTCTTTAAAGTTCAATCATTAAAACCTAGTTGTGGTGGAAACAGCTAATTTTCTCCTAAGTACCCACAAGTGAGAGAGTGTGGAATCAGGCTTAATTAATATTTGTATATTGTTATTTGAGTATTGATACCTTAGCAGCATAAATGAGTTTCTGGACTTTCTGGAGATGTGCATCTGTTAGGTTGCCTTTTCCATTTCCTTCTCCTTTTTCTGGTGTGCCATTGGTTGCCTCTTTCTCTCCACCTTCATCATTTCCCTCTTCCTCCGAATCCCAAGCTTTAATCCTCAGCAACCGGTCTGTCAAGGACTGGAGGCATACAAGTATTTACAGAATTTGAACACTAACTGGGTTTCTCAGATATTACTTTGCTTTATGAGCAGGTTTTAAGAGCAACTGGGTATGGTATATTCTAAATAATGGAAGAAGCAATCATACCATAATGCGTTCATCCTTGTTAGCAACATCCTGCAGCATCCCACTGTGGGCAGCCTCACATCTTTGCATCTCTGCTTCTAACTCACTCACTCTTTCTGCCCATCCTTCCACCTGCTGCTTCAACTGTATATAAAGAGATAGACAGAGAGATAAATAACGATGCAAGTAATAAAGGCATATCCATACAGAAATGTGACATTGCAGTGCATGAATGTGGTACACATGAAGCTACATGTTGAATGTGGCATATAAATTAATAGTCTTACATCCTAAATGTGAATAATGACAAAGCAAAGAACTGAACTCCAATAAAAATGGTATTTTTATGTATACAGCATCTTACATGAGCATTGCTCTCCTTTAGGACTGCATTCTCTTCTCCTGCTGTTTCCAGGTTTCTTTGTAATCTGTCGCTGTTCATGCTATATATCTTTAAAGTGGTTTGTGCCTAGAGACAGAACAGCAGAAACATGCAATGTGAAACTCAGAGGGACAGGGTGAAGGGAACAAAGAAGCAACAGATAGAGGAGGACAAGCACAAAAAGCTGTAAACATGAGGACTAATAGATCAGAGGTTAACGAAAGGCCTGAACCTGCTCATCTTGAGACTGCAAGTCTTTTGTTTCCTCTTCAAATGCTTTCATACTCTCCTCGAGCACAGCTATCTGGAAGGAGAACCAGGAATACATAACACACACATTTTATATAAATATTATAACACTGTGGCTTCTTGTCAGCACAATAAAACAGCTCAGTAAACGACAATACCACAGTGTGTTTGACAGTAGTGTGTACACTCATACCCTCCTTTCTTGCTCCTGCCTATACTCTTTCTGCTGATCCAGTTGATCCTTAAGATGCTCCAGATCCCTTCCCAGCTCTCGTTTAGCCTGCTCCAGTTGTCTGTCTTTAATCTGTATTCAAAAGACAAATAGAAAAGTTCAAACAAGAATAAAACACCTAAAAAAACAGGTGAGGCGTCGACTGAATAACAAGCATGGGTGAGCCAGGGTCAGCTAATCCTGGTTATGATAATCTGTTTGGTAATTCAAGCCTACTTAAGAATTTTATAAATTTCGCTGAATTTAATCAAAGATGGCCACACATCCCAACTGTTACTGAACAGGTTGTAAATATGGATGCAGAAGACCACTGTAGCCCAGCTCTTTTAGTCCTATAAAATGTTGTGTTTCTTTGGTTATAATGTAGAAAATAAACATAGTAACTTTTATGCAGTATGAAGATTATTAATGAAAAATATTTTGTTTTATCCAAGATTAATAACTGGTTAAGCAAGTTCCAATACATTGCAGCTGCATTACTAAAATGTAGGGTATTCATATCTCTTTGATGTATTCAGTTTTTACATGTAGTTCCACTGTCCTACTTGTTACTTAATATTCAAACAAAAGTATGCCAGGTGCATGAAAAATGTTTCACTACAATGCAAAGATATCCTTAAATGGTTTGGATCTATTTTAATTCAATTCATTTAATATTTTTTGTCATTTCATAAGCAAACAAGAACAGAACACACACACATATAAAAACAAAACTAACATATCCACCCAGAGACGACCAGCCATGCCAGACTTGACACCAGCTGAGAAGCTTATTTTCCACCAAAACATTCCTCAGCTAATTTTACAGGGTGAAGCAAGAATCGACCTTTTCATCTGACCCACTCACCAAAATTATTCTTTTATTATTAATGTACTAATCATAACTGGCAGCAAAGTCATAGCTCAGCCGTTCTTCTGCCATTTAATCAGGTTTACGGTGGATAAACCTGCACCCTATTTGTAGTGCCAAGGCATCAGAAACACTCCAAATAATCAACTACTTAATCCAGCTAAAACGTTAATACTGGTACCAAAAGCACACCTCTCTGACAAAGTAGTGCAAATATTTACACCTGGATTTAGACCTGTAACTACTGAGCCCTCAAATAAGTGAGTCACAGAATCCTCATCTTATCCAAAGTTCCTCCTCTGAGAAACTGGAGGGAGCTACTACTTACGGTAGAACGTATCAGCATGACTAGAGGCTTTTTTCCTGCTGCATTGTAGAGTTCTGTGTCACAATTTCACTAATTCTACATCTGTTGTTGTCTACTGAAAAAAAACCTAAATCATACACAGTTATGTGACTAAGAGGTCAGCCTAGATAAATTTATCACTAACTCAAGTGAGAACTACTTGTATTTGTGAACTCGAAAGTACAAATGTTTCACACATTTATGAATTATATTTTTAAGTTTGGGTTTTATTTTCTGTCTTACCTCCAGATGTTCTGTCTTTTCAGTCTGGGCCAGGACACCACTGTCTTTCAGTGAGCTCTCCAAGTCATCATACTGCAAATGGTCCAAAATAAGCAATAAACTCTCACAAAACAGTAACCACAATAACAGTAATAAATTATTTTTTGAGGATTCTGTCTTATATTTAGGATTATGTGTATACTTTTAAAGCCTCGGAAACATGCGATACAAATCTGACCAAATATTTAAAAGGTTCACTATTGTGAGACGAGTTTTATTTTTAGTAAAAGCCATTCTGAACTTAGCACAAAAAACTCACCTCTTGTTGACACTGACTAAGAGTCTCCAGAACTTTACACTTCTCATCAAGCAGCTGTGCAACCTGGTTAGCCATCCATTTCTCCCTACCTGAAAAAAGAGAAAAAGCTCAACTACAGCAATTTTTATTTATAAAGCTGTGATAACATAGTGCAAGACTTACTTCGATACATTCTGCTTTTAATCTGTGAAAAATAAGTAAAAACAACATTTAGAAAGCACGCAGTGAGGTGACTGATTGTTAATAAAGGTCCAAGCAGTGTTTTTATATTGACATTTTAATCAATAAAAAAAATAATTCATTTACAGCACACATGTAATCACTGCAATGTTCATGTGAAAATGCATTGCTGTGCACTCACAGAACTGCAACATCTACAGGTGAACAACACGACTGTGAACAGCCCCAACAAACTAGCGATGATGACTGGCTCCCATGGTACACCATACAGGTCTGGGCCTGGTCTGATGTCGTCAGGCAGTGAAGAGACAACCTAAAAGAAGAAAACAATTCAATTAAACTTTATTTATATAGCGTCAAATCACGGCAATGCCATCTCAAGATGCTTTAGAGACAGAAAAAAAAAACCAAACAAACATTATGAAAGCCAATAACCTAATAGCCTACATAAGGAAACCAACAGATTGAGTTGGAAGGTCCAACTCAATCTTCCATCCTGAAAAACCAAAAAAACCAAAAAAACAACAATCATTTAAGCAGCTGGTTTGTATTGACATCTTCAAACTATTCACTTGGTCTACTGTTGCTATCAGGCTAATTACTGTTGTAAATGTCCTGCATACTAGATTCAACTGGGACATGTTCGATACAAAGGGACCCATCTACTTAATAAATACATAACTTCTTCAAATAATTACTCTGATAATTAGAAAGGGGTTTCACTCAGCTACTCTTTACCTGGCAGAACAAATGGAAATTTCAAACACATATTTAAAACAGCAGCTAGAGACACTGTAGTCTTTTTTAAAAAAATGCTCACTGTTGTACTAACATGCTCACCTTATCATGACTGGTAGCCTTCATAAAATACAAATAACTGCAATGTTTACTAAACTGCTGTTTTAAGGATAAATGGAAACGTGAATTAGCAAAAAAAAAAAAAAAAAAAAAAGAACTAAAGTTTGTCCATTTTTCCTTATAATAATACACACAGGACAGCTGAATTATATAAAATTAAACAGTTGTGTTACTGATAATCAGCTAACTATGCTAACATTCATAAATATGTTTAAAAACACCACACAAAACATGAAATCACTTTTGACAACTGGCCTGCATTTCTGCCACAACATGCATATAGTCAAAAATGAGAGGAAAAATTCCAAGATGTTGTTAAAACAACTAAAATATTGTCATGTTTCTCATCACATGACAGCCTGTTAGGTTATTTATGCTACAGCTGCTAACAGTGAAATGCTAACGAAACCTGCCACATAACGCACATCCTTCACTTTCTCCACGGCGATACTGTAGTAAGCCTCTGCCGTCGTCTGGAAGTCGACCGCTTTACTGGCTAACTGATCACTTGCTGTATGTTCCGCCATGTCCTGATTATTTCATTTAGCCTAAAATGTAGGAATAATCTTAATCTACCCGACTAGAAAGTGGAGCTGTCAGCCGGGTTAACGGCAATTTCACATCCTATTCACAACACCGACGCTCAGGAACACTCCACATCGTAGGGAAGACAAAAATAATCAACGCCTTAATAACATCAATGTGTCAAACATGTGTACCGTAAGCAGATGCAGGTTTAATAATAACACAAAGTATACATAAACGAAAGAAAAAATGACACGACTAGATCGTTTTGAAGACTCAAACGTGAATAAAAATGATACCACACCCCCCACTTTGCGGAATGGTTTGACCGCAACGTCACCAATTGTAAGATGCCACACTGGCACGTCGGAGCTCTTTGGAAGTGACACCAGGGGAAACAGGTGTTACAAAAAAACGAAAGCTTTTCTAACTATCTGAACGACCTTCAGACTAGCTCACATACATTTAGCAAATATGTGTCTTGAATAGACTGTTTCTCTAAGAGTTTACGCCCATATGAGACCGACTAAGAGTTCCTACCACTGACAAATGTTAGGCAATTCGAAGTAGGACACAGGTGACGGTTTCGGTCAGCCTGACAGCAAAATTCACACCTTGTCTCCAAACTTCATGCTTACCGTCCTGGCTTCATTTTCCTCCATCTGAAATTAGAATTCACTTGTCCCTGATAACATCGAAACCACTTTGCCTTCCAGTTGTAATGACAGCCAGCTGGCTCCGAGTGTACTGGAGTCAAATGTAAAAGATGGTGACTGAGCCAAACCAGCCTGTCAACTGAGACGAGGGTAAACCTGATTGCTATGAGGAGAGTCAGATCAACATTTCACAAGTGCAATGTCTTAAAGAACCAGACACCACAGTAGCAGGACATAGCCTTTGGTCAATCCAGCAACTAGTTGCATCAATGAGGTTTTCATAACTGTAAAATGAAATACTATCTAATAAAGGGACATTTTAATATGAATTGTAAACATAATGAACCCTGGTAATTTGCATTACCTTTTCTGAAGCACATCAAATGTTACTGTGTCACATATTGTTTGTCATGTGTTTGTGTGTTGTATCAAACTGTAAAGTGATGACACTTATAGTTTATTTTTGGCCAGTGTTGATGTATACCTATCAAAGCTGACTGTCCAGCCTTAATGATGCAGAATAGTTCATCTTTAATACCCCCAAAAATGGATATTATATGCCAAACAAATAAAATGGGTGGATTACAAACTCTACTTTCAGCTCTTACCTGTACAGTGAGCCACACGAGGACTCCCCTCGCTGCATGAGTGTGAATATAGAAGTGTTCAGCCATCTGATGGGTGAGGTCCACAATTTGCTTCATTACCCCTGGAGTTAAAGTCACACATATACTGGTGTTGACAGCTTAAACTTTACACCTTTGTCACACAAAATGTTAACATTTTTATCGTGGTTTAATGTAAGATGTAAGTGAGGAATGTTTTTAAATAATATCTTTGCCGCGTTATCCATGTTGTAAGGGTGTGAGTGTTGCTTTTTTTTTATTTTTATTTTTTTATAACCCCGACTGATTCCCAGACATTCTGGTTATCCATACCTTCTTGTGCATGTAGTGATCCTGGCTGAGGATGAGGAAAGGGTGCTCTTGCCTCTTCACCTCCCTTATCTCTTCTTTCCTCATCCAAAGACTTCCTTTCTTTAACTGCCTCACCCACTTGGTCCTTCTCCCCTGTGATGTGCTCATTTCTGGGGCTGATGTTATCCTTGGTTACATCTGAATCTTCCTTATACATGTCTTGAGTTAAACATGATGAGCTGGCACAGTTGGGCTCAGCTGCATTGGATCAGAAAACACATACAAACTTTTTGATTGACAAAAAGGAAAAACTCCAGAACTGTTGCACCACATTAGATCAAAGTATGATTCATATCGACCATGATGGTTAAGGCAAGACAGATGAAGAAAAAAAATACCTTGATGATTACTGACTTCTGATATTCCTGTGTTGAAAGTCTCTTTCACTGTTTTCAATAATTTTTCCAACTTCTCAAGTGCAATTAGCATTCTGGTCTTTTCTTTGTCCTCCTGCGGTGCATCAGTCAGTCTCATACTAGGAGCGATCAGTGTATCTCTGTGGTGATGCAGAAGTGCTTCTATGTCTGACACTATAGACTGATCCTCCTCTCGGTTTTCAGTCACGGCCTCTGAACTCGCCAAGATGTAATCTAAAAACTGCAGCTTGTGTCTTCCAAAAAGTTCCAGCAAAACAGCTGCCTCCTCCACAGTCATGAGGCTGAGAAGGTTTTTATAATGTTTGGCGATGGTATTTGTTTGGAGGTGTGCTGGTGTGATTGTAGGTTCAGTATGCGGTATGTTTTCAGCAGAAGGAGAATCAGGCTGTAGCTGCTCTGTGGGAGGGGCTGTGTGCACCTCTTCCACCTGGTATGAAGCAGTGGTTGACTCCAGCTCTGGTTCAGGACTCAGCTGTGATGTTTCACGTGAATCAGCACCGAGACTCTGAGCTGATTCTGTTGACTCCTTAGATTCAGTTTTGGGTGTTTGGCTGAAAAAGCCAAAAGCATTTTTGAAAACACTAAAAGCTCCTCCACCTTCTGCCTCTGATGTTCTCGGTAGATGTGTAGACTTAGTAAGATCTTCAGACATATGTGGGGCAGGTTGTTCAGTTGTCACAGCCTGACTCACAACTGAGTCATAAGGTGCAGCTGAAAGTTCTCCTCCATCGATGTGGGAATCCCTTCCGACTGTTTCGCCATCGGTTTTTCTCATTGGCACTTCAGATTCATTGTTTGTGTTAACAGTATCCCTTGATGTGAAATCATCGCCGTCTAAGATTTGCCTTTCTCCTGACGGGTCAGTTTTTTCTTCTGTCCATGTTGTTCCTTCACCTGAAGAATTTGCTCCATCATCTGTTCCACCTCCATCTCTTTCAGTCACTCCCCCCTCTTTGCTAGCCTTACCACAATGTCCATTTGAACACTTAATGCTGTCATCATCAGCATGCTTCATCTGCTGCTTCTCTCCAACCTCCTCCCCCTCCATCTTTTCATCTTCCTCTTCTTTAGCCTTGTCTTCCTCCACCTGTGTGCTTTTTGTCAGTGTGGCTGTTTCAGTAAATGACGATCCTAAGCCAGTATCATCAGGTTCTCCTCCATCGCTGTGGGATTCCCTTCCAACTGTTTCATCATCAGTTTTCCTTATTTGCTCTCCAGAGTCATCATTTCTTTTGATGGCAACATTTGATATTTGTTCATCTGAATCTACGTCCTGTCTCTCTTCTTTCTGATCTGTGTGATACTTTTGCTCCTCTGTCTGTGTTTTTCCTTCATCATCCTCTGAGCTACCATCTCCTTCCGTCATCGTCACACCTTCCTCCATGTCATCCTCCACATGCTTCATCTGCTCCTTTTCTACAACCTCCGCTTCTTTCACCACTTCCTCTTCTTTGGTCTCCTCTCCCTGCTCTTCCTCTTCTACCTGTGTGGCTGTTTCTTTGGATGGTCCCATGCTGGAATTGTCTGGTATCACATTCTCGTTGATGTCACTCTGAAACTTTTCCTCCTGTTCACCTTTTTCCTTCATCTCTTTATCACCTTCCTCCTCAGACTCCTCTGACCCGTCCTCTCTGACTTTCTTTTCTTGCTCGAGTCTCTTCTCTTCCTGATTTCCATCTTCCTTTAGCTCTTCTACTTCCTGTTGTTCTTTTATTTCATGTACCTCCTCTTCATCTACTCCCTCCTCACCCTCTTTCCCCTTTGGCTCTTCTATTTCTTTATCCTTTGTATCCTCTACATTACGCTGCTCTTCTAAGTCCCAGTTCTCTACTTGTTTCTGCTTTTCTTTGATTTCCCCCATTCTATCCTGCTGTTCTTCGCCTTTTACTTCTTGTTTTACCTCTTTATGCTTCTCTTCATCCTTTAAATCATCTTCTTTCTCATTTTCCTTCTCCTTAGTTGTCTCATCATCACTCTCCAACATTAAATCCTCTCCTAATTTTTCAGTTTCTTCTTGAGTTGATTCCAGGTCTCTTTTCCTCAAATATTCTTCCTGAAGCACGGATATTTCTGTTTCAGTTTCTTCATGTTGAATTTTCACTGTTTCCATTTGATTTTCCGATTCACTAAGAGCTTGTTTATTGTATGCAGTATGTGAAGACACAGCAGCATCACTTATGTTTAGTGTTTTTTCTCTTGAGGAGATAGTTCCTCTGTGTTCCTTTGAGGTATTTTCAGCCAAGCTTTCAATACTTCTTATAAATTCCTGAGAGCTTTTCTCCATAGGTTGCTTCTTTTCCACCTTTTCTAACTCAATACGATAGGTTTCTGTTTCTGCATTCTTATATTTTGTAATTGGTGTATTTGAATGGTCGTCATTTGGTTCAGCTATGGGGGGAGTAAAACTATTCTCAGTTGGGATAGGTTCATTGCTTTCCTCGACTGATGATAAGTGAATCTGACTGTGTGGACTGGTTTCCTCTGCATCTACATGGACTTTACTCTCTCCTGCTGATTTTTCAGTTTTAGTTTGAGAAGGTTCACTGGGAGTTAAGTCTATCTCTTCGTTACTTTCCTCTCCTTTATGATCGCCACCAGTTTGCATGGTGATATCACTGGATTCGACCAAGTTACCAACCAAGTTTGGGATTTTGACTTCTTCCTCATCCACACTCCCGCTACTTTGATGATGTTCATCTGTCGTGTCTTTAACTACAGATTGCTCGGTGAAATTTGACTTTAATTCATCCAAACTGTGAAGGTCTAAACTAATCTCAGATTGTGTTATAAAATAACTTGGAGTATTTCTTTCTTCTTCTCCTTGCTCCCTGGTATTATCTGCAGTCTTTGAGTTGGGAATCTGATGATGTTCACCTTCATCATCCATATTTTCATCTTGTTTATCACCCATTTGAAAAAGGCTGTTGATCATGGATGACGTTCCACTTACATCCTGGGATTTTTCTTCAAACTCTGCTTGATCAGAAATGTCTTTACCCAGTCCCAACCCACCGCTCTCCATTTTTTCTGCTGTTTCTTTATCATCTTTTATGTCATTATTGTTACTATCAGGACTGACAGCTTCTGTCACTGGAACATTTTGGTCTTTTGCAAGTTTTTTCACCTCTGGTTCATTGTTGGTTTCAATCTTTATCTCATCTATGGGTGGAACCTGTGATCCACTGGAACCTGCATTGTCTAAACCTGCTGGTTTTTCTAAAGTTGTGTCCTTTTCTTTCCTTTCATCAGCTTTATTGTCATCTCCTCTGAAGCCTAAGATGTTTCCAATCCCTATATCCATCCAAGAGCTAGACTCCAGCTGTTCCTTTTCTGTCTCAAGTTTTCCTCCACTTGGTTCATTTTCTGGATCCTGATTGGTCAGACCAAACCCCAGCCTGCTTGACAGCCCATTTCCCAACCAGCCCAATGTTCCCATCTCATTGTTTTCTTCTTCATGTAACTGGCTGCCTTCCAGGTCCAAAGACATCCTCCTACTCCTAAATTTCTCTGTGGGCTCTTTATCTTCATCTGTTTCTCCTTCATCTTTCTTGTTGTTTGGTGGCTTAATTTCTTCCTCACCTCCAAATCCAAGCCACCCTGTCATGGTTGAGGCAAATGAATCAGCTGTCTCTTTCATTTGAACAGCTTCTGGTTTTCCCTTTTCTCCGAAACCAAGCCATCCTGTCACAGAGGAAGTGAGCGATGTTTCTGACTCAGTCACTATCCTTTTGTCTTCCTTCTCTTCTTCTGCTACACGGCCAGGCTGCTCCTCTTTGGCCAGACCTAACCATCCTAACGGCGTAGAACCCAGCCAGGAGGAGGAAGGAGACCCACCTTGTTCATTCAGAGTTGCAGGAGTCCCATGTGCTTCCTCTTGAGGTCCATTTGTGTCATCAGAATTTTTGTTTTCGTCTCCTTCTGCTTCCTTTGCGTTTAACAAAGATTCTGTGGAGTCATCCACAGATATGACAGGCCCCTCAGTATCTATAATGTGAGTGTTTGGGGTCATGTGATTGGTTTCTGACTCCTGGAATGAGATTTTAACATCACTGTCATCATAAGAGTCCAGATGAGTTGAGTCTATAGGATACCCAAACTCATCCAAGCAGAAAAAATCTGATTTCTGCAGGAAAAAGAGGAAACGAACTATTAGAAAACAGAAAAAAAGCTCCATAAATGCAACCTATTCATTTTCATCTTGTGAACACAAGAGATCATTTACTGAAATTACCTGTGTTTCCACTACTTTCTCCGTAGTTGCATAGACCTGCTCCTCTTGCACGGCATCCTTTGGAAAATACCCAAACAGTTTGCCGATCTGAAATCAAATTAAAACAGCAAAAGAAATAAGAATTTAACAGTGCTAACTGACATGTGGTTAACATAAAATGTAGTGAGATGATCTGATTTCTCTGTGCTCTGTCCTTGGATTGGTACATTGTGTTTTTGCACCCAAGAGTGTTTATGTTTTGATGACACTGTGGAAGACAGACTTCCTTTGTCAGAGCTCTTCTCAAATTCTATCTTTTAAAGTGGGTCAATGACATGATTTTTTTTTTCCGTGTGTATAAATTATGCTTCATACAACAATGCAGGGTCTTTCCCTCGCATATAGAGATTGGTTCTCTGCATGACAGACTGACCTCCTGGTCAGGAATAATAATAATAATAATAATAAAAATGTAAAAACATTTAGCGCCCTACATAATGGATTCCAAACTTCGGACCTTTTGGGCCACTACTGTTCTGCAGATTTTAAATGTTTGCTGATTGCAACATGCTTGACTCGAATTAATGTGTCATTAAGAGGCTTGTGCAGAACTTGGCAACAAGCTGTTGAAGATTTATTTCATTTTAATTAGGTTTGTTGCAAAGGAAAACATTCAAAATCTGCAGGTCACTGACCCAAGAGGTCTGGAGTTGGTGATTGCTGCGATAAATCTTTTTAATTTGGCAGAAAACTCTGTTTCATTATGAAGATGTTTCTTAAAAATGTTTTTAAAACAGTAGACATTAATGCATTTCTACCTGGCTGTGGTTTAAATACAGTATCAGTCTCACTACACATGAAATGTATAGATGAATAATGAATATAAAAAGTTTTAGTTTAAGCACATACTGTAAAATATGCCAAAGTATTTATTTATTAATAACATTTACTCAAGAAACTGACAACTACTAAGCAGGTTTCCATGCTAGTCATAACACTCCATAGCTTACACGCCTCCACAAATATAATCAAATATTTTCAGAGCTTTTTCCAGATAAAAAGCATTTGAAGGAGTAAGAAAGAAAAGATCCAAAAAAGATTTGTTTGTTACAATCAAAACAGATGATTGCACTATCATGGAAAAATATGTATGTAATTATTTTGAAATGGCTAAAAGAAACTGTCTATAAGTTTCTATATTAACAGAAAACAAGGGTTCTTTCAAAAAGTATGGAAAACCTCTTATAAGGTCTCTTGCTAACAAAACAAAAAATTATTGAATGGGGAAAATTTAACTGAGGGGGATTTTTGAACACAAGAAGCTTTTTAAAAATATATAAAATGAATGTTGTTATTTTTTACTTATTCAGCATCGTAAAATATATGTTATGTTTGAAAAAAACAATTCCAATTTTAGCTCGGTGTTTGTCTTCAAGAAATTATTTATCATCTCAACTAATTGTTGAATATTAAGTCTATGTTTGTCCGTGTCTGTAATTCTGCAGAGAAAGGAATTAACCCCGGAATTCCTAAACTTTTCCACTTTTGACCACCAAAATTCCTACTGTACTGGGCAAATGATGAGGAAAAACCCCAAATAAGCATAACAGTATTTCTTTTTATCCATTCATGATTTAAGTTTTTATCAATTTTAATGGTTACGGTAAAATGCATTATTAGCAAACCCTTTCTGGTGCACTTTGATTTCTAGACATCATTGAACTCTAAAGTTGGGGTCTCAGTCAAGATACAGAGACAAACATTCAAATTAACTTATATATTATACAAGCAATTGTTTTCTTTAGCAGACTTGTGGCAATCTAGTTAAAGCAAGGGCAATCATCTTAAAACAATCCCAGCCATCAATCAGCACTCAGAACCCAGGCTGTCTGTATTATAATTAGGGCTTATCTTTTTCATTTGCATTGGTAAACTTTTAGTTACATTTTGTAAACAAAGAAAGAGGAATAAAAATGCAAGACATACACTGCCTGCCCAGAGGTCTTCCCTTTTTCCAGTCAGTTTGTGGTAAACAAAAATGGTTTCTCCACGCTTAAAGCTCAGGAAGCGGCAGTCCTTACCATGGTGATCCTTAATGGCATGTACTCTGCTCATTAGGCCTACACACACACACACGTAAGGCCAAAGAAAAACAGGCAAAAGGTGATGATTGTTATCAAAGGAAGGTCTTAGATTTAGAAATAAACAAACACCATTTAGCCTGCTGAAAATCATTAAAAACTATAACATAAGGAGATCAGAAATTCTGACTTACTTTCACACTCAGGATCTCCACAGATCTTAAAGTCAGACAACGACCCCAGATTTACGTGAGGAAAAATCACCAGGGATGCACCTATAAGCCAAACGAATCTACAATCCTGTAAGATACCCATTTTTGGAGTTTTAAGAGGAATATATTAACAGAAAATCCCCATAATGAGCTGAAAATAATTCTGGGAAGTTGTGCTAGCAAGTGGACATTGCCTCTGTGCTGTTGCTGTCATGAAACCTCAGTGGTAAATGAGGCAGCTGAGATAAGATATACAGCTTGCAAGAAGATAATGATTAACTTCCAAGTAGTAGAACAAAATACTATCTGTCCCCCTGGTCAAAGGTTTTTATTTTATTCTGATGCCTTGTGTACGGGAAAAAAATGTATAGTGAAATTTAAAAAATGGTGTCGTGTAATTGTTTTGGAAGGTTTAAATATGAACTTTTTTGTGACTTTGTACTGTCTCGTGAAATTAAAAAAGGCTAAGCAAACGTAGCTTCCGTTACTATGGCAATTAGCCTGGCGCACAAAATACACGCCATCATTCAGCGTGTACGAACCTTAGACATATGTACATAGAACTACTAAAGTAAAAGAAGCGTCTTAAAATAATTCATAGATGTTACCCATCAAAGGTTTTTCTACAAAGATTTAAAAAAGATATAGAATTAACTTTCTCTTTTTGCGAAGGACACCCTGAAGACATATTTAATTTATTTTGGTCGTGTCCCTACTCTACCAGATTGTAGAATTACATTTTTATTCTGATCTCTTCCTGTATTGAACCAAGTTTTTCCCTTTGATTTGAACATATATTGCTTGGCTTCATTAACTACCAACCTGAGAAAAACAAACAATTCTATATCATTAATCTTATTATATACTTGTCAAAATGGCATATTCAGAAATGTTGATATACTAATCAAAAGCCCATTTTCTCTATTTTTAATAATGAGGCCAAACAATATACTAATTCTATCAAGTGTTCCACTAACATGAAAGCCATTAAAACTATGATTTGTGCACTCTTTTTGTGAATTTATGTGATTATATTTATTTATGTCATAGCTGCTCCTAAGAAATTATCTCTCTCTCTCTTAAACACCTCATTAGAGTAAAATGTATCATTTGCATTCAGTAGATTATTCAATGTGTTAACATTATTTAACTTATTATGTAGAAAAGTGTTTCGTTTGTGTGTATATATACGCGTTGTTCCACAAAAAGAGAGTTTTGTGGGGAAACTACGTTGACTCTGCAGCAAAACTCGAAAGCGGTGACCCACCCAATATGGCGGCGACGCACATTCACTCTCCAGCGCTCTATGAGGCGTTTACGTCTATATGTCTATGGTACAAACAAGATGGCCCCCAATTACATGTGAGCTGCTGTGTTGACATTACTATTTTGAGCATTTGTGTATTTTATTCGTGCTCGAGATTATTTTACGTGTTAGACATTTACATTAGCTGTTAGAAATGAAGTCGGATGTAGAGGAGTTGATGCCAAAGCTACTGCCGGTGGAGTGTGGAGACAGCAATGAAGACCTGGACCTTAGTGGAACACCAAGGAACCCCCAGGAGTATCTCCGACAGGTCCAGTAAGTTAAGCCCAGACTCCGTGCTTTCATGACTGTGTATCTCTTTGCATGTGCTTTATCTGCTTCCTAAAATGTTCTAAATATTGACGAAAGATGAATTACGGAACTTCAATCAGAGTGCAGTACCTCAAGCCGACCAAGCTTGGGTCATTATCGATTCATGCATCTCCTTGCCTTTAGGTTGGAGGCATCATTATGTCCAGATGTGGTGGTTGCTCAAATCGACCCTAAGAAACTGAAGAAAAAACAAACAGTTAATGTATCTGTAAGTAAATAACACAATGGGTTTTATTTGAAGAGGAGACCTGTGTTACCGCAGATCAATGGGAAAAATACTGTAAAATCAATAATTCATATATTATAGTTGCAAATTTTCAAGATGGATGTATGATTGTTTACTTCAAGCTGAATCAGGTGATGTATGTGATACAATGTAAAAACGAAAAGAAAGAATATATGGTGTGTTTCAGGTGGCGGGGTGCCACACCGCTCCTGTAGGTTTCTCCCCCAGCCTCAGTTGGCAACAGCAGCAAGTCAGTAACTTTTCTGAAGTCAGACAGGTAAGGAACACAACATTAAATAAATCAAAATAAAACATTTTATTTCCTGTGTATGTCTTCAGATAATCAGGTTTTTAGAGCCCAAATTTATGTGTAATTCTTTAAGTTGTTCAGCTGAGTATCTCATGTTGGCTGGAAATTGCTTATTTGCTTTAGTATGTAACAAAGTTGGAACTTTGACCATTCATTTTTATTTCTTTTTCTTCAGAGCATCACAAAAAACAAGAAACACTGGAGTACTCAGACTCTGGATGACAACGTTCAGATGGTAAGTTACGATGATGCTGAAGCATTTCTATATTTAGAATTTATGTTTTAGTTATTTTGTGGGTGTTTATTTAATTTTCTTAGCCACGACTAACAGATGAGGAAGGCTGGAAGAGGTTTTGTTTAGGAGAGAACGTCTATAAGGGCTCTTCATCCTGCCTCACAGATACAGATCAAGATCCAGCACTGGACTATAGCAAGGTTGTATAACTGTTAAATTGTGGGTTTAACAGTTTAAAAAGGTGAAAGCTAAAAAGCATTTTGGTGCTTATACTACAAAAATAAGATATGACCACATTTGCATTGTGCATATGACATACTGAGACTTCATTGTTGCATTCATCTCATTGTTTTTAGATGGGGTTTCCTCCCTTTTTAAGCATTGTCAGCAGATTGAACCAGGTACGTGGCATCCCTCACTCAAAAACGCCATTAACCAGTTTACCGACCAGATTGTAACCAGTTTTTGTCTTCGCGTTCAGAGCACAGTACTGACGGTGCTGGACATCCTCATCAGCTGGTTTGAAGAACAAGAATTTGTTCCACAGTTGGTAAGTTTAGTGGATTATGCAACTCCATGTTTTTCACATTAATTTAAAATTAGATTATCTCTTAATCTATATTTAATATTAAAAGCTGAGAGATTTGTCATCACCATTGACTTGCTTTGCTTATTAAACAGTTGTTACAGTATTGTGAAGCTGTCCTCTGTATTAACAGGGTCGCTGGTTGTATGCTTTGTTGGCCTGCTTGGAGAAGCCTCTCCTCCCTGAAGCCCACTCCTCCATCAGACAGCTGGCCAGAAGATGTGCCCAGCTCAGAAGCACTCTGGTATTTCCTCATTTCATTTCATGGCTGACGTACTCTTTGTGAAGCTGTCCCTCTTCTGCAACATTTGGATTCTGTATTTTTAAATATTTACAGTGTTTCTGTGAGATTTGTAGACTCTAACCTGTTCTTTAAATGACTCCACAGGATAGCCATGAGGATGAGAAACTGCCTGCTCTCAACCTACTGATCTGTCTTGTTGCAAGGTGACTCCAGTCTTTTCTGCTTACATCATGTACATAGCGGTGACGTATTCAGGTTTTAGGTAATTATAACAGTAGAATTTAGTTGTTCGTAGATGCACATAACATGCAATGTTGACACTATTTTGCAGATATTTTGAACAGAACGATCTGGCAGACCAGCAGGAGTGAAGATAAACGGCTGATATTCACACATCATCAACGTGCTGGTCGTGTGACAGTGGAAAGAGGAACGTTTTTAAATATCTACAAGTAGCTGTGCAGCTCACACTGGGATGACCGCTGAGGGCTGATTCTATGCAGATGGACCAGGAACAATTGTTACATGGACTGAGCTTGTGTTTATACAACTAAGGAACAGCCAAAGCAGGAGATTGTCATTTTTGTTGAAAACAAGCGTAACCTACTTTTTTGGCTTAATTATTTTGTTTATTAAACTGATTTGTAAGAAAACTGTGTGGATACTGATTATGACTACATTCAGTACAACTCAAAGCAATCTTGATTACCTGAAATAAAATCTGTAAAATGGGCAGAAAATGATTTGGTAGAATACCCCCCCATTTTTACACAATTTAACGAATGTAACGGCTGTGACGACATGCTTCTGTCCCGATTTCATTCCGGTTTTTTGGGTGCCGATTCGATTTAAATTGCGATTCTCAAAATTCTTTGATATTGCTGATTTTCGTAGATTAAAAACCCCAAAAAATTTATCAAGCCTTTTTTTGCGAGTAATTTTTCTTGATTTCAGTTAGGAGAAAACAACACAGTAGCCAGACCATCATTCTGCTACTCTAATGCCCAAGAAGACAAAAAGAAAAAAAACCCCAATAAAAATGACAAATCTATAGACTTTTTTTTTCAATGAAATTAATTTTTAACAAAAAAAAACAAATTAAATCGTGAAACAAAATATCCAGGTTTTCCCTCCCCTAATAACAGGTCTTAACTCATCGGCTGCCAAAGACTGCTTCTGATGCTTATACTTTTGTGGATTTTATATATGGAAAGCAGTTTGTACCAGGCTCATGTCAACAATTCAAAAATACATACCCTGAACGCAGACCCAACATGTTGTGAATGCAGCAAGTGTGCACGCCGAAGACGCGTATTTGGCCAAATTGCCAGGTACGTTCATATTCCATAGTTCCCCACAGACGATCCAAAATGCTCCGAAACGCATGGGGCTCTCTGCTACAACAGTGCCCGGTAGTCAGTGTTAAACTTTAGAATGTAAACACATTAAGGCTTATCTTCATTTAACTGCAAATCAGATAATTGAAGCCTTTTAAGCTACACAATTTTCAGAAAAAAAAAAAAGTGCACAACAGAGACTTCAGCTAACACCTCATCTTTAATTCTGAGCAATTATGATGTAGTACAAAAAAACAAAACATTCAAAGTACAACAGCTGAGCAAATCACACTTGAGATTGAGCAAAATGTGAGGAAAAAAAAAATAACAGCAATGTCACAATTGTTTAAACTACTGTGTATGACTTAGCCCTCCTACCAGCTATCAGTACCCCGCATTAGCATTATGAAATGTGGAACAGAAAAAAATTAAACAATTTCTTCCTTCACGAGGAACTTCTAGACTCCAAATGTCGGACTGGGTTCAAAACATCTGCGTTTTGAAATTTGGGATCCAGAAAACTCTCCGAGTCTGACTCATTTAGTCCAAATACAAACCGATCAAGAGACATTGGAACATGTTTACCCAATTAAAAAAAAAAAAAAAAAAAAAAAAGGCAAATAACCATCCGATAACCTGGTTTAATTTGGTTATTTCCAATAAATCTGACGTTGCAAAGTCTCCCTACGTTAAAACTTCCAGCGATTAAAACAAACTGCTTTTCAACGTATTTCATGACGAAGTAAACAGCTGGAGGTTTCGTTCCCCTCAGTTCTTACAGCAGATTAACAAAATCACCGTCTCTTGTCCTTCCTGTCTCTATCTTTATGCTCCCTATCACTCCGGGAAGACCGCCCCCTCCCTTCCTCGCTCCTCCTTTTTCTCCTCTCCTTCGATCCCTTTGAGTCCCTCCCTCCTCCGCTACTTGCTCCTCTCTTGAGGCGACTTCTCTCTTCTCCTTTCTTCTTCTCCCTGCTTTTATCCGACGGCCTCCTCTTGCGCTTGTCTGGGCTGCGACTTCGGCTACTGCTGTTGGACGAGGAGGACGAGGACGAAGAAGAGGACGAGGAGGAGTGACTGGATCCAGAAGAAGATGACGAACTTCCGCTGGAGGAGGAGCCAGAGGAGGAAGAGGAGGAGCTGCTACTATGACTGCGACGTTTCTTCTGTTCCTTCTCCTTCTTCCTTCCTCTGGCACCATCCTCCTCCTCCTTTGTGGGGTCAGGGATGCAGACCTCCTGGGAATCAGGCAGCTTTGGAGGAGCCTCCTCCCCTGAACTTGCTTTGCCTGACTGGGACTCGATGTTTAAGTCTTTAACATTACTTGGTGGGCTGGGGGGATCCTGTGCGGGGGTTGTAGAGGCCATTTGGGGTTCTTTGGCAGGAGAAGAACCCTCCGTTACAGGAGGCCGCACGGCTACGTCTCCTATAGCAAGGCTGGGCTCGGCTTGATGGCTGCTGTCTGCTGGCTCCTGGCTGCTTATAGCTGGTTCGGAAGACTGGATCTCCATTTCTTTATTTTCAAGGTCTGTGGGCCCCTGCTTACTGTCTGTTTCTATCTCTTCTTCATTCATTTTGTCTTCCTTCTCTGCCCCCTGCTCCACCTCCATCTCCTCTGACTCTGGACTTCCCTCCTTGTTTCCTTTCTGCTCCTCTCCTTCCTTCTTCGCCTCACTGCCCTCTTCACTCAGTGCCATTGCTTCCTCTTCCTTCACTTCTTTCTCTCCTTCCTGCATCTCATCACCTCCCTCTGTCACCTTTCTATCCCCCTCTTTCTCCCTTTCTTCTTCCTCCTCATCTTCCTCATCCTCTTCCTCAACCTCACCCCTTTTACCTGTCAGCCTGGCTACCTGACCTGCTGGCTTACCCTCCGCCGATTGGTCCATCCTTTGGGCTGTGTTGCCGTCCTGGTCGCGGTTTGATTGTCGCCGGGGGCGCGACTCCATCTTGCTGAGGTGTTCAGCAAATGCCTCGCACCTCTCCTCAAAAACAGCTGTTCAAAGAAAACCCAGTTAACAGAATCATCTCCAAACGGCTCCATGTTTTCCTCGTGTCAGCACACACCGATCATTAACATGAAAGCACGAGAACCCGACTGACCGTTTAGTTTCTTGGTGGAGTCTTCGAGGAGTTTCTGTGTTGCGGAGCACATTTTTCCAGGCATATAGAAGATATGAGGCTTGGTCTTCGTGCGAATGTATTTTACCAGGCGATTATTGTGGCTTGTCCACTCCTCTTGCTGTGATTGGAGGACAGAAAGAGTACACAGTTAAAAAGACAAGCCTCCCCCCAAAAATAAGTCTTCCTTTTTTACAACCTGCCCTCAAATCTAATAAACAATAACTCACTTCAGAATAATATTGTGATATTACTCTGGAAGCTACAGAATGTTTTACACAACTTGTTAATCCTGATTAGTAGGGTTGGACGATAACACGATATGTATTCTTTGGACGATAGAAAATGTCTGATTTCACATGAGGCTCTATCATTTACGCCACGATAAGACGCTTTACTGCAGTATTTTATGTCAAGTTGCGCTTCACGGCACGCTGCAATACATAAACATGGAGGAAGACGGTAGCAGACGTGTTTCAGAGCAGGATAATTCACTAAAGATGACCAGCCAACCCAAACCGATGAGCTTGTTCCTAAAAGAGGGAAATTTCTGTTGCATGGATGCAGTTTACTCACAGTCGAAACAACGGACTCTGACACAACTAACTCATTTTATCACCTGCACAAGAATCAGGATAAAAAAATATAGAATAAAGAATAGAGTCAACCAGCAAAAGCAGCGTCAAGTGGAGGCGAAAGCTCATAATAAACTCCAGACACAAACGCTGCAACAGGCTTTTCCCCATCAAACTTCATACAGCCATAGTTCCCCCAGATGGAAGGAGATCACTGCTGCTGTTGCCAAGACAACATCTGACACATAACTGATACAACATTACACAAAAACTTTATGTTGTTACAGGGATATAAAATGAGCTGCATTGTGATATGAGATTTTGGTCGTATCGCTCAGCCCGAATGATTGTTGAAGGGGGGGGGGGGGGGGGGGGGGGGGGGGGTAGTTATAAGAGTATAATTTACCAGCTGAGCCAATTCCACTTTTTGTTCCAGTAGTCTCAACTCTGTCTGCTTGGCTCTCCTCTCTTCAAACAGCTCTCTCTTTTCATTCTCCACCTTTTTTCTTTCAGCCTCAGCTTGAACCTCAAGCTTCTGCTCAATTTCTGAACGTCGCTTTTGCTGGAAAAGAATCAGAATTATTAAACAACTTGAGAACATATTTTTATTAACATTAATCCAACTATACAACAATAATCATGTTTCCCGTACAGCAGAAGGAGGCCTTCATCTGAAAGTCACTGTTTACGGATTAAAATTCAATCTTCACTTTTAAACATTGCGCTTTACAAACAGGACTTTTTTTTTTTTTTACCTTCTCTGAAGAGACGTTGGACTCTTGCTTGAATTTTTGTAGTGTTCCCATCAGCAGGCCGAACATGCGCCGATTTCTGACAAGAAAACAAACAAGAAAAATTATACTGAGACCAATTCCTGAAACTTAGCTTATGATTTTATTTAAGCGTCATACACTCGCGTGCTCGGCCCACTAGGTTTACATCACACTAATACTCAAAGCAAAAAAAGATGATCGCCATACAAATTATGAACTCATCACAAAAACAGTTGCACAAAAAGAAATAACTAGTCCTTTGTGTGAATTTGCATCCTTTTTCCAGAAATCTCCCCAAACTATGCATTTCATTTTCAAATAGCCAACACAACATCTTATAGAGACATTTTTGCAGATGCTGCCTTTTATTTATATTGATCTCAGATCAAATATGTACTCAAACATTAGATCTGTACATCTTTAGGCCTTGAACTGACCCACCTCTGTTTGCCCTTCTCATCCATAGTTTGATCCTGAATGAGATCTCGGCGTGTTCTCTCCTTGGAGGTAGCTACAACAGACGACTGCAACGCCGGCTGAGAAAGACGGAACAAAAACAGCAGAAGAGTTTGTCTTTCATCAAGACGTTTTGCATCTCTTGTATAAATAGCAGCCAATTGATAAAATAAGTATATCAAGTATATCAAGACATGAAAATGGTTGAAACAATTCCCCTTTAACGTGTTGCACAAATAAAAATGGATACAAAAACTGTTCCTACCTTTTTGACATCATCATCATCCTCGGCGTCGCTGTCGTGACGTACGTCTCTCCTGGCCCTCTGGTCCCCTGCCAGCCTGCACAAAATGGAGACACCCATAAGTAAAATGTATACAGAGTTAAAACAACACACCGTTTCAAATCTGCTGGAAAACAAAAAATCTAAGTGTTTCTAATACAGTCTATATGCTGATTTACACAGAAGGTCTTGAAGAAATTCAGTCCCAGCTTCAACAAACTATGTTGATTCCTAAAATCCAGACCCTGTGCATCTTGGTGACCTTTTAGATATTTATGCTTGCTATATATGTTTCACCAATGCAAGTCCACATCATAGCCTATTGTGAATTAGGCCAGAGCTTTTTTCCTGCTTGAATAATTTGGTGAAACTTTTAGAATCAGTTTAATTATGCAAAAGCTTATATGCAGAATAGTAGATGAGGTGTGTGCATGACAACAAAAAACGTTCCGGCCTAATTATGCAGATAAAAAATGCAGAGCTAAATCAAATCAAAGTGAATGAGGATGTTGTGAAGTTAGAACTGGATCAATTCAGTACATTTCTGATGGCATCCAGCCCTATTAATCAGCAAACAAATGTGAAAAGACATCATTCATGAATGTAATTTGGGGCACATAGATACCAAAATAATCTAGGGGACTTGGTGTGATAGGAAATCAGGGGAAAAGAATTGTAGTTTTTTTTTGTTTACTTTCACATCACACCTTCCTGAGTGGACCAAACAATCTGGGCCACATCATGACTTTTTTTATGGACCGCACTATCCTTGGGAATGAACCATGGTTTCTTTTAAGTGTACCAAAAGGTTGCGGTTGCAGTCCCTGCAACCTCAGAAGAACATTCCGGTGCATCCAATGTAAGGAATACATGAAAATATGAAGGCAGTAAAGTTTGAAACAGATGTACTTATTTACGGATAAAGTGGGGAAAATAAACGGGCCTTTAGATTTTATCTATGCTAAAAAACCAACAACAACAAAAAAAAAAAAACAGCTTTAACCTAATTAAGGCAGCTCCCTCAAACTGGAATAACTTCTGAAATCTAACCCATGCCTTGGACTAAATCATTAATAAATTTTTTTAAATTTAAAACATTTTACCATTTAAAATTCAACCACAGAATGTGAAGACTTCATTTATATAAAATATGTCAGCATGTTGAAAAGGTGAGGGAAAAAATAAAAATCAAGACCTCACCTCAGCAGGGCCCCTTCGATGTCCCTCTGCTTGGCAGGGGGGCCACCGCTTCCCATATCAGCGAGACTACGCCTGATGAAAAAACACCAAGATTTAGGACCAATTAAAAACAGGCATGACAGTCAAACAGATTTTTATCTTCAGTGATAAATCTAATAACTGAAATTATGTATTAGGATGCAATCATATTAGGAAACAGATCAATGTTATCAGAAAATCTATTTTCAACATTGAGACATTAGATGCGTTAGGTTTTACAGTTATTGCTAAATCACAATTAAACCAGAGCTTAGTCCCGTTTGTTGACTTCACAATGTGGATTTAATATGTCATAGCATTACCTAAGAAGGTTAATTCCTCTGCCTCTACCTCCTCCTCCTCCTCCACCCAGGCCTGCCGTGGGGCCGCCAAGCCGCCGGAACTGGCCTGGTCTGGACACACAACATTTGAATATGTAAATACAAAAACCCAGCTTATAAGGCAACAGTCTAGCAACATTTCATGAAAAATATACCACTGCTTTCAAACCCGTTTATTATTATTTTTTTTAATGCTTTATTTCAACTCACAATATGTCTTACAGTTCAGAGTGAATGACATTGCAACAATTTACAAAAGAACTCAATTGAGGAAAAAACAAACAAAAAAAAAAAAGCCATTGGTTGTATGTAAGACATCATTTTTAAATTCTTAAAAGGGAATTAATAAAAAAAATAAAAAATAAAAAAAATAAATTTGCTCAGGGGTTATCTTAAAATGTTTAAGCGTGTTCAAGGGCATAAGATCTGAACTTAAAAGACAGGAGACTCCGACATTGTTTTGAATAACTCAAGTATTGACTGATTTTCCTATTTTGTAAACTGGTTTAGACATTTTAATAATGTAGAAAAACCATGAACCATAATAAAACATGAGGGTGACATTCTGACAACGCCTACTGCGGGCCCTGAACGCATCTTAGCCATTACTAATATAAACTGTCAATATTTTCAGCAAATAATAACTATTTCCTACGTATGTTTTATACCTCACCATTACAAATATATGTTATTAGGCTTGAAAACAAATGAACCAAAACGTGGTACGAAAGCCTGAAGTGCTACTGCTGGCTAGTTAGCCATCCGACGCTACTTAGCACACGTCGCTTTGCGGTAACACGCTGGTTAGCGCCACTCTAAGCATGACCAAAATCCCAAATAACCTATCCAGAAATTTACCTTGATTCATTGGGATCTCGGCCGGTTAGTTTTCGAATATTATCGTCCACATTTTTCAAGCTTTCTTTAGCTTTTTCGAGCTGGTCTTGCAAACTCCGCACCACCACCGCCATCTTACTTTCAGTTAGCGCGAGTCACGTGTCTTCTTTCCATCGTCATGTCGCGTTCTTCTTCTTTGAAAATTTTAAATACGAAGTACCGCCACCTGCTGTTTGGAGCTGAACAGACTATGCGCATATATATATATATATATATATGTATATATATATATATATATATATATATATATATATATATATATATATATATATATATATATATATATATATATATATATGTATATATATGTATATATATATATATATATATATATATATATATATATATATATATATACATATATATACATATACATATACACATATTAAATATATGTCATATATATATATATACATATATGTATATATATATATATATATATATATATATATATATATATATATATGTATATATATATATACATATATATGTATATGTATATATATATACATATATATGTATATGTATATATATATATACATATATATATATATATATATATATATATATATATGTATATGTATATATATATATACATATATATATATATATATATATATATATATATATATATATATATATATATATATATATATATATATATATATATATATATATATATATATATATAAAAGTTGGACAAATGTGAATTTGTTGAATTGGATCACAAAGAGTTGCCTTGCATGGAATATGTCTACCTAACTCGACATTAATTTAGGGTGAATTGGTACTATAAAAGGAATCTGAGTTTAATCAAATAACTTTCTGATTCAAGTCTAAATGTCTCGGTTGTGTATTCACATGTTTATCACTAGCAAAATAAATGACAGTCTTTCGTGAAACAGTCGATTAAATAAAGTTATGTTGGGTTGTTGACAAACGCTATCAATGATTGACTATTTTTGTTGCATGTTTTCAGATAAAACAGGTGTAACAGGTTCTTAAAAACAAGTGGGCAAGTTTGTGTGCAGTCTGTTAATTTCTCTTTCCGAATATGTTTTCCCTTATCAATGGAACTTCTCTGTCGTTTCACATCCAATGCTGGTCTATGCAATGCTGCGCACATCTTTAGCAAACACACATTCTCATACGATCTTTGACTAATTGTCAACATATGAAAAAGACAAAGAAAAATCAAACATATTGGTTGTAAACTGTGAGAAATTGTAATCCCCACCTGAGCTCAGAAAAAAACATCCTGTTTCCTGTTTGAAATCTCTGCTGTGGTCAGGTGAGCAAGCTTACACTTTGTTAACACTCGATAATTCAGAAAGCATTTCCTGTTTGGTGAAATCAAAGGATTTGGTAGAATTTACATGCACAAAATCCTTCATTTCTCCCACTAAGCAGCAGGAGGGCTGTGTTTAACTGTATAGTTAGTCGTATTGCACCTTTGTGGGCTATTTTTTTTTTTTTTGTAGTTACCCTTTGTGTTCTTGTGTGGTCATGACATACTGTACTCTGGTATCCCTTTATGTCTCTTTTTAGTCATATCATGTCTCTCTGTTGCAATCTTGTTTCTCTTTGTGTCGACTGTTTTATTTTGTCTTTGCAATCATGTAATTTTACCTTGTGTATGTGTTGCTTCCTGCTGTTTTACTTTGTGGCTGCATCAATCCTCTGCACGTCTTCATTCTTATCATTTCTCTTGGTGCCCTTCAACAGTCCTGTTGTTAATCTTTGTCTGCATTCAGTTCTTCAGTCGTATCTTTTCTCCAGTTATGCTATACATCTCATTTGTTGAAAGAAGAATGTTAATTGCATGGTGCAAAATGAATTGATTTTCCTTTTTTGGACATACAACATGTAGAAAGTGTCTTTTTTAGTCTTTTCATTTCTCCATTTTTTCCTGTTTGTTCTTTGAAGCATTGTAATTAGGATTTTCAGCCCTATTCATATTTCTTCTAAACATAAGATTTCCTTTGGAGTCTTTAAAGATGAGTCATTTCCTTTTTTTCTATATGTGAGTTTTTATTTCTTTTGTCAATTTGTTGACATATAATCCTTTCTTCTCTTTGTAGCTGTGTTGTTTCCCTCTGCAGCTGAGTAATGTCAGTTTCTGTTCAGTGTTTGGTGTGTTTAATGGTCATGCAACTTCCATTTTGCTATCTTTACACCTGCTTTTTCTTGCAGTGGATTCTTTTTAACCTGACTGAACTGGACTTTATTTCGAATTGTGTAGCTTAACATTAACTTTGTAACATCTGAAGCTTTGCAGTTTCTCTTTGCAGACTTTCCATTCCTCTTGGTTTTCTATTTGTTGTCAAATTGTGTCCCTTTACATCTCTTGAAACAGTAGCAATGTTGTTTCCTTTGTGTCCCGTTCAAGTAAAAGTATAAAAATAATTAAACCCTGGAGATTTCCGGATGAGTTTTCTATATTTAAAGACAAACATTTACTTACTGCTGAAGCTGAAAACAATAAGAAATGAGGCAATGGAAACAAGTGACTTTTTAATGTTTTTTATTCACTGACTAAAAGAAGAGAAGCATTCATTCAACATCAATTCAAATCATTATTCGGCAGGTTGACCTCTCAAGTGTATGCCATCTGTCAGTTTAGAGGTTTTTCTCTGGAGGTTTCCACCTTTACCTGACAACAGAACCATGAATCAACACTGTTTTCAATTAAAATCTGTCCTCTTAGCTGGCTCTGTCCCTCCAGACTACACCAACAACAACAGCTGGGAAGATTTCAACCAAGTTTTAAAACATCAGATGTTATTGAGATTCTCAGCTAAAATATCTTCATTTAATACTTGTAGACTCTGCTGGGTAGAGCTCTGCTTTGCCTATGTCTTAACAAGTCGTATATCCCTACTGCTGAGAACCCACAACTTGCTCCGTCTGAATCCTGCACATACAGTTCAGACGCGTTAAAATGTGGCATGATCTTAAAAGATCAGATTTTAAAGTTATATTTTAAATATGCTTCATGGTGTACGAAGTCTGTCCAGCTGTGTTTTGGGTAAAGTCTGGTTCCCTGCTAACAGAAGGAAGGTAAAACCCAGTGCTGTGTGCTTCACTTCAGCAAACAGTCACACAGGAACATTACACTCAGAATATTCAACATTAAGGATGGTAAAACCGTCTCTGCAAAAACAAAAAGAAAAGAAAAAAAAACACCATAACATAGCGTCTGATTTACAAAGTGTGTGATTTTGTAACACTTCATGTTCATAAATTGAACCTGGACATGTGTTGCATAAGAGTATATGACGGTAATGCATTGTTGATACCTATACAAATATGCACTGTGTGAGTTTATATATATCTATATATCTATATATCTATTTATATAGTTTATATCTCTTCCTCTATGGTTTTCTAAAGACGCAGCCGGGCGCTGTCAGCACTGCTTGTGCCCCTTTGTGGCCACTTGTAAGACTGCTGTTATTGCAAACTGTCCTGATTTTAAACAAATGCACAACATTCGTACCACGATAAAACTGGGGCCGTCTAGCCAGTCTCACAGAGACCAAGAGTGAGCCCGCCGTCACTGCTGCTGTTGCTGGGCTGGCTGACCAGAATCAAAAAGATCTTAAAACTAAATGATAAGATTTCACAAATCATTATAAGGCCAAGTATTGTCATTGCAAGTTCATATTAGTTTACACCTTCATGTCTACTGTGTGACATTGAGAAAAGGAAAAAGCAAATATAAAAACAGAAGATAATCAGAGTTTGGATTATATGCATTCCTCTTGCATAGTTGTGATGCTGGACTGGGCAGCAGGCCCGCCTGCCTGGCTAATTAGGAGGTTTGGCTCTCTAGACTTGACAAGAAAGACTTTGTTTAACAGCCAGAAACATCAGAGCCACAGTAGCTGAGATCTAAATGAAGATAGCTGGCTGCCACCAAGCACAAATATTTATCAGTTCCTTGATATATCTCTGTATGCGCCCAAGATGCTGGCATAATTTGGCCAGGTTTTGATCAGCGCCATTGTGTGGTCTCTTTTTCTATTACTACAGAGCAGCAGGTATGCAAGAATACCATAAACAATGCACTTGTGTCGAGATTTTCATCACAAAACTGCAGGAAACTGATTTTAGGTGTCAGTAACAACTGGCACTGGAAACAGGAGAATCCAAACTTCCTCTCAGTGAGGCGGTCTGCAAACGTCCCTCCTCAGAGAGCCCAATACATGTTACACACCACTGACTTTATACCAGTGTAATGCATATCCAGTGTTTTTCTCCAAATTACCGAGACACACATCAGGATGTTAATCAGATTTGTCACATTCCTGCTTAAGTCCAGCCCTCTGTGAGCTCATTCAGCCTTCCATGTACTGGTTGTTTATGGTTGTAGCATTTAGAGAGAAAACAAAATGCTGTGATGATAAAACTCTGTCCTTCACAAATCCTTTCAGAAACAGCATACTGTCCCCAAATGCCTTTAGGAGAAGGCTTTAGACCCAGAAAAGCAAACTATCTTCTCAGATCCTAGTTTTATTTTACAGAACACCTTAAAGTCAACATTACAAACTCTAGTTGGCACCTAGGTGGTTGACGTGGAAATTGGACTGGTGACATTTGACGAGTGTCTGCCTGTGGCTCAGAGCCTGCGTTCAGACTGATGCAGATGTGACAAGTCTGCTGCTTTGGTACTGAAATAACACTAACTCACACACTCCTGTCCGTGTCAATAGATTCGCTATTAGCTGTCAGATACTAGCGCTCTACTGTCAAACCCACTTCTTTCTGTGGGTTTGATCAGACACATGTTTAAAAATGTGACACAATGACAGCTAAACTATGTTGTCTAGACCAATCGACGTGTCGCTGATGGACTAAATTAGGGGCCAGCTCTGAGGTTTTATTTACTTCTCTGACCAAAGGAGCCACAAAATCTTCAAAAAAAAAAAAAAGAAAAAAAAAAGATATAATACAAAAAAAAAGATTTAGCTGGCTGCAACCACAGTACAGCAACTGCTGGTAATGGTCTCCAGAATCACTGAAACCACCTCTCCCCTTTCGGGCCTCTGCTGCCATTTTATAGCAGGACTCATTAGATATATGGCTCTGCTTGCTGTGCGTCTCCCTGTGTTTACACAATATCACAAAGTCAAATTAGCCGCAGCTCAAACTCCTGTGTAACCATGGTGAAAATGACTTTAATGTGTCCTCAGTTCACCAACTTCCTCTTGATGTAACACGATGTTGGCCTGCCAGGCAGCTTCAATGCAGGAAATCAACTCTAGTCCTCATTTTTAGCACAGTCACACAAAGTTTATATTTGTGACTTTTTGTGCACCGGACACAAAAAAAGGCCCCAAAAAGCGGCCTGAAGCATGGCATTGCAGAAACAACACATTAGAAACATAGCTGAGCTCTGAGCAATTGCTTCTTAATGGTATCACACTACCGTTCTACTCAGACCAGCTGCTGATCTGGAGAGACGAGCTGCAACCTCGATCCCTTTGCAATCAGACCATACAAAGTAAAAAAAAAATATATTAGATTTGTTTTTATGCACACATTGTAGCCATGTAGTAAACTGTTTGTTAGTCAGACGGCTTAAGCGATCCTCCTCTCCCAGTGTGGAATGTCCTGTTCCTAGCAGCAGATAACTTTACAGCTCCAAAACCCAGGAGTAAGTGCTTCCCATCAAATAAAAACACATTACATCCGGCACACCTGCCCGCCTCGTGGCCAAGAAGCTACCCCGTCTTGCAGAGTAACTTCTGGAAGCGTCTATGTCCTCCTTTAAATTTACATTCACTCGCTCCTCACAGTGAAACAGGTGATTGACAGGAGAGAGACAGAGGGAGGAAGATGGTGGGGATCTCTCTGATTTAAGCTCCTTCCACACTTCTGTAACCGAACAGCATCGGACTCGACAGGCCTGGCTTTGATCTACGACGTCTCAGCAACACACCGCAGACCCTGAGAGTCATTCAGAGGTAAGAATTCAGCCACACCGTACGAGATGTGCTACAACGTCGCTAACCCTTGTGCTGGAAATAAATGTCTAGTAATGCCATCCGAAACACATATTCTTATTATTTCTACACACGGGGTGCAGTCACTACAACAAGACTGGCCAAACCTTTGTTTACAGGTCTGCTTTGGTCTATTAACTTCAACCACGAGACGAGACAGCTGACACGTTACAAGGTCCAGGACAGCGTGGTCCGAAGAATAACAAGGATGAAGATTTGGAGATACAAAAACAAAAACTATATGAGTAGTCAGGTCAGTGGAGGAAAAAACAATACTGTGCGAATGCAGATGGGCACTTCAGATCGACTAGAGTCTGGGTTAGGTTTGTTCCACTGTGGTCTTTGGCAGCTTAGAAACACATGAAGGGCGGAGAACAGATCCAGTGACTCCTAAAATTCACATATGTGAGCTAGAGGCCTGAGCTATTGTTACTTTACACCTTCCTCCTTTCTGAAAACCCAGCTGTACCCTGAGAGCGAAAGGATTTCTGTTCCGGTTTCACGCTGCGGCAGAAGTGATACGGCTACGCTGCTGAACATGAGCAAGCTTCCCTCAAATACACACACACACACGCGCGCTCTCAAGCATGCATTAACTAAACGACGGCGCCACGGCAGACAACTTATTCACACACGCATCATATTCAAACATTTCTACTGGGTTCACATGAAAAACATATGCAAAAAGAAATACAGGCACACTCCAAGAAAACCGAAAACACGTGTGGAAACTCTACTGTAGCTTCTAACACAGCTTCCCTAAAGAGCGAACTAACAACAGCAACAACTAACACCTAACACCAAGCCCCCTGACTTATTTAGATCAGAGGTTTAGAACGCAGTGAGACTGCAAGCTTTTAGACACAAGGTGGCTCCTTTTTTAGCCTTCGTCAGGATCAGGGACAGGCAGCCATTTTCTTCAGATTGTTGTTTTCAAAACACTTTGCAGTTCTGTAATCGTTTATCCCAGAATCTGGAAAAATCTGCAAAGGAATTTGATGGAGTAGGATTACCAAGCAGAGATCTCCATCTGTATGTGCCACCCTCACTTTGACATTGTCAGGTTATGTTTTGTACTCATTTCCAGTTTTATGGCATCAATATTTCTTAAAGATGTCTCACAAATATCAGTACATTCACTTGTGACAAATACATTGTCCAAGAGCCTTTATATCGGGAATGTATTTTCATTGCCGTCTGAAAAGGAGATCTATGGAAAAAGAGTTACTGGGAATATTACACTGAAACTTTTCCTGTACTCAAGCTGACTATATCTGGCGAAACCCACAGAAACTCTGCCATACACTGCCCAGACAGCAAAAAAAACCCAACTTCCACTGTGGAGAGCTTTGAGGGGACAGTAAACAAACAAGGAAGTGGGAGTGGTGCTAGTAAAATCCAATTTTAAAATCACTTTGTATTGGGAAAGAAAAAGCTTTACTATGTGAGATTAGATTTAGCTTAACGTTACATTCAACTTGCTGATATTTCCGCCTCTTACCAAGCTGATGTCTAATGCAAACTTCTACCAGCTCAAACAATGTAGAGGGAGAGCAGAAGAGAGGAAAACAAGACTAAACCAACATGTTTTGGTGTGAACGTGTTATGTTGGTATTCTGCCCCCCCCTCTCACTGTTAAATGCAGCCACAGAAAGCCTTTAAAAGAAACTCTTGGTACCAAAGTGCATTTATCCTGAGATACAAACCAAGGACTCCTCAGATTATCATGGCTAAACCATCAAGGTCCCATAACTGGAGAGCATACATTTGGTAACCACTGGTCCATTTCTTGGACCAATTCATTCTGAAGCTTGTAAAGTGCTGGGTGACTCTATGAAAATAAGTCCATATCAGGGAAAAAAAAAAGTCAACCTTGTAAACTACACACCTTAATGTGGACCTTCGAAGTCTACAGCGCCATTCTCCTGACATGCAAGTCTGAGCTGAAGCCAGAAAAAGGGCAGCTTTTCTGACCCTCGGGTCCCAATTCACTTTCATTTTCCTGTTAAACCTTCACTGAGCTCAGGAAATTCCTTCATAGAACAACAGGGGCGCAGCAGCTGTCACAACACTGGAGCTTCACCTGTCATCACGCCGGGCACAGTAATCCAGTAATAATACTCACATTTGCCCCGGTCAGTGCCAGCCATGAGCCATACACACGTTAGGACTCTGGAACAGGTATCAGTGAATGAGATCCTCCATGCCAGATAGACATCAGCCCATCAGCTCAGACTATTTTTTTTTTTTTTTTTAGGCCCAGCAGGCCCTCTATTAACAGCACAGATACAAACATGTGCAATGAGCAGCTAGGTTTTGCCATTCTTTACTCTTTATCAACCTTAATCTTTGAAAACAAATGTACGATTAGGTTTGCTGACCCTCCAACTGTGGCGGAGTGAGGGCTTATCCGATGGCAAGATAAACAACAACAACAACAATTGTATCTGGAAAAGAGGGGCTGTTTCCAAGGCAACTGTGACTCAAAAGAAAAAACCCCAAAAAAACTGATTGTTTCACACATCCTACCCAATATCATCACCACCACGGTCTTGGTCATAGTGATGTTAAAAGCCTACCTGAGACTGACAAGAACATTTTAGCCAAAGAGATGAGCCACACGACCCGAAACCTTATTGTGCTATTGGTGCCAAAGACAAAAATAAAAAGAAGTAACTAAGCAGTCTTGGCTGTGAGCTGAACTTACAATGTCCAAACTCAGTTATTTAGCAACCCTGGCAAGATATGGATCTGCCAAATTTCTATGGCAAACACAGCTGTACAGTCAGTCTTTAATGTAGAACAACCAAGCTGTCCGAGAAATGTTAGTTCAGTTACATTCAAAACATCTTTTTTCTTTTACTCATTCATAGTTATGAAATGTTCTACTGCAAAACAAACTGCTTCCTACTTACAGTACTGCTGGAATGTCTTGTATCTGCCATCTTAAGAGAGCTGCACTTACAGAATACTGCTGCTTTAACGTGTCCTCCGCGTGTGTGAAGATATTCCTCAAAACAGAGTTTTACATGGCATTATGGAATGAAACAGCCTCTTCTTTCTAGGATAAAGCAAGACTGAGATGTCCTTCTGATGCCTCATTCCAGCATGGTATTAAAACTGCTATCTGGTTACCGAACTGCAGAAGAGCAGAACGCAAAAGGGCGCTGACTCCAATGATACAAATCAGAAAGGCAGATATCTTCCGTAGGGATATTAAGGGGGGGGGGGTTTAAAACAGTGTACTACAGATCAAAACATAACACAGTACTGGTATGTTGTTTTGTCACCTGCAGAGTTTTATATATTGGCTCTAAATATCAGTGGAAAGACTAAACTCCTTCTTGAGCTAGTTGGTGGGGTTTCTCAAAAAGTGAGCAGGGTGGGAAGTGTGTTGGCTGGAAGCATGTAACAATATTCTCCATAAAACAATCAGTCAGTAAGGTGCTCAGAACCCTTAATGAAGCCTTTTGGCCTCAAAACACCACCCTCTTTACAGTGATCAATCATGACACTGACATGGCTGTTGCTGAAAAACTGCTCAGCGTAAATCTGCAGAGCTTCCCACCCTGCTTGCACGGTTCTCAAAGCAAGGGACAAATGCACAAGGTGCTTTTTCAGAACAACGGAATAAGCAGCTATGGTTGTGTTACCCAGGAAGCTGTAGATCAGTTAGTTTACACACTCTAACTTTTGCTAGAGTGGAGCAGACACACCGGCACAGAGCAAAAGGTAAAAATAAATCAAATAAAATAGTGAAAACAAAAAAAAACAAACAAAAAAAAAAACCGAACAGCTTGTGTCCGAACACGCATCCCCTCTTTCGGCCCACGGATCCATCGCTCAACCCGCCTGCCTGTCCTGTTCCAGCTGAACAGGATAATAATATATCTGTATTTAAATACACACAAAGCCTATACAGGCAAGGGATCCACCACACAGGAAAAAACAGACAATACACAGAGCAGGGAGAAATGGAAAACACTGAGATTAAAAAAAAAAAAAAAAAAAAAGAGAGAAAGAAAGACAAGACAAATCAAAGTTACATTATACAGAGGCTCTGGAGGTTATTAAGATGATGGAGAAAGAATGCCTAGCACTTGTGGGCAAGACCAGACCAGACCAAACTGGGCTAAATGGGTTTGTTATAGTAGCAGGATGACTCATTTTATCAAATTAAAAATCTCTAAAGTGTTGCCAGATTATAGAGCGATATTCCTTCAAACTCAATATCAACAGAAAGATTTGACTTGCAGGGAGATATTTTTAAAGAAAGAAAGAAAAACAAAACAAAAGTTAAATCTGATTTTCCATTTAACTGGCAAACTGGAAAATCATGACATAAAGCTGGAAAAAAAAAGCACATCTTCCAGGAAAGAGTAGAGCTTGCTTGGGTGCTAAAAGCTGGTGGAAAGCAACAGCACAAAGAAAAATAAAAATCAAATAAAAACTGATCAGTTCACATAAATAGAATCTCTGGATTGTTTCACTTTAATCTGCTTTTGGCTTGATTCAGAGGTCGGACTCGACCTGGTCATGGCTGGTCGGGCCTGGTCTTGGCCCAGTTTCGGCTGTGATGTGTTGGCTTTGCCGTGTCTTGCCTACATGCCCATGCTGAAGGCGTGCAGCTCGCGGTGGAAGTGTTGGGTGGGCTCGGACAAAACCACACTGGAATCCAGGCAAGGGTGCCAGACACGGCCGAGGCCCAGTGAAACCTCTTTGACCAGGTTATGGACTGGGTCTCCCTCCACGTACAAGGACTGGTCCGGATCGAAGTCGATGCTTTCCTCTGAGACTGTAAGGATACGAAGACTGGAGCCCCGCAGCCTCGAGATGGCCACCAGGTTATGTGACCACACAGTGTAACCTGCAAAGAGAAGTTATAGGTAAATATTAATAATATTGAACAGGATTGAATGTAAATTTACAGTAACTGGGACCTAATTTCCTTTTTTCCTGATTCATCTAATCCTCATCCAACTTCTGACCCATGATGCCTGCAGATGTCTACAACAAAAAATAAAATTTTTATACATACTGAGGTTCCTACACATGAAATGGACTCCTTTATAGTTTAAATATTTTAAAATTTTGTTGGAAAAAATTATTTTTTGTCTGGTCAATTCAGGCTCTATGCGAAGCTTCATCTGCAACAAGTCAAGGATCACCGCAGGGGCATGTCTGCGCTTTTATGTGCAAAGAAGTCAGTTATTTCCTATTAAAAAGAAACATCATCCGTGGCAGGGTGGGTTGGGCACGTGGCTGAATCAGTGTGCTGTAAAAATGTTGTACTTTCTTACTGTCTTCATCTTTTTTTTTTTTTAATTAAAACAATCCGTTTAACCTGCATCAGCAAAGATGTGGAGTCGGCAACTGTCTACTTCCTGGTGTAAACCACGCCCACCTCAAAGGTCTGACAAATCACACAAAACCCAGAAGGGAAAAGTTCTGCCAGTCTGATGTGTCGAGAACCGGTTTCAACCACATCTGCAAGAACAAAATAATGTCATTTTTTTCTCAGGGCCTTGGGAAGAAGAAAAAAAGTTCTTGCTTCTTATGGAGCATGGAGCAGGCTTTACTTTGCTGAACGCCTGAATACCACTGCGTTGCCTGGCAATTTAAACTTTAGGTTGAAACTGTAGGTTATAATATGTTATAATGGAGTCCGATGACCAGAACTGCTCCAGAGCCAGAACCAGAATGGAGTCTGTGTAAACGCGATGTGTAGGGCTGACATCTGCTGTCCAGATCCAAGACAATAAACTGTCCAATTCTCCCACAAAGTCCAATTGAATTCAGAAAATGTGGTCCAATATAGCCCCGCTCGAGGCTTTCCTTCACACTGGAGCCTTCGCAGGACTAATGCTAAGTGCAATTGGCTATTACTTGTATTTGCAGGTGTAGGAATGTTTAAAAAGAATAAATATAGTTTAGAACATGCTAACTTTAAAGAATAGAAATCAAAAGAGAGCAAAGCTGAACTGAATGTGGCTTTACTTTTTTACTTAAGAAGATGCATTAAATATACTCTATATTGTGGCTAAATGGTGACAATCAAGTAAAAATATTGTCACAGTTATGTTTTAAGCCTTGAGAAAGAGCCAGAGAACTAATGTTGTGGCTTCTTGGTTCCACACCAGAGTTCATACTTTCCCAAATGGACCAGGCGATCTGTGGAAGTGGACCAGGATCATTTTGAGTTGACCAAACAGCGACAGAGTGAAAGCACCCCCCAAGATTACTAAATGAACATGTATACGTTGGCTAAATTAAAAGTTGAAAACATTACAGGCTGTATATGTTCTCCAACTATATAGCTGCTCTGCTAAAAAATATCCTATTCACTGTCATCTAGTATACTTGTAATTACCACAAATAATAAATAAACAAATAAATAAATACATACATCAACAAAAACAAGATGCTGTGATCTCACCATGTATCACTAGTACAGTCAGCTGAGTACATCTCCACACCAAGAGGACCAAGGGGTCTTCGTTGCGATTGACACTGAGGTCAGGGAAGTCAGGACCATCTCTCAGAAGTAGAAAGTGAGTCAGCGTTTTGTTGTACTGCTGAGAGATGAGCTCCAGGGTGGCATCTGTCACCAGCGTGCTGTAACTGTCGAGGTGAAGACGCTCCAGTGGGAGACTGGGCTTCAGGACCCGGAGAAGCTCAGAGCTGTCCACCTCCAGTGCCATGATGTACACTCGTAAGTTGGCACTCACGCGAACCTGTAGAAGATCAGGTAAATGTCAGAGATAGATGCATCCGTTCAGTCTAAACTGAATGTTAAATGTCTGAAATATCCAGGACAACACAGCTGCATTACCAGTGCCTTCCAGTCATCATCTGTAGCCGTTCCTTCTAATGGCTTAAACTCCAGGGCGGCGCCGTTGAGCAGCAGAGAGAGGCGATGGAGTGGAGTTCGACGTGGAGACGCCAGCAAACCACAGAGTTCAGATGTAAAGTCGGAAAAATCCAGAGCCAGCGAGTGAAGGCTGGAAAGACGATCCAGCTCTGACGGTGAGATGAGGGGACCTGCAGGAAATGTTGTCAGAGTTTAGCTGGACAAAGCTAATGCTACCATCCCCAGTTGTCTGCACACACAGCGACACAGTAGACAAATACACACCCAGCTGGTGGTCCAGCAAGCTGAGATGCTGCAGGGTTTCAGCTGAAGGATTTGACAGGCAGGTTAAAGAACAGGGAGTCACCAGTCCCAGCATGAAGCTACAGGACAACCACCGCAGCTGTCTGCTGTTCGACAGCAACTCCATGAACAACTGCTGGATTCTGTTGAGAGAAGAGAAGAAGAATTAGCCTCACTTCACCACAATCCCTTTAAACTGAACATAGGATGCAAATCTAAGATAAATCTCATCCTGGAAACGAAGACTTGCAGTTTTGAAATGAAATCACATGCTCTGCATTTAAAGCAAAACGTCTGCACAAGTATTCTCAAATCATATAACATAACAAAAAAAAAACAAAAAAACCACAAAATGGTAGTTAAAATTAAATTTAGCAAGTGCATCAGTTAGGGAACTTAAACCTGCAGTCGGTCATTAGGGGCAAATAAAGGTGGAAAAAGGAAACCTCACAAAATCATAAAAATAAGTCTAATTTGTGCTTCCTCATCTTCTGCGACCTGAAAGTCACTATTGATTTGAAATGATTTCTAAGCATGTTTTAGGTGCTGGAAAAAAGACAGAGGAGAAGGAAAGCTTTCTATCAGCGAGACAGCATTTGGGGAAAAGATTATTTGGCATCTGCAATGTATAAAGAAGGAGATACACATTACTCCTAAAGTGTATCACTATAAAATAAAAAAAGAAACATGGCAAAAAACATTAAGTCCTAAACTACCAGGAATAGTAAAATATACTAGCAGGTTGCAACAAAGTACAAAGGTACAAGCAGCCCACAAACGACTGACGCGTTCTTAAGAAGTCAAATGTTGGGAAAAAATTTCCATCATAATTATCAGAAAAATTGCATTAGAACCCTTTATGTATAAATCAGCACATTGACAGCTGATGTTTTGGATCACCGTCTACATCTCAGTAGCGAGTTAATTAAATCGCAAACTGTGATGTTTCATTTCTGTAAATCACCGTCCTGACCCATTTAACACACTTTCCAACTCAACAGTGCCAAAAGACTCACACATACTACTAAAATTATGACAATGATTTTGCAATTCTATACAAGATATAGTTTACTTACAATAAAAGAAACCACACCATTGATATAAAACTCATGAAAGCAAACCATTTCATTTTGCAGTTTTCATGCTTGCTTACTCATTGATCTTTTTGTCCCCCTGATGAATCTGATGCAGATTGGAGCTGTCTAACAGACCCTCTTGTTGGAGAATGAAGGTGTCCCCATATAGACTCAGCTTCTGTAGGTTTCTAGGGAGGAAAAGGGGGAAGAAGCCACTTAGTGCCAGATCTACAGCAACAACACATCCTGTTCACAGAAAAAACATGGTTTTCTTCACGCACAGCAATCATTTGTAGAGGGTGGCTTCGCTGTGTTTATACTGACAACATTTATTTATTATTATAGCCATAAAATGTGGGTTTATTCCAAATACTATAAATAGAGAGTTTTAAGAATCGTAACAGGAGAACGTTTACAAACCAAACAGTTGATTAAAGGGAGTTTGCCTATTAGACAAACTGCAAAACGAGCAATCGAATTTGGCTGAACTTCTCCACATTGCTGAGCTGCTCTCAATTGTGCAAAATATTTAGACTTGCCTGCATGTTGCTGTTAAACCCCTTATATCCTGGTACAGAAAAATAGATGAAGCAGCAGAAGGCTAAATGTCCTAAGCTGACGCTTTTGAAGGTTGTTGCATTTAAATGAGTGCAAAGGTCACAACAAACACCATTGCCTTCTCACAAACAGGATGTGTGAAAGATCCACCTATAAGGTGAACGGCGTGTTGTTCTTGAAGCATCCACTTCCTGAGTAACAGCTGGCAGCTCAGCTTTGCAGTCTTGTGAATTTACTTAGTGCCCCTGAAAAAATAAACCTACATCAACTCTGGTGAAACTAGTGTTAAATTAAAGTTTGAACGATTTATTCTCATGATCAGTCTTAAAACACAAAGTTTTTGCCATCCTTTTCTTAGCTGTTTGAAATGCTTGCAGGTCTGCTGTGTACCCTCCACTCTGACTGGTGGAGTAATATTTTTTAATTAACACAGAATCGAAAATGCAAGCAAGTTCAACAAGCACATTACCTGTCCCCAACTTTGCCCCATTTTACAAATCACATTAGAATCAGTGGACTGTGGTTAAGCTTGTCAGTACAGAAGCAGCTCAAAACAATGAATCCAGACAACAGAAAAGGTTTCAGCCCCCTCAGCAGAACTAAGACATGAAGTGAAAACCTCTGAATGGGTGCCATTTCAATACCACAAAGCACTGTGGAGGGTAATGGGGAAGGTTGGAGAAGGTCAAACAGATGTGCTGCACTGAAATCAGGAGTCTTAATATGAAGAGGAAAGTTCTGATGAGTGGAAATTTCCACAGCACAAATAATCAGTGTAACATGCAGCCACAATGTATATATGCTGCTCACGGATGGTTATAAATTACAGGTTGTAACAGCATACCAGAGCTAAATACAACCACACGTAAACTGTGTGTGTGTGTGTGTTTGAGTGTGTGCTGATATCAGCAAGTCACAGCCAACAAAGCTTTCTCTGGTTTGCTGCATTGAATCTGCTGGATTAGAGAAACCAATGCAACATCAACATATAGCACCAAATAGACATAAACCAAACAATTTGATTATGTCATATATCAAACTAAGCAATGTCATAGTGCTGTAAAAAACCAAAATGTCTGCATATATACAATACTTGGCTGTCAGCACCACCGCAAAGACATGACACGATTACGTAACTCCTAATACCAGGGTTTGTTTATAGCCAACTAAGCTAGCTAGCTGCTAGCTAGCCGCTGCGCACTAAAATGATGAAAAACATACGCAAGCGTCACGTGAAATTCTAAAACTAAACATTAATAAATATCCAAAGAGCCCAAAATGATGTAAATTTGACGTTACCTATTGTTTCTGATGCTGGTGAACACGCACAACACCTGGTCCAGATAGGTGGCCATGGCGTCTCGCCAGCGCTCCGAGAGCTGCGGGTCACCATCGGGACCGGGAGGTTGCTCCATCCTGGCGGACGACTGGTCGCTGTTCAACGGGCTAAGGTTACCTCCGACTGGTGCCAGCTCCAGCTGCAGCTCCCGCACAAAAGAGCCAAACTTCCGCATTAGAAACTCTAGCTTTGGGGTTTCGTCGGAGCTACAACCAGCACCTATCCGCAGTTTGAGCTCGGTCCACAGAGCAGGGTAGAACAGACACTCCCTCCACCGCGAACACACGGCCGAGGCCCGGAGCTTGTCTCGGTCGGACAAAAAGGAGAAGATGTGAACGATAAGCTCACTGGGTAAAGCCATGGCTCCGACACCCCCGCACAGAGCCATGGCGAGCTGAGAAAGAGTCTGTTTGGAAACCAAGCAGTTCTAAATGTTACAACCGTTCTTGCAGCGGCGGTGTGAGAGACCTTTCTTCCTCTCGTTGAAAACAAATCGTTCTTCAGTTTTGCCTTCAATACTACTGGGCTGCACCACTCCCTGTCAAAACACAGGGGACCAAATAAGATTACACATTCCCTACAGATAGTTATTTTAAAACACCTTTTTGTAAATATAAAAATATATGTTATATAAAATGTCATTAGTTATTTACTATAATTTCCCACGCTTTTGGATCAGTCATGATTTTAACGCGTCTTTGTCGACTGAATGGTTTCGTCCAGAGGTGTTGTTATTTTTGCCATACCTCTCAGGCCCGCCAGAGGGTGCTATTTCTCAGCAGTAAAAATCTCGAGCCAACACGTGATCTTTATTTTGGTGTTTGAGTCCAGCAGGACACACCTCCACAAGTTCACACACCCACTCCAAAATCCACTGGGTAAACAGGCTCTTACAACCTAACTCCCAAAGCTTTATAGAACATTTCCACTCCTAAGAACATGGATAATTGGTGTATTACTTCAGTGTTTTTCCAACCTTTTATAAGCCAAGGCACACTTTTTTTCCACTAAAAATTCACAAGGCACACCACACAAAATGTTTTTTTTTTTTGTTTTTTTAAATTAAAAAGCCCATATTATTAATAAACACAAGAAAAATAATTTTTTATTATCTTTCACCTGGGCCCTGGATGAACACAGAGCTGCTTTTTTAGACCAATCAGGTGAAATTGGATAATTTCTCAGGGCACACCTGATGATCTATCACGGTACACTAGTGTGCCATGGCATGGTGGTTGAAAAAACACTGTATTACTGAAATGTAATTTAGTCTCAATATAGGTATGAGAAGGGGAGCAGATGAATGGAGGTCAATCAAGTGAAGAAATACTTATAAGTAAAGGATGGATTCATGGGATAAAGATATGAGAAAAAAGGGGGAAAAATAGAGGAGTAATTAAAGGGAAGCAGTAAGGAATCAGCAATAACAGGTAGAAGATTGGGTGGATGAGCTAGAGGTGTGGTATAGAGAGGAAAAATGGGGTAATGGGTGAGGAGTAAATGCATAGAAGCAGGAAGAAAGTTAGAAAGGGATGAAAGGTAGAGGGATAGTCAAAGTGGAGCAGAAGGGAGAAGATGCGGTAGAAAATGAGGTGGGACTGAGGAATTAGGAAGTGAAAAGAGGACATATGGGGGAGATACAAATAGGTAGAGGTGTAATGGGATAAGAATGGGGAAAAGGTGATGACGTAAGAAGGGAAAAAGAAGAGGCGAAGAGGAAGTTATTTATTTTCAGTGGAAGTCTCAGCCTTGTGTGTGTTGCTAATCTTTTCTTTACCTCTTTTGTTTTTTATTTTTTTCTTCCTTTTTTGTTTAGGATGTATCCTATCTATTTATTTTTGTTTAATATTCTTTTCTCTAGTTAACACACTGATCTTCTCCACACCCTGTCCAAAACCCTAAACCGAATCCTCTCCATAAATTTCTTTATCAAAGCTGCTATTCTTTCCCCTCTTTGCTTCTTTTCTGCCAAAATGATCTTTGCTTCTTTAGTTTGTCTTTTCACTTGATCCAATTCTTTCCTTCTCTTTACCAGTTTATTTCTATCTTCTTGCAACACTTTTTTTCTCCTGTAACAACTCTTGTTCTTCTCATTTTTATTTCCTTTGCCTCAAAATCAGTCTAATTACACTACAACTCTTCAATTTCCTTTCCTTGTATAATGATAATGATGATGGTGATTATTATTATTATATATCCTCCTGACTACCAGGAAAACAATGTGTAACTACAAATGTCCTCTACGGAGGACATTGCTTAAACTTTTAAATATTGTGATAAAATATACTTATATTTATCTAAGAAACGGTTTAATGTGTTTATAAGATAGTCAATGAAAATATAACTACAAAATTTCAAGTAAAAATTAGCACAAAGAAAAGTATTATGCACTTTTGCTCTTCCCATAAAACATGCTTATTGCAATGGAGGCCGTTTTTCTTGACGAGAGAAAGAAAGTTCACAAAGCCCCACTCCCACAAATGAGGTACCATTTAAAAGCACTAAATGTCTTCTTTAAAGACCAAAAGGTGTTAGTTCAGTAGCATTCAGGGAGATGAAAATATTTAGGTTTACAAAGGTCCTCCACAGAGGACTAATTGGAACTACTGGTAGTCAGGAGGATATCATTTTGAACTCTGTCTCTCTCCTGCTAATTGCTAGAAGAGGCTCCAGCCTTTGAAATAAACAGTATAAAAAACAACATCATTTCTATCATTGCCATCATTAATACTATGAGTTGAAAAGTCATTTGATGGAGTGGTGAGAGGAAGTTGATGAAATATCCACAGTGTGTTCATAAAGATCCTGTACAATTTAACAATTCAATTAAGAAAAGAAAATGAATATAATAATTATCTGGAAATTATTACAAAAGGAGGAGCAGATATTCAAGTCTTTTTTTTGGTCCAGTTTTTATACATTTCTGTATCTGTTTTCCTCTGATGTTCCTGGTCGTCCATGCATCCCTTTATCTAACACAAAGTCTGTCTCTGTACATTTTTCATGCCATGCACAAATTGAGCAACGTGATGGTAGAAGTCATCAATAATTATTTCAGTAGTTTTGTTGACAGTGTGTATTCAATTTTGTGTCAATGAACCACAACACATGTTGTGCGTTTTCTAGAGGAGCAGATGAATATATATATGTATAAAAATGGAGCAGCCATTTTTATACACATATATATATATATATATATATATATATATATATATATATATATATATATATATATATATATATATATTTTTTTTTTTACCATCTCTTCCCTCTCTCTCCTTTTTTGGTTTCTGAGTGGCTAACAGCATCCCATCGTCACACTTTGTCGATATGTATTTAACTTGTAGAGGTGTTGAGCGTCGGTCGGAGGGTGGGGTTACGAGAGTGGTTTGTGTGTGTGTTTGTTCTTTTGTTATTTATCTATTGATCTATTTACTTATTTTTTTTTCCTGTCTGTAAATTTCTTTTCTTTTTTTTTGTAGATGTTGCTGCTCTTTTTTTTTTTTGTTGTGACTTTTGTTTAGAGGACCCCTTTGAAAACGAGATGGTGCATCTCAAGGGGTTATTCCTCTATCAATAAATACATGTTAAATAAATACTAAAGATATATCTTTGTTTGAGTAGGTCGTGGACATGAGATCTGCAGGTAAACAGAACATTTGGTTTTAATTTACCAGCAGTTTTTCAGCTGTTTGCAGATCCACTATGCAGCACTGGGTGGTGGTAGAACTCCATGTCTCTGATCCTGAGCAGATGCTACCACAATAAAGGAGTAAAATGAGTAAAAATGGATCAGTTTAGACCTCTCATTATTGATTAAAGCAAGAAGAAAACAACACAAATAATTAAAATATTACTTTAATTTTATGTGTTACATGTCTTCTAATGCTTTTAATGATCCACAGGACAGTTAATTAGCTAATATGGAAGAAAGAAATCTGACTTGGTATCCACTATAGCTACAAATTGTACTGCCAACACAACTGTAGCAGCAAAAACCTTGTGTAGACTGAATTCACCTTGAGTGTATTAAAATGTTTTACTGACAAGAACAGAAATATGAAATCTCATCAAATATCACTTCAATATGCCATTTCAAAATAACAAAATGGTTCTTGAAGGGCATTAATTTCAAGTTCAGTGAAAGATGGATGCAGCTGAATGACTATGGAGATAGTTGGGACTGTGACTCAAGAAGGTCAAGAGGTAAAATTACAACATCTTTACTGCTGACGGCCAGAAAAACTGAGAGATGGAGTTATGAGGTGGAGAGGTTTGACAGACAGCTGAATATCAGGCTGTTCTGCAGTTAGAGGCAAAGATAAGATCCAAACTGTGGTGCGGCTGATTGCCCAACCAAAGGAAGGAAGTGTAACAACCTGAATCAGAGGCCAGATGCTCTCTATGATTCCCCCAACCCATTAATATAGATTTCCTTTTCACTGTCTTTTGCCAGAGGGGACATATCTGAGCAATATTACGTGTTAGTTGTGCATAATCTTTGGCTTCGTCTGACAGAGTCACAAGGAATAAATTTACTCTTAGTGAACTGTGGACAGAGAGTGCATGGAAGCACATCTCAGTGTGGCGAATGTTGTGGCAGCTGATAACAGTAAAGCCTCTTTCTCCTGGAGGACTGAATTATTACTTGAGTCAATAGCATGCAGAGGTGGAAGAAAACAGAATAGTATCTCTGGATTTGTCCACAAAAATATAGGTGTAGCTGTGTTAAGATGAAAGAAACCACATCAGATGGAAATATATCTACTTCTGAAAGCAGAAATAAGAAC
>NC_136631.1:9491936-9554436 GCF_933228915.1 Telmatherina bonti
CCGGAGAGATGGGGAAAACATGTAAACTCCACACAGAAAGGCCACTGTTGAAACTTCCTCCAGCCGAGGCTCAAACCAGCAACCCTCTTCCTGTGACGCCACAGTGCTAACCACTACTCCGCTGTGCAGGCCTAACACTAACTAAATAAAGCTATTCGCTAAATGCAACCTGGAAGGGGCAAAGCATCCTCCTAACATGTGTTTAATGTAACCAAGGCAACTATTCTTATGACCTTAAATTAAGGCTATAACTGCCTGAAAATCCTGATTAAAGCCTTTAATCAGGATTTTCAAGGCAGGGTGAAAGATCCATTGATAAGTGTTGGACATTAACTTGCATCATGAACACAATGTGATTAAAAGCCCTGTGTGTATGTAGAACAAAATCATTCCAACTAGTGTTTTCCACTAAATGTAGCGGCTAATATTATATAGAACATCCAATTCATATAAAAATTACCAGCAGTCTGTTCAGTAGAGTGGAAAGCATGACACACTGTGCTAAATGTTGTGCTCCAACACCAACAAATCTCTAAATCAGGGGTTTTCAACGTGCTTCGAGGTTTTTCAGTCCAAATTTTCCATTTATTTTGGCTTCAACACATCTGAATCAAATTTAATGGCTCTAACAGCCCATCAAGTTCTGCACCATGACTCTTTAATCTGAGTTAACTGTGTTGGAGCAAGTATACATGGAAAACCTGCTGGATTGCGTACCTTGTAGGACCAAGTTGAATACTTGCTCTAAACCATGTGCAACTTAAAATTTTGACTGGGTTCCACAAAAACAGGCCTGAAACCAACTTCCCTCTAATGGTCATGTTAGCACAAGAGCACAGTATAGAAGACATGTATTCTGTGGAGCACTATGCGCGAGTGTGTGGGCGTATACAGGTGTTAGTGCGTGCGTGTGTGGGCGCGGTTAGGTGTAAGTGCATGTGGGTGGCGCAAAGTTTTAAAAGGTACACTCTCACTTGGGGAAATGGTTTTTGGGAGAGGCAGCTGGGTAGCCGTAATTTTTGTTGAACGTTTTTCGCTTTTCTCCTTTGTAATTTGCTTTAGCCTTTTGTGTGTTTTCTTCAATATTATTCCGGTTTATTTTCTGTCAAGTCATCACAGCACGTTCTCTGTATATATAAAGCAACGCTGATCCCAATGAAAATAAACCATCTTAAAACGCAACTGGATCCAGCATATCTTTGGAAGGACGAAGCGCGTCACCAATATTACAGGACCCAACACCTCTCAGCGGCTATAGGAAAAGGAAGCCGCAACATTTGTCAACAAAAAAGGCATCTATGAAAAGCTTCACGCTGCGCACCTGCCAAAGGAACGGGCCAGTGGTAGGAGAAAAGGAGCAGCTAAGTGCGCAAAACGCAATTCATTCATCTGAATACAGGTAAGCCAAGCCTGTTTCATGATTTTGTGGATTACGCTGAAAGCAATCCTGCTGTTGATGCCGCCGAGCGTCTTATAAGGAATGAATGAATGAAGCGGACATTTTGCGCCAGAGGAAGCGCTACTTCCTTATGCCTGGCCGTGATTGAAACGGAATGGTGCGCAGCGCCGATGTTGTCTGGATATCAAGTTGTTGAATTGTGAAATCTGAATGTAAAAGGCATGAACCTCAAATATATCTCGGAACTTTGAATGTTGAGTAATGTGAAATGAAGTTTAATTAAAATGAGTCAAGCAAGCATGGGTTCAAACATGATGGAAAATGAAAGAGGGACAAGGGAAGTTAAACTCACCATAAAAGCTCTGGAAAACAAAATCGAACGACTACAAAATGAGCGTAAAACTGCTACCAATAAAATAAAAGCATTAATACCACAAATTAAATCTCAGATGAAATTAAAGGAAAATGGTACAGAAATTTCTCTGGGACTTGAAAACTTAAATGTACTGTGTGAAAAGGCCCACTCAGCACACAAGGAGCTGTTGCCATTACTTCCAGAGGAGGAAAAGGAAAAACAAAATGAATGGTTTTCCACCATTATGGAATATTCGGAGGCATTTACTGATGCAGTGAAAGACTGGCAAAAGGAGAATTTGCATAGAAATGCAGAACCACCACCACCACCAACTGCAAGCCCAGGCAGCGCTGACAAGCTGAAACCCTCTCATGAACCTGAAGCAGACATTCAAGTGGAACCTGAGGACAGTGTTTCAAATGTAGGGAGTAAAAGATCACATTACTCCTCCACAACCTCAAGATCCTCTGCACAATGGAAAGCGGAAGCAGAGCTGGCTGCATTAGAAGCAAAACAAAAACTGCTTGACGAAAAGCATGCACTTCAAGAGGAAGAAGAAAGACTACGAAAAAGAAAGGAGAAGTTTCAGTTGGACACTGAAATTGCTGAAAAAATGGCAACTCTAAATTTGCTAAAAGCCAGAAGCAGTATCGTCAGTGGAAGTCACAAATCAAGAGCTTCTGACGGGATGAACTCCTACCTGGAAAAGAAACAACATCCACAAAAGCCAAAACTTCTTAATGTGAAAGCATTAGAATTTATCCCATCGCTGTCCACAAAACCGAAGAGGAAAACCTGTGACAACGCACCTCCAACAGTAGAGCCATCTGTTCCTGCACTGACGCAGAATGGAAATGCATTTTGTGATGACAGCAATGGCATGTTTGATATAATGAGAAAGCAGAATGAAATAACATCACTTCTCATACAACAGCAATGCCTGTCTGCTCTTCCAAAAAGAGAAATCCCAGTATTTGATGGCGACCCTCTTAAGTTTTACTCTTTTATGAGAGCATTTGAATATGGAGTGGAATGTCATACAAATAACAACTATGATCGACTGTATTTTTTGGAACAATACACAAAAGGAAATGCAAAAGAGCTTGTGAGAAGTTGCCAATATATCGATGCACAAAGAGGATATTTCAAAGCAAAGGCGCTATTAAAGGAGCGTTACGGAAATGAGCAGAAGGTGGCATCGGCTTATATGGAAAGAGCATTGTCTTGGCCACAAATTAAACCAGAGGATGTGAAGGCTCTGTCGGAATACAGTCTCTTTCTCCGCAGCTGCTGTAATGCTATGGAGGACGTGCAATACCTACGTGATCTGGACACACCATCTAATATGCTGGACATTATAAAGAAATTGCCATACAGGATGAGAGAAAAATGGAGAAGTCATGCCTGCGACCTTCAGGAGAAATCAGACAGAAGAGCAAGGTTTATTGACATCACAGCCTTTGTTGAAAGGCAAGTGAAAATACTCACCAATCCAGTTTTTGGCAACATACACGATGCACCAACAATGCATAAAGGAGGAAGCAAACTCAAAGTCCAGCTCCGCCCTGGAATTAAAGGGACAAGTTTTGCCACAACTGTAGACCCTGTGGAAAGGAAATGTCTGTCTGAGAATAAGAGCAAAGATACTCACCAAACAAGGAGGCACATATGCCCCTGCTGTGAAGAAGGACATTCACTTGAAAAGTGTGTGAAGTTGGAAAGAATGGCTCTGTTAGGTTGACGTCAGGTTCGGAGAATTCACATGCGGACTCGGCTTGGAGTTTCGATAATAATTTATTTGCTTCTTTCAGATTCTTGATTCTTTCCCAGGTGGATGCGGAAACCAGGCTTAGTCGGCAGGCAGACAAGCGGGGAGGAAAACCTAGCGGATAGAGAGGCGGGCAGGCAGGCGGGCAGGCAGGCGGGCAGGCAGGCAGGACAACAATCGGGCAAACAGGCAGGATCTCTGACGGGAAAAAAACACACGGGTTATTGATCAGGACTACACACAGGAAAGAATCTTTCAGGCCGAGAGTTGTACCGCGGAACGTTCAACAATCTGGCGATGAACAGCAGGCCGGGCGGATCCTAAATAGTGCTGCAGCTGATTGCCAGAATGAGGATCAGGTGTTTAGGATGCCAGGCACGCCCACCAAGGAACAGGATCACAACAGGCTCACAAAGACAAGATGAGATTCTTAAAGGACAACGGATTCTGTTATAGCTGTCTGTGTAAAGGACACGTCAGTAAGGAATGCCGTTGAAGGATCTCTTGTTTCAAATGTGGCCTGAAACACCCAGCTGTTTTACACAGGGACAATGTGAGTAATGCTGATCAGACTGGGAGAAATGTCATGCAGTCTGTGGACAACACCCTGGTCTCGAGTGGTCTTACAGGGGCTGGAGAGCAGAACTGCAAACTTCCTATCGTGCCAGTCCAGGTCAAAGCAAAGAAGGGCAATAAAATTATCTGCACATATGCTTTCCTGGACCAAGGCAGCACAGCGGTATTCTGCACAGAGGACTTGTTGCATAAACTCCATCTCACTGGAAAAAGGACCAACATTCTCCTGAGAACCATGGGTCAGGAAAGAGTGGTGAACAGCAATGTGGTCCCTGAGTTAGAGGTAGCAGCACTTAATTGTGACAACTTTATTGACTTGCCGAGAGCCTACACACAGAAGTCAATGCCAGTATATCAGAGCAACATACCTACAGAAAAGGATGTGAGAATGTGGCCACACTTAAAACACGTCACCTTACCTCAGATTGATGCAGGAATTGATCTGCTCATAGGAACCAATATTCCTAAAGCCATGGAGCCATTGGAGGTGATCCACAGTGTGAATGATGGACCTTATGCCATAAGGACTGTACTGGGCTGGACAGTGAATGGACCACTGGCAGGAGGAGGCAGTGGGCAGGCTATTGACTGTGAGTCAGTGACAGTAAACAGAGTCTCCGTCATACATCTGGATGAGCTGTGGAAACAACAGTTCAAGAATGATTTTCCTGAAACTGCCATGGATGAGCAGCCAGGTCTGTCCAAAGAGGATCAACGGTTCCTGGAATTAGTGAATACGTCTGTAAAGCATCTGGATGGTCACTATCAGATCGGTCTGCCTTTCAGAGAGCCAGAGGTCATTATGCCTAACAATAGGAAAGTGGTGGAACAGAGGTTGCACTACCTGAAAAGGAGGTTTCAGAAAGACTCACTGTTTCACTCAGAGTATACCACCTTCATGAACGACCTACTTGCGAGGGGCTATGCTGAGAGGGTGCCTGAGAAAGAGTTGAATTGTTGCGACGGCAAAGTCTGGTACATACCACACCATGGCGTCCATCATCCAACTAAAGGGAAGCTGAGAGTGGTGTTTGATTGTGGTGCCAGCTTTAAAGGGAAATCACTCAATGATCAGCTACTTCAAGGCCCTGATCTAACTAGCTCACTGATAGGAGTTGTTACTCGATTCAGAAAGGAGCCTGTCATTATCATGGCAGACATCGAGTCCATGTTCCATCAGGTGCGAGTCCCTGCAGAGGATGCTGACCTCCTGAGGTTCCTGTGGTGGCCGCAGGGGGAGCTAGACCAAAAGCCAGTCGAGTTCAGGATGAAGGTACACCTATTTGGTGCAACCTCATCCCCTGCCTGTGCCAATTTCGCACTGAAGAAATGTGCCGAGGATTTTGGACACCTGTTTAAGGAGGAGACGGTTAATAAAATCCTGCATTGTTTCTATGTGGATGATTGGCTTGCATCTGTGTGTACTGAGGAGGAAGCAGTCACTTTGTACAGGGAACTTGTGGCTCTGTGTAAAAGGGGTGGATTTTGCCTTACGAAGTGGCTAAGCAACAGGCCAAAAGTTCTAGAGCATATTCCAGAAATGAACAGAGCTAAAGGAGTCATGAATTTGGATTTCGAGCAGCCATCCTTGCCTGTAGAGAGAGTGTTGGGTGTGGAATGGTGCATTCAATCTGACATGTTCAAATTCAAGATTGTGCTCCAGGAAAGGCCATTCACCCGCAGAGGGATTCTTTCAACACTGAGCTCTATTTACAATCCTTTGGGGATGTTGAGTCCTGTTGTACTGGTTGCTAAATTAATCTTAAGGGACCTGTGTAGAAAAGCACTTGGCTGGGACGAGCCTATACCTGAAGAAGTCTCCAAAAGGTGGACTGACTGGATACAAGGTCTTCATCTGTTGGACAACTTTAGGCTAAACAGATGCCTTAAACCTGTGGATTTTGGAGATGTAATAACAGCTCAATTACACCATTTTTGTGATGCCAGCCAAGATGGGTACGGTTCAGTAACCTATCTGCTGCTGCAAAACAAGCACCACCAGAGTCACATTGCCTTTATCATGGGGAAGTCACGTGTGGCTCCAATGAAAGCAGTTACCATCCCCAGAATGGAGCTTGTAGCAGCCACAATGGCCAGTCGCATGGACACTTTGTGGAGAAAGGAACTACACATCAACTTACAAGACTCTGTATTTTGGACAGACAGTGAATCAGTGTTAAAGTACATCAGGAACAAGACAACCAGGTTCAAAGTGTTTGTGGCAAACAGAGTGGCTGAGATTCTAAAATCTTCTCGTCAGGATCAGTGGAGATATGTGGACACAGGGTCAAACCCAGCAGATGCTGCCTCCTGTGGGGTTAAGGTGGAGAATTTCCTTAAGGATACAGCCTGGGTGTCAGCACCTCACTTTTTAGGCCTGCCAGAGAGTGAGTGGCCTGCGAATCCTGAGGCAGGTGAGCAGATCTCGCTGAATGATCCTGAAGTAAAAAACATCATCTCAGTGAATGCTGTGAAGACTGAGGAAGATCCAACTACTCACCTGATCCATTACTTTTCCTCCTGGACTCGTTTGAGAAAGTCTGTGGCGTGGATGCTAAGGTATAAAAAATGGCTGTTGTACCGTTACAAGAAAAGAAAGGAGCTGCAAACAAGCTCCCGCCTCACCGTGGAAGATCTTGAAGAAGCTGAGCTTGCAATAATAAAGTTTTCCCAGAAGAGATGTTTCCCAGAGGAGATCGAGAGTCTGGAGAAAGGGGAGAATGTTAAGAGAAGCAGTCGTCTGTTTGCATTATGTCCAACATTTGAAGATGGCATCCTGCGAGTAGGAGGCAGACTCAGTAGATCATCGATGCCAGCAGAGTCAAAACACCCTGTCATTCTGGCTAAAGAGCTCCACATCTCCATCCTCCTGCTCCGCCACATTCACCAGGAAGTTGGGCATGGAGGGAGAAATCATATGCTTTCCAAGCTCTGCGAGAAGTATTGGATTACTGGAGCGAGTACCGCAATTAAAGGTGTTTTGTCGAGATGCACCATCTGCAGAAGACAAAATGTTTCCCCTGTTTGCCAGCAGATGGCAGATTTGCCAAAAGACAGAATACAACCAGACCAGCCACCATTCACCTGCGTGGGAGTGGATTACTTCGGCCCATTTGAGGTGAAAAGCAGGAGGAGTATCGTAAAACGGTATGGTGTACTGTTCACCTGCCTCGCATCAAGGGCTGTCCACATCGAAGTAGCATCATTGTTGGACACGGATTCCTTTATTAATGCTCTCAGGCGCTTCATTGCCAGGAGGGGACAGGTGAAGGAACTGCGTTCTGATAATGGCACGAACTTTATTGGAGCTGAAAGGGAGCTAAAGATGGCAATTGAACAATGGAATCAGATGCAGATTAATAACTTGCTGCTACAGAAGGGCATCAAGTGGACTTTCAACCCACCAACAGGATCCCATCATGGAGGAGCGTGGGAAAGGCTCATTCGATCCGTGAGGAAAGTGCTCAATTCGACTTTAAAAGTACAACATTTGGACGAGGAAGGTCTTCAAACTGTGCTGTGTGAAGTTGAAGCCATTGTGAACAGCAGGCCAATCACAAAAGCATCCACAGATCCAAATGACCTGGAGGCTTTAACACCTAATCACCTGCTGCTGCAAAATAACTTACCTTCATTACCACCAGGAGTATTCCAGCCAACCGATGTTTATGCTAAGAGGAGATGGAGACAAGTTCAGTATATGTCAGACCTTTTTTGGAAACGGTGGACTAAAGAATACTTGCCTCTGATGCAGGAGCGCCAGCGTTGGGCTGGAGTCAAGCGGAATCTCATTCCTGGAGATGTTGTGATCATTGTGGACAGCACAGCTCCTCGAAACTCTTGGATTATGGGACGAGTGTTGGAGACTTTTCCTGATAAAAGGGGATTGGTCCGCCAGGTCCGGGTTAAAACCAAGACTAGCTGTTTGGACCGACCTATTACCAAGGTGTCTGTTGATGGAGGCAGATAGCGCATAAGGACCCACCTGGTCCTCTGGAAAATTGGTGACTTTGTTTTTGCTGTTTTTTGGACCGGCGTGACCATCTATTGACTGAAGTGACTTTGAGCCTATTGGTCAAAATGGTGACCAGAAGAAAGAAAATTGCTATGTTGTATTTTCATAGACTGTGATACTCTCATGCCATTTATATATGTGTGTATATATATATATATATGTATGTATGTATGTGTATATATATATATATGTATTTGGATTGGTTATGTGATAACTATGTCTTCTAATTCCATGTTTGTTGAATTATTGTAGAAATCAATAATTAGGGGCTGGTGTATAGAAGACATGTATTCTGTGGAGCACTATGCGCGAGTGTGTGGGCGTATACAGGTGTTAGTGCGTGCGTGTGTGGGCGCGGTTAGGTGTAAGTGCATGTGGGTGGCGCAAAGTTTTAAAAGGTACACTCTCACTTGGGGAAATGGTTTTTGGGAGAGGCAGCTGGGTAGCCGTAATTTTTGCTGAACGTTTTTCGTTTTTCGCTTTTCTCCTTTGTAATTTGCTTTAGCCTTTTGTGTGTTTTCTTCAATATTATTCCGGTTTATTTTCTGTCAAGTCATCACAGCACGTTCTCTGTATATATAAAGCAACGCTGATCCCAATGAAAATAAACCATCTTAAAACGCAACTGGATCCAGCATATCTTTGGAAGGACGAAGCGCGTCACCAATATTACAGGACCCAACACCTCTCAGCGGCTATAGGAAAAGGAAGCCGCAACACACAATATTTACAGTACTGCTGCAGTGGGAACAAAGTATGAAGAGGCTGACTTAGGTGGGAAGATGGCTCATTTTTGCAGATGTGGGTATTTTTGTCAAATATCTCTGCTTAGCCGCAAAGAATCCGCAAAGAATCCGTGTTTTGTGACAGTTTCTTGTCCAGCAGGTTTGATGCACCCATGTCAAAATAAATGAAGAAGATAGTCGAGGAATGAGGTGGGGAAAGAGGAGGGAAAACTTAGCAGAAGTAAGACGGAGTTGGGTGAAAAGGGAAGGATGAAAGTCAAAAGAAACTGCCAGCTGCCTGAGAAACAGAAGTGACGTCAAACTCAAAAAACAAAACTCCTGTCAGGTGTCTGAAGTGAACTATCTGCTGTGCCAGGAAGTCTGCTTTCCTCTAAGTTTAGACAAGAGACGCCGCTGCCGAAGGGATCAGTATGACACACATCAATAAAGCTTTAGTGTCAGCTTTCAAGTCTATTTAAATCTGACATGTATCCAGACAAAATATCTCAACCTGCTGTACAGAGAACAGGAAGTTAGAGGAAAAATCCACTCATTGAAGAGATCGGTTCTCTGATCTGTGATATTCAAATCATTCAAGGTGACATGTTGCACTCACTGCTTCTTCCCTTCTCACAAACCACCGAGTTTTTCTCTGCAGTTTTCCCAGAATCTTGTCAAAAACAAAAGTTCATCTTTTGTTAAACTATATATAAGCGGATGCTAACTTGTGCATAGAAATATTAAACTTTTAATTCATCCTCAGTCAAATCCTCCCTTTAACAATCACGCACAGATAAAAAACAAAAACAAAAACACATCATGGAAGAAGAAAATGCACGAATTCAGTTCTTATTTAGTCTCTTTTTATAGTTTTGTTGAAAATAACTGTTGTTGCACATGAGATCGCCCTCTTTATTCTCTTGGTTGTTTCAGAGAGAATCAGTTTAACTGTTATAATAAAAAAGAAAAGAAATTAGCTCAGTTTTTCAAATCCTTTGAAGCACTGAAAGCACGGTCATTGATCCACAAAATAGGTAAGAAAGTGAGTGATGCACGTGTGAACTGCTGCTGGATATTCCTGCATTTTTTTTTTGCAGATTTATTTTATCCCTGAGGTGTTGCTGTTTCCTGAAAATGCACCTTTCTGCGAAAGTGTGAACAACCACTGAAAATGTGAATAATCTTTCAACAATACAGAAGCTGAAACTCCTCACCAACAATACTCAGAGCTGAAGAAACATCAAGTATGAATGAAAAGTTTTAATGCCATAAGACCGAGATTTAAACTTTCTAACCATACAGCAGCACGACACTGGTTCCTCTGATCCATCCCTTGCAGATAATTTCTATTAAAAATAAATATTTTGACTGCCATAGGCTGAACAATCAACCTACAGCATGCGCATGTCGGTGAGGGGAAGTGAAGGTGGCTAAATCAACATTTTATAATGATGTCTCTGTATCCTACATGACAGCTTTACTGATCATTTAAAAAAATGAAGCACGGAGCAGTGCTGAAACTCAGAAAAATGCATGATCTCAGATTTGGTAGCAGCTTTTATTAATGAATTTACAACCATCTAAAGCTCAACCTTAAAGCTACTGGGCAGAGAAGTACATTTTTTTTTTTAATCTGAGGTCTTTATTTGGCCTTTTAACAAACTCATTTTTTAAGAACAATTTATTTTTTGGTGATTTCACCATTTATTACCATGTGGTATGTCTAAATTATAGAAGCGTAAAATGACAGTTTTTTTCCTGCTTTATTTCAAAATGAATTTTTCTGTATTTTTATATACAGTGGATATCATTATGATTACACAAATAAACTGCAAAACTGGTTTTGTTCTTGTTCTGTTGCTGTCCATGTGGTTTCATAGTGTTTTTTTTTTTTATCTATCATTTTTGAGTTCTACCTCATTTCCTGTTTTATTTTGCATTTTTTTCCCATCTATTTCCCAACTTCTGGTCAATAATCGCAACACCTGTTTCATGTTTTATAATTAGTCTCTTCTTATATATTCGCCAGGTTTTCTTTTATTCGTTCATAGTTTGTTGAGCATGTTAGTGGTGCTGTTTAGGCTTCACTTGTGTGTTTTGTTTTATTTAACCTCCATACTACCATCATCTGCCTCCAGTGTTTTGGTGATGCATTTGGGTCTCTCTTTGTCATCTCCTGCTTCAATGTTTCTTCACAATGTTGAAGATAAAATAACCTGTAACTGTAAAAATACATAAAATTTTGAATTTTAAAAAAGCAAATATGATCTCATTTCATGTAAAAAGACAAATTAATTTTCACTGCTCCCTGGGTGCCAAGATGCTGGTATTTATGTGTAATTTTTTTGTTATTACACAATCAATCATCTTTCATTTAACATTGAAAAGATGAAATGCAGCTAATAGAACTAATGGAAACATAAAGATATGAACTGTATCTTATAATTTCACTAGAATTTTTCCATTTGTATTTTTTTCCTTTGTAAATTTGCATTATTTTCCTGTGCTGCAGCTTTTTTATTTAATAGTTTATCATGAGCTGATTACAGTTTTAAACCAAGATAAACAGTTGGTATTAATTTATTGCTCATTAAAACACGGTAGAAATGATAATGCTGACTAGAGGGATAAAGAACCAACATTTCGCACATATAAAACTCTCATGGCTCACAAAATGAAACAACTCTGGTGACACTGCAGTTATGTAACTATTATTTATTCTGTCGCTTAATGCCATTTGTTTGAATAGGCGTCATCTAATCTGTTTGTTTTGCTTATTGCTAGAAACAAACAGTATAATTTTCCCAGTGGGGGCTGCATTATTAGTCTGCAGAGGTGTCAGGACAGTTTTATGTGAAACACTGGCTCTAATTGGTTGTTTGAGGTGTTTTATTAATCTTTTTATTTATTCAATCTTAACATATCCAAATACCCAGAATAAGATTGACAATTTCAAAGTAATTAGTGCACTAAATGTTAAATGAAATCACAATCATGGTGCAAAATGTGTTCAAGCTAATGAGTAAATGATACATATCTAAATATCTCATTATGTCAACAGGATCTTATTACATCTCCTAACCTAAACCATATATACGGATATATTTAGTAAAGGACTAAATGTTTCCTTCCTGATATGATGGCAGATAAACAAATGCTGCCTTTTATATGAGTCCATATACTGTAATAGAACATAATTATGTGTTTTATGAATTAGCAAAAGACTTTTTTAGACTGTAGGGAAAAAAACCTCAACTTTATACATTTCTGTTTATTTTTTAAGTGCTCCATCATTCTTGTGTTAAATAAAAGAAAACACTAATCATGAACTTGGGCTTTGCTCTGTTGCTTCTTGATATTTTTCCATGATTCAGCTCAGAACTGTCCCCAGCCTCGGGTGCTGCAGCGGTTAGAGAGCCACAGGAAGTTTTGTTAATTAATAATAATTCATTTTTATTTTAAAAGCCTGGCTTTCCTCAGGCTTGCTGTAGAAAGATACCAGACTCCTTTTTTTGTCATGACTTTCCAACAACACCTTTTAGCAATAGTTCTTGTCCATTGGCAGCTGGGTTGAAACTGGTTTAAATTGGTGGTGTCAGCAAGATGGCAGCCTTGCTGACACCATCAGAAACTGTGGTGCTAATGAGATGTAGCGCGATCCTACCTCCTTGTTTCACACCATTTAGGTCAGAAAATTCTTGTATGGCTCAGACTTTTTATTGCAGCTCTTTGTGGACTTCATGTATATGTGAAATAGGTGCTCTTTCAGTGAAATGACATGAGTCATTACGACAAACGGTAACGTAATGAACAGACTATTTTATATACTATGTATATGTATATATATGTATATATATATATGTGTGTGTGTGTGTATATGTATGTATGTATGTATGTATGTATATCTATGTATATGTATGTATGTGTGTGTGTGTGTGTGGGTGTGTGTGTGTGTGTATGTATATATGTATATATATACTGTATGTGCGAGTGTATATACATATATATGTAGGTGGGTATGTATGTGCATATACGTGTATGCATTGATCTCTTTTTGTTTTTTATGTTCTCTTTTCTGTTCTCTTTCTGCCCCTTTCCTGTCCTTTCCGGTCAGGTCCAGCAGCATAAACTCTGTAATACAAACTATTATCCAAAGCAAATAGAAAAATAAAATAAGAATCAAGAAATACAAGGGGATCATTACATCTATAAAAGTTCCCCTTGGCAGAATAAATTTGCTCAGCAGAACACAGCATCCAGAACATCAGTCTGCTTGCTTAAATGCTGGACAAGACCAAAAAAAATTTTAAAAAAAGACTATTTTTTACTGCGATGCTTTTGACTTACTGCAGGTTGTTCTTACTGAATCTGTCTTCACTGTTACAGCCACAATAATATAAGATTCAGTGTCTTGTGAAGATGTCAACATCACAAGCAGTATTAAGTGGGAACTTTTAAGCCTTCCAACTCGCTCATTCCTATTGGACGTTTACATTAGATCTCACCTGTGCACTAAAAAACACGAGTCTACTTTCAGTGTTTGTATGTGGTATTGTTCTTGGCCAAAACAAAAAGTGTTGGTTGTTGTTAAAGACGCATTAAGTAACTTTTTGAGCTAAAACTCCATGTCCGGTACTTATTCGATGACACAGAGACATCTATCATGTGCATTTCTACAGACACTGCAACCAAGCAGTGTGTCAAGGCTGAGAATCCGCACTATAACAAAAATTCACATCTGGGACGCAACCTGACGTTTGGCTGACGTTTGGGTATAATAAGGAACTGGCGGTTTTGAGCACACAACATCGCTGATTCAGCAAAGAAACTCAATAAGATTAAAAGAGAGAAACCGACAAACAAGAGTCATCATAAGATTGTCTTTTGCTGGCTGGAGAGAGCCAACAGGTCAGGTAGGATGCAAGATGTTGAATTAGCCATCAACAGGGGGCGCATGGAAGGAAAATGGCAAAAGCTCTGGAGTGTGTCTTTAACCTTCAACACACTGCTGGCTCATTCATGCCAAGCCAAGCCAAGCCAACTTTATTTATAAAGCACTTTTTGACAGCTGCTGCTGAACAAAGTGCCAAACACAACATAATTAACATATTAAAACATAAAAGCAATAAAACTGAAAACAATAAAACAAATAAATTTAAAACCATAAAATATAAAACAATGAAACAAATAAAAGCAATAAAAGCAATAAAAGCAATAAAAGCAAACTCATTCTGGGTATAATGCCAGTGAAAATAGAAATGTGCCCGATTTGCGCCCGATTTTTGGAAGCGCTTGACAGCTGCCCTTAAATACAGAAACACAGTTCACTGTTGGTGAACTAGCAGGGCCACATTTAGAAGACAATGATGTGTCTGAAGGGGAATGTTTGAGCTGTTCTTCATCAAAGAGATCATCGCTCTGTTTGTCCGCGAGACTAATCGGTATGCAGACCAAGATGCAAAGGGGGACAGAGCAGGACGATCGAGTTGTGTTGCTCACTTTGAATTTCAAGGTAGAATGACCTCTGATTTTCACCAGTAAAAAGTTCCAAAGAAAAACTGTAAATAAAATTGTGTTTGTGAGTGTTTATTTTTCTAGAAATATATGCAAAAGATAATGAAAAAGACACTATGAACATATTTTTTCATTCTTTATTACAACAATAAACAAGACAGATATGTGTTTTTAAAACAGGAAGGCATGAAATTTTTCAGTCTGTGAAAAAAAATGCAGTTTTATAAGGAAAAAAACGTAATTTTTTATGCAATGTGATGAAGGTTAAAGTTTTTGAGCTGAGCTAATCACACTTAAGCCAGTGGTGGGCAACTCCGGTCCTCCAGGGCTGCAGTCCTGCGAGTCTCCCAGCTGCAACACACCTCTGACCCTCATACTGGACAGATTCTGGTGAAAACCACTTTAGATTTTCACACCAAAATAAAAACATAAATCCTCAAGGTTGAACACATTCATTCTTATTGCATATTTCAGCTTTGGTCAATCAATAAGCAGGATTTTTTTTCTTCCTTTGTTGATTAGCAGTTGTTTTCAGACAATAAATACCTCCTTGCATGTTGCTGCTGTAACATGGTCAAGGTAGTTTGGTTTACCTCAGTCAGGTCCGATCCAACTTTATTTATAAAGAACTTTAAAACAACACAGTTGACCAAAGCACTGCACGCAATCCCAGGCTCAACAACATTATACCACGGAATAAAAATTATATTATAAAAAACAATAAAATTCCTAGAGTAACTTGAGTACAGTGCAGTGTGAAAGCAAACCGAACCAAACGAAGATGCAAAAATTTCCTGAATTCCCCTTCTATGTGACTATCCAAGTGAGAATGTACCCCAAAGTTCTCAAGCAGAAAGACTAGGTGCTCTTTCTGGGTTAGGAGTGAATCTTCGCCTCAGCTGAAGGTTAGCTATCTTGGGATCTTGTTCATGAGTGATGGTAGGATGACCATGGTGATAGACCAATAGATTGAGGACGGCATTGTACCATGCTGTTGTGGTGAAGAGAGAGCTGAGCTGAAATGTAAAATCCTTGTATTATCACAAGATTTGGGTAGTGGCCAAAAGAATGAGATTGCAGATAAATGGTTGAAATGAGCTTCCCTTAGAGGGCTAGGTCATATATCTGGATGGAGCTTTGTGTGGAGCCACTGCTACTTGAAAGGAGTGAGCTGGTGTGGTCCAGACGTATAATGAGGATATCTACTGGTAACCTTCCCTATGGGAGGATTTCCAGTCATGCCTTACATAGAATCCACTGTAAGGAATAAATATCGTTTTTGGCCTGGAAATGCCTTGGGAAGATGATGTTTGAGTCTCCCCTCTGAAACTGAACAAATGTACTCAATAGTTTTCCATTTAACTCATTTAGAACTTCAGAAAATACCAGAACATTTGGTTCTTAGACTGTTGTTCATTTACTGTGCAGAAAACAAACCTGTTGAACTGCTGAATTGTCTCCTGCTTCTGGATAAAGATCTAATTATGCGAACACCTAAAAGAGACATCGGTAAAATATGCTCATACAAGAAACATTTCACAATAAAAGCCTAAAACACAGAGAAGGATTTATGAATGTGATGGAGGCGTTAAAGTGTGATTTTTACTCTTCTAGATTAGATTTATAGATCTGATTTCAATGTCTTTTTCAGACTGGTATGTTGTAGTCTTGGCTGCGTATGCTTATGAGACAGTGTTACCTCTCAGACCATTGTTGTATCCTCTCTTATATAGTACTAAGATTACTGAGGGAAAGCCCAGTGTGAAAAGAGGCAGATTCTGCAGGAAAAGAAGGGGGTGGATTGGAGTAAAGAAATCTGAAATCTGACTGTGTCTCTGTACTGTTTTGACCAACACACACTAAACATTTTATTATGACCTCTGGAAATTGTTTAAATATGTAAAATAATGGCATAATATTTCTCCTATGAACTGGAGGTTTTCTGTGCCTCTAAAGTTTCGACTCTTACAGAAAGTAACATATCAATCCCCCCATTTCTACTTTATCTATCTGTCCATCTTTACTATTACTCTCAAAATGGTAAAAATTGGTTTCCCAGCAGCTGCCAACCCCCAACAGAGCCTTTCAGTTTGAAGCCCAAAGAGTCAAGCATCCGTCTCTGGAGATCTGGTTTTGTTCTTTTTTTCTCCTCCTGTCTCCATTTCAGTCCCTCTGCACGTCCTCCTTTCTTTTGTCTATCCGCTGCCATTTTCCTTGTTGTGAGATGACCAAGGTGGAGCAAAGGTCAGAAAATACCTGGAGAGCAGTGGGAGAGCAATAATGACTCTGTGTGTGTCTGTGTGTTCGTCTTCCCCAGAGACAAACTCAAGAAACCTATTAGAAATAGCTTTTACTGCCCTCTGCTACCTTTCTCCCTATGAAACACACACACACACACACACACACACACACACACACACACACACACACACACACACACACACACACACACACACAGGCACACACACAGGCACACACACTTGCTTCCAGGTACACAATCAAGTCTTCATATTTCTTTTCTTATAAGGATAATAAACATGCCTAACTTTTAATCAGCCTAACTGTTTATCATGATCCTGTTAGGAAGACAAAATGACTTTCATCGCTTGTCAGTGAAAGAAGATTCTCTTACCGTCGTTTGGCAGACAAATTTATCCAAAGCGACTTACATGTGATAAGTGTTACAGGAATGGGTTGTACTCATTCGTGCATTATACTCCCTTCCCAGGTGTTCCTTAGTGTGCTGATGTGTGGCAGCCTCCTCCTGCCAATCAGGCCTGGGAGCGGCCTTTAAAAGACCTCAGGATCTGTGCGTCTGGACCTTTTGGCCACTTGCCATTCACACCATGTCTGTATTGTGCATCAGCTTAGTGACATTGTGGGTTATCGGTTGGTTATTGTTGTTTGGTATAATCCTGAGCATTTTTCCAGATTGGCCTTGTAGGGGAGAGCTGCCATTTTGTTTTGTCATATAGGGTCCTTTTCTCTTGTTTATGTTACTGTAGGTTAGATGTAGGTTTGTAGTTTGTTTTGTTTGGTGGGTAGGTAAGTTGTCCTTTTGTTTTGTAGGAAGGGGTGTTTTGTTTGTTATGTTGGCCTCGGCTCTCCCTGACGCAAAAGGCCGTCTGGTGTTTGAATCTGTGACTGTGAAGCTGTTTGTGAAGAGTGAATAAATGTGCCCAACTCTGGATTTTTTTCCTGCGTTTTCATCTGAGGTTGCTTCTTTAGGTGTTACTCCTTCTTAGGGACGTAACATAAGTGATCAATTAACCGCAACAATTAACCCAACAGTCTGTCTGGAGTACCTGAAGAGAACCCAAGCATACACAGGAGAACATGCAAACTACACAAAGAAAGGCGACTGTTTAAACACCTCCCCCATCTGAGGTTCGAACCAGCAACCCTCCTGCTGTGAGGCCAAAGTGCTAACCAAAACACTGACGTTTTTTTCTTATTTTGTGTCTTGTCCAGCATTTAAGGAAGCAGAATGATGGTCTGGATGCTGTGTTCTGCTGAGCAAATTTACTCTGCCAAGGGGAACATTACTGGCATGATGATCCACTTGATTTTCTGGATTTTTATTTCATTTCTCAATTTATTTTGCATAATAGTAATACAAAGTTTCTACTGCTGTACCAGACTGGATAGGATAGAGAAGAGACAGAAAAACAAAGGGAAAGAGAAAGAAAATGCCCATGAAGAAAGAGGAAAAGAGAGAGATAAAGAGAAATAACAGACATTCATATACATTTGCATATGCATCCATACGCATTCGCCTATATAAACACATGTACATACAAATACACACACATGTACATAAACATGCCAACTTTAGATTCATATTCCCCCTGCGGAGGACTAGGCTATCAACTGTCTGGAGCACCAAAAACTATCAGGCTAAATATAAATGAGAGACAAAGAAAACTAAGTGCTGTTAGTGAATAAACCTGCAGGACGACTCAGTGACCGTGTCACATGCAGAACATACAGAGTGGAACGTGTTCAGAGAAGAGTGATCATGCCAAAGTGACCCCGCCCACACAAAGGCAAGAGGCAGACCAGGAGAACCTCGAGACCCAGGTAGCTGACAGGCACCCCCAAGCACAGACCCCAACCGCCCCACTCTGGAGCCAGCCATGCACCTACCCAGGAGCCGGCGGAGGGGAACCCTAGCCGGAGTCCCCCGCAATACACTGTCATTTTTTAAAAGACTAAAATGCTCTATGTGTGTGTTCTTTAAAAATATGGTATTATCTTTTTTATCTTGGAGTCAGAATCTGTAATAAAGATTGAATCTAAGTTGGACCTAAAGCCAGTTAATGAAGCTGAAAGGAAGAGGAAGGACCATAGCACATTTATTCTGCCAGACAAGTTTATGCTCTGTATCTGAACAGCTTTGGTTACAGAAACATGTAGAGAAAACATTGTTTTCTGGAAGGATCATAAGACTACAGAGGCCCAAGAAGTGAGTCTGAGGTTTTGCACAACAGACAGGTACTCCAGGCTCTCTGTGATGTCTGCTCTGTGGCTGCCCACTCTCTCTCTCTTCTGTTGTTCCTTAAACCACAACAGTGCTGAGAGAGGAGATTACAATAGTTGGTGAGAGCGTGAATGAAAACGAATCTGATGTAAACATATTTGAGGATGAGATAGAGTAAAATATCAGACGTTGTTGATATTCTGGTCAGATGCATCAACTCTCAAAAAGAGGTCATATCAGGTAAAAGGACAAACTTTGAAGATAATTGATAAAATCTGTAAATGTAAAGCCAGTAAAGGCGGGTGAAAAACCGTCTCTTCTCTTTGTTCCTGTGAAAACACAGAAAGAGTTTGTATCAGAGTCAGAATCAGCTTTATTTGTCAATGGGTACAGTACATGGTGTTTTTTAATTCGGAATTAAATAATTCGGGATTAATTTAATTCTCTTAGGAGTTTACATGAAGATAATAATTCTGAATGAACGTTTACATGAAACACGTCCACCCTTAATTCCTGTTTAGAGCGGTGGGTTGGGAAGGGTTCTGATTAGACAGAGGGTGCACATGACGTATACCGGAAACAAAACAAAGTTGGCTCCCTGCTTCTCGTCTTTTCAGTCGTAACTTGTAAAAACTACGTAATAAGTACAAGTTTCACCGCTATTTTGATTATAAATTTGAAGTACCAGCTCAACACGAGCATACTACTTCACTTTTTGTTGCAACTGAAAAGAAGAAGAAAGATAGACCACCGAACACGGGAGGCAAAACAACACGAGGTAAAACATCGGGACAGGACAAGGTAACGAGCATGCTCAGAACAACCGGAATAACTTAGAGCGGAATGAAGGTTTACATGACAGAGGAATTAAATAGTTCGGAATTAAAATGCAAATAAAGCAGCCACTTACTTCGGAATTAAGTTTAATTCCAAATAGAAATCTAGAAATAGAAATCTCTGAAAAGAAGAAGAAAGACAGACAACTGAACATAAGAGGCAAAACAACGCGCATCATCGGGACAGGACAAGGTAACGAGCATGCGCAGAACGACCGGAATTACAATTAGTAAGTAATTTTACAATTAGTTGTACAACAGTCGTCCAGTCGGGACAAGATAAAAGCATAGATGGCTTGTCAGGAGGGGGAAAGGAAAGACCTGCCTCAGTTGTGCAAAACAGGATTGGAACACTGAAGTTACTTGTGTGTCAAAAGAAATCTCACAATTAGAATTATGTATGATGATGACAGTGTTGACTGTGTTGACCATCTCTTCGATTTGAAGATTACGTGTGAATAATTTGCCTTCCCATTTTTGGGATGGGGTATGTTTCTGTCATAATCTCCAGTAAACACTTCAGGAATCCAGAGAGCAAATTGTTTGGATTAAATCTGTTGCAGTTTTAATTCTGCTGCTGCTGTAACCCAAACAATGTAGCACGCAAGCTCTGGAAACCCTCCCTGAATCCCTTTTGGTTAACTGCTAATGAGACAAGACCTGAAATGACCTAAAAACCTTGGTATATGATGACTAAAGTGTAGCATTGTCTTATTTTTTCTTCAAGACTGCAGCCAATGAGAGTGCATTAATAATCAACCAGACAAATACAAGTGAGACTACAACAATTAAGTCCATTATTATTATTAACACATAATATATTTGTGTCATGAGTGTCTTGTTAATGGGTTCCCATCTTTTCTGGAAAATATGAGAGTCAGAGCAAAATCAGCAAATGGGTATGCCACATAAAAAATTCAGTTTTAAACTGAGAAATGATGCGATTCTCATGTCTACAACACTTTAAACAAGCCAACAGAACAGTGCTTTCTATCATATAAATTTAATATGTTTCCCTTTTTCTTCCTGTGCAGAGAGAAACAACGATCTCACGCCCTTGAAAAGAACCCAGAGAGCAGCAGAAGTCTGTGGCAAAACAGTACCAATTTAGCAGCGATGCAATTTAAGGTTACTTATTTTCTGAAAAGGAATACAGTTGTGCTCATATGTATTCATCCCCTTTCATTAATGAAAAGGCTGAATTTACAACAGTCACTCAAATAACTGGAGACTTAAAAAAGTACCAATAACTCAAAATTCGCAAAAATATAATTTAGTAATATAAGACACAGTTTTTTAATTTAATTTCGGTTAAGAAAGAATAAAAAAACAAACAAACAAATTGGTCTTGGACAAATTCGAGCACTTTTCTGTTGAACAGTGGGACAAAATACCTGTCAATAGGTGCAGAAGTCTGACTGAGAGGAACAGAAAACACCTGACTGGAGCGGAAACATTAAAGGATTGTTCACCAAATATTAGTTTATGAGTGATGTAATATGTAATAAATAATCTTTTTTGTTTCAATGTTTCTATTGAACCAGAATTAGAAAAATAATGTAAGGATTTTCATAAAATTTTGATTCATTATTGCTTTCGTCAATTTCAGCTTATTTTACAGGCAGCTGTTTTTTTCCTTCTTTAATGGAAGGGTATGAAAAAATATGAGCACAACTGTATCTAAATGGGAGAAAGACTCCGCTGCTTTCTTGCTCTGATGAAGGGTCCTTCCCTATAAATCAGGAGATTTTTGGTGAATTTTAGCTGCTTTCCATTTCAGTCGCGCCTGGTGGAAAACAAGGTGAGCTCCAAAGTGTTTGAATCATTAAAGGAAAAGTAAAGGACATCATATGAAGGGTGCAAAAGTCATAGTTCTGAGGTTTTGTTATACAGCTGCTTCAGGCTAGTTTTTACTTTAAACTGTTAATTAAAACCAAAGTTATTTTGGTGATCTGGAGCTTTTTCAACAATCTGTTTTAAATTTAGGTTTGGAATATGTGCAGACACAGATCTGCTAATGGTTTAACTATAATTTTATAACTCTTCTATTAAATAATACCAAAGTCTAATATCAATTTACATAGAAACAGCAAAGAGACCACAAAGATTTGTATGTAATTCAATTCTTCAACAGTTTTCTCAAGTTAAATTATTATTTTAATGTTCTTTTAAACCCGGCTTACCACTGTTTAATCCAAATACGGATGGAAAAATTGGCTTTTTGTTGATTCTTTCACACAGACATCTGAAAGTTTTTTTTTATGTGAGTGGATCTTTTACTTTGGCCTTGCAGGCAGACGTTTCTCAAAAAACACAGAGTCACAACAGTGTTAGAGTGTTTCATAGTTGATGACAGAACCCACACAGAGACAAAAACATTCAACTGGATTTGCACTCACTTCTAGCGAAAGACTCAAATCAGCCTGGCGTGTTTAGACTGTGGGGGGGGGGGGGGGGGGGGGGAGTTGGGACAGAACCCAAGAATATTTGGAAAACATGCAGAGTCCACACAGACCATGCAGTTTGTGGTCTACTGGGAGTGTCACCAGTTTCCAGTCCAACTGTTGCAGGAATCAAAGAAGATAATTCACGCTTTGGGTACAGCCGTCTGTTGCTGAAGGAGCTTCCAGGAGCATCCCAGTGCAGAGCTGTTCTGTACTGGGTGGCTCAGTAAAGTCAAGTCATCAATGGATGGAAGCCGACGTCAGAAAAAGGAACATCAGTCACTGATCAATGCATATGATTTTACCTCTATCAGTCTGAAAAAGCCTGACTTTGTGATGTGTCTCAACTTCAGTTTTACTGATCACTCATTCACAGACACATACATCCTGAATTTAGCCTGCAGCTGTGACACAGTCTATGAAATAGTTCCAACACAGAAACTTCTAACTTATAGCTCACCTTAATCATCCTGTTATCATGAGAAAATAAGCTTTTTTTTCTCGAGATAACAAGATAAACTTCCCCATTTTCAAGAGAAAACGGTCCTCGTTATCTCAAGATAATGAGAAAATTAACTTGTTGTCTTGAATTAACGATTAAAAAAAGAGTAACAGTCGAACAGGGCCGCTGAAGACTTCCGTAATTAAGAGCACATTGTGGTAGATAGTTAATTTGAAGACATTGGTGCACAATGGAAGTAAATAATGATGCTTCTTCGGATGATATTGTAAAAATTAGTGGATAAAAGTGATTCTATATAAGGGCAGGATCAGAGAAATGGCTTTTGGCTTAAATTTGTTCTCATTTTGTCAATTTGTTTATAGCAAAGTGCAATAATTAGTATGAAAATGGTAATAATAATAAAAAAAAACATGTAACATGTAATAAACATTGTAGGTACACATCCCAGGCTTTAAGTTATGCAAAGTTATCTGTTAAGTCCTTGAGATCTAGTGTAGATCTAGTTCCTGAGTGGTTCAAACGGTGTCCTTTCTGTGTGGAGTTTGCATGTTCTCCCTGTGTATGCGTGGTTTCTCTGGGTACACACCACCCAAACACATGCATGTTTGGTTAACTGGTTGCTGTAAATTGTCTTTAGAAGTGATTGTGAGTGTGCATGGGTGTTGTTTCTGTGTTGGACTGGCGACCTGTCCTGGGTGAACCCAGTCATTGCCCAGCAACCCTGAACTGGACTGAACAGTTGAGAAAATGGACGTCTCTAGTGGTTGGAATCTGTTACATAAATCAATAAAACTCCATAACCACATCCATTTACTTTTACAGTAGTTTCTGATTGGTGTACATGCTGCTATTTTTCACGAGGATTTCCTTGTTGAGTGATGTGTGAAAATGTTTTCCATATTTTAACTGGTTTTAATAGTTTTATTATTTTGTGTAAATGTTTTCTTGTACAAATTGTGCTTTTTTTTTGCTGCCTCTTCGTCCTGTTAAAATAGATCATTTAAAAACCTTTAATTAATCATTTGTTCCTTAGGAATAGTATGAACAAGATTATTCATTGATAACAACTTTTTATACTCAGTGTAGTTTTTCCACTTATTTATCAGAATCATTTAGTACAGTTTAAAGAATGTTTAATGGCTTCGTACTGACAAAAAAAATTTCCAAGACTCTTCAGAATTTCTAAATCTTCTTTCACGCCCAAGTCTAATTTATAGCTGTAATCCTGTGGGATTTATTACACTACATGAAAACTTGCTCATTAATTGGTCTCTTCTCTGTCGCTTCCTTCAACTTCCTCACTTGTAAAGGTCAAAACCGTTTCTGCCTCTGCTCAGCAGTGTCTCATTAAGAAATCACTGGGACTGTTTGTAAGATGGGCTGGATTTAACAAAGCGTGCACACACAATCACACACACACACTGAGTGAATGGTGACCCACAGGCTATTATCTATGGAAATAAAACCATTAAATATTCACTGCAGTTATTGGTTTAAAGTATGACTGACCTCTACTTTGAAGATACTTGTAGGTTTAGGGATCATAGTAAATAGAGGCAGAGTTTAGGATTGAGATTTAGTAATTAATTTGACCCAAATACAAATACTTGGATACAGAGAGTGTGTATGTGAAGGAGTTATGTATAGAGGAGATTTGGAGTACAGTATGAGCTCAGTCATGGATTAAATGCTAAAGAAGCTAAATTAATTTTAGTATCATAGGCATATATTGGACGCACAGGAAGGTCAATGTAATATTAAATTTCAGTTCATCAGCGACGTGAGTCCAGTCATGTGAATATTTTATAGTGGCCTGAATAAAAAAAAAAGCATTAAAGTCTCTGTGTTTGTGTGTGTGTGTGTGCTATAGACAAAGCATTTTCTCTTTTTATACCAATGCAAATGCATTTTGACATTGGGTCTTAAAATTTTATGGCATTAACAAGAAATATGCTGTTAATAAAAAAACAAAATAAAAATAACTTCTATTTTCCATCATATTGAGGAATCGTTTGGCAAATTTTAGCTGATATGCAGAATTACCAGGACAGAATTATAATTATAGTCTCACAAAAATTTGGTCAAAATGTTCAATTACATTGAATTTAAAAGTTTTCAGTTCTCAGTTTGGATGTATTTTTTAATAACTGAAAATCTAAAAAATATTGATGATTGTTTCTAAAAATTTTAAAGATTCATATGTGAATAAGAAAAACTTAGAACAAAATTATGCAGTTATGTAATTAATCTGGATGGCATTAATCTGGCTTCCAGTACCACTGTGAGAAATCTTGGAGTCATTATTGACCAGGACTTGTCTTTTAGCTCACATTGAAAACAGGTTTCTAGAACCCCCTTCTTCCACCTCTGCGTAATATTGCAAAAATTAGGGGCATTTTGTCTCAACAAGATGCAGAAAAATTATTCCATGCCTTTATTACTTCCAGACTGGATTACTGCAAATCCTTATTTATGGGTTGTCCCAAATATGCCCTGAAAAGTCTCCAGCTGATCCAAAATGCTGCAGCGAGGGTTCTGATGAGGACTAGCAGGAGAGATCATATTTCACCAGTTTTAGCCTCTCTACACTGGCTCCCTGTTAAATCCAGGATAAAGTTTAAAATTCTTCTCCTCACATATAAAGCTCTCCATGACCAAGCTCCATTGTACATAAAAGATCTTATAGTTCCATATATTCCAAATAGAGCACTTCGCTCTCAGACTGCAGGTTTACTGGTGGCTCCCAGAGTCTCAAAGAGTACTATGGGAGGAAGGGCCTTTAGCTATCAGGCTTCTCTCTTATGGAACCAGCTCCCACCGTGGGTTTGGGAGGCAGACTCCCTCCACACCTCTAAGATTGAGCTGAAAACCTTCCTTTTTCATGATTCTTATAGTTAGGATATGAGCATCTCCTGAGTTGGAGTCTGCATGTACGGGACCCAACTGTCCAGGTTCTGCTCTTTGCTCTTCTAGTTATGGGTAGTCTAGCCATCCATTACTTATGTAGCAATGGGGATGTTACCTGATGCACTGAGAAGTACCTCGCTCTATTTCTCTAATATATTAATGTATAAATATATGCCAATACTGCCGTCTCGAACTTATTTCTCCTTTTTTTCCGCAAGTCTACCTGATTAAGTCCAGTTGTACATGTTGATCTGTCTTTCCTGTCCTCTCCACCCCAACCAGTCGAGGCAGATGGCTGCCCTCCCTGAGCCGGGTTCTGTCTGAGGTTTTCATCCTGTTAAAGGGGAGTTTTTTCCTTCCCACTGTCGCCGCGTGCAGCTCAGGATGGGGGATTGGATCGAAGTCATGATTCGATGCAATCAGTTGGTTTCTATTATAGGATATGTATGAATTGGCTTGAAATGATGTGTGTGTTGATTTGTGTATGTAAAGTGTCCTGTGACAACATTGTTGTGAAGTGGCGCTACAAATACAAATTGAATTGTAAAAAATTAAATAATCTAAAACATACAAAAGTTTAATGTCACTTGCCCACATGGCTGAAATGCAGCAGTGTCACACTACAGATGTGATGTTGTAATTAGCCTGTTATTTTGCACAGTGTTCAGATCATGTGATATCAACCCCTGACCATGTATTTATTAATATTTAAATCAAACCATGTCACTTTTATGTCTAGCCCTAACCAACTACGGAAAACTGTAAAATCAGAAACGGAGCAGTTTTGCGACCATACTGGTGGTCAGATTGAATTCTCTGGTATGGTAATATATCTGGTAATATAAACAACACATCCTCTTGTTCACTGTTTCTACCTTTTCTCAGTTTGCAGCACTACTTGTGTGACAGTTTCAAACAAAAGATATGGATTTTTTTTTCCAAAGGAAACTTTGCTCTAGAAGATTTCTGAAGCCTTTAAGTGCCTCGTTTTACAATTTTTAATCCTTTAATAGTTTAATTAAAATCCAGCCATTTTTCAGAAATTAATTAATTAACTTATTTATTTACTTGTTTTTTTTTTTTTAAAAACACTGCTCTGCCCAACATCATGGCAGAATGATGGCCTGGCTGTTATATTGCTATAAATGTGTTTGCTTTGCCAAGAGGGAGCTTAGTGTGTATTAAGAGAATTAAGCTTTGTTGGTAGAAACGCTTCTTGATACTGATATATGGTTCTTTATTTTTCAATTTTTTGTTTTGCTGAATTACATATAAATGCTGGATCTGACAGGGATAAATTTAAAAAAAAAAGGGGGAGGGTGTCAGAAGAAGAGAAGAGAGAGATTATAGGGAAAAGAAAGGAGACAAAGATATGAGCGACAACGATACAAAGGACAGAAAAGCAAAAATACAACAACAACAAAAAAAAACAAAACAAAAAACAGCCATTCAGGTGCTACATTCATTAGAAATTTAGCAGAAAACATCCAATGATCTCTGTCGGAAAGCAGTGTTTGGACTGACCAACAGGAGCGAGGACAGAAAGTAACACCATGCATATGAAAATGCAGCGACAGCTGTTGGTGATTAAACCCACCGGACACCATGGCAACTGTACAATAAGCATGTACATTATTGCATATGTGTGTGTAGAATATAATAAATGAGTTGTATTTATGATGGATGCAAACATGTAAATACAACCATGCCCCCTACGAGGATCTGAAGCAGACCAAGAGGGTCCCAAGGCCTGGATAACCACCACAGCACGTAGAACCCTGGCAGTTCATCGCTGGGATAGCCGCGCAGAAGACAGGAGATGAAGACGAAATGGCCGGGGAGCACAGGCTCCAGGGCATGTGGGACGACGACCTGCCAGCTCCACCAGTCTATGGAAGATTTAAGGGCTGTAGGAGCTGTCTAAAAACCACTAATGCACATTTAATAAATGTAGCACTTTATCACACTTTGCCATGGGACACAATCCTCGTCAGCAGTTACCATTAATTATGAGATAACACATTCACAATGTGAGCCGCTGAAATAGAGATTTTCGTGCAAATGAAGGTGGGATTCAGAGTAGCTCTGCAGGGAAGCAGCCCAGATGCTTGAATGCCCTCAGCTGTCACACCACTAGATTAACCACCTCATCGTGGTGCATTGTGTGTGTATGAGTGTGTGCATTTAATGTCAGGATCACAAGCTGCTGGCAGGAAATGACAAATTGGTCCAGAGAAAATGTGGTTTTCATGGAACATGGTAGAGTGCACATGTCACTCCAGCACCTGAACAAAACCACTCCTTTCCATCACAGACTACATCTCCATCTCGGCATGTCTCCCCTGGTTGCTACAGCAGGGGGTCCGAATATCATCTCAACACCACAGAGCACAGACTGATGTGTGCTCTTCAGTTTGAAAAAGTAATGGTGTCTTTGTTTCTTTTATATCCCTTCCTTCTCTGAGGGAATTTGTGAGTTCCTCACTGTTTTCAAACACAACAGCTAATAAGATCTTTATTAACGTGCTGAAAGGACATAAAGTGGAGAAAAAACTATAGACGGATCTAAATGCAGGTACTGTTTTGATCTGCTCAGAAACAATTACCTGCTGTGAACACAGGGGGCACTGTTGATCTATATAACCCATTTGTGTGTGTATGTGTGTCTTTGTGTGTCGCTCTCACTCCTCATGCTGTCCGAGCTTCCATCTCCTCAATGCCAGGAATTAATGATTTCACCCTCTCTACTTTTCTCCATCTTGCTCACAAAACACACTCTGCCTCTCCTTTCCTTTCCCTCATTACCTTCTACACTCACACACCAAGGTGTGAATGCTGTCAATAAAGCTAATGATGTTCACAGTGTGCTAAAAACACTGTCTGATGACATCTGTTGAGTTCTTACTATTGTGAAAACCAGTATTTAAAAATTGAGCTCCTTATTGGTTCTCTCATCAAATCCTCAACAATATTAATAAGACTTAGAAAGTTATATAATGCAGCAGCTAAATAACATAAATGAGGTTTTCTTGGAAATAAAGGAGAATAAATACTGATTAGGGGATATTATTAAGGTACCACAGCATGTACACTGCTGCTGTTAAACTGTTATCATCCATAAATATTGTATAATGGTTGACATCTTTAGCTGGTCTGGGCCTCTGTTATGATGGTGGCTTTTGGTTGAAAGTGATGGATTTACATACTTAACCCTTTCATGCATTGTGGTCCTATAGTGGACACATATTTATAAGCTTTTTTCTTGCATATTCATGAATGAGGATGGTATTTTTGTAAACAAACCACTTGAGTGGATGTTATTGAGTCATCCAATATGTTTGCACTCACTGTAGAATAAATAAATATATGATATAATTAAACATAATGTAATTACACAAGTTTGCCTTTGAGAAAAATGGGAAAAGAAAATGATACAGCTGTATTTTATAGAATATTTACATGATATAATTATGATTATATTATTTTAAAAAAATATTATTTTATATTATATGAAATTTTATAGAATAAATTGAAATAAATCATAATAAATTCTAAATGTCACTACTGAACAAAAAGAAAAAAAAATCATTGCATATGTCTGTTTTTTTTTTAAATTAATGCATACATGAAAGGGTTAAACACAACTGTTTAGGGAGGCTGATAGTAATATTTCTTTAACACTCTTCAAATACCGCCCCACTGGCAGGAGCATAAATACATGCAAAAAAAAAATGTATTGCATTTTCATAGCTCCAAACGCTACAAGAAGTTAAAATTTTAATCCACCAGTCTGATGAACATGCAAAAGTAGATAAGGAAGTTATTGAACTGCTTCTGCAAAATGGCAGAAATGCTTGGATGTAGATCGTCCTCACATGACATTAGAAAATGTTAGAGAGTTACGAGACTGCAGTTTGGATGGAGTATAATTTCCTTGTTATTCAGCTACTAACGTTTCTGCCATGTGTGCAGTCGGATTGGCCCAAAGAGAGTCCGTATGCAAAAATTCAATAATGTGGAGGACTGGTTTATTTATAATCTATTCTGTAATAGAAACAAAAAGTTGATTTTGCCAAAAACACAATGATTTCTACATTGTCTTACCTGTAAAGCATAAAGAAATGATAGCGAATGATAAAAAAGTAAAAGTTAGACTTATTCTTTTCCTCCTCGTACATGTAGTAGATCTGACTGTTGAGTAAAGGTCACTAAACATTGTTCTCTATGCACACGCTCAGATTCTGCTACAGTGAAGAATAAAACAGCCACAGGGGAATCTGTCATACAAGCATCAGGTAACGTTTCTATTTCATTAAGTTTTATGTCTTTTGTTTATTTTATTTTTATGTGTATCTTTGAAATTTTTGCATTTTTCTTATTCATATACATGGTACTGCTTTTTTAATCTGAAATGGAGCGATTAAAAGCCACCTTTCTGAATCTGTGTGCAAAGACTGCATATGAGAAGTGGATGAAGATATGACTTAATCCTCTGTGATGTTTTAAAGGTCTTGAACTTGGTTAACCCATAAAACTCCATCAAGGCGCCCCGAGCGTTACTTTTAATATTGTCAGGGATTTTCCAGGAACGCTAACTCTATGGAGTGAATTGTGATTGATAGTTTACCCTCTTTGTGATCGACCAACATTTTCCAGGCATTTATATCCCATTTATAATCCAGCTGCAAAAGGAAGTGTTTGTTCAGAGACTCTTTATGGTGAATGTGTGAGCCATGATGTAATGATTTATTACATTTCCTTAATTAAAATAAAAATGCAGTCACCATTTTGTTTCTCAGAGACCTCGATGATAAATACACTTCCTGTCAATCCTCCAACCAATGAGATCGCTAAAAGTGTCAGTAATCAGGAAGAGCCAATGATCAGCAAGCGAGGAGAAATTTCTATATGTGTCTAAAAAGAACAAAAATAAACGTCCTCTATGGCTGTAATGAAGTCAAGAAGATGTTTTTGATTGTGATACTAAAACTGAAATAACTGAAGTTATTTTTTAACTTTTATTGTGAGCATAGAAGAAAGAATATTAGCATAAATAATGTAAATGAGGAAAAAACATGATTATGTTTTTGTTGTGCGTTTGTTTCAGTGCCAATATTTTATCTCCTGGAAGCCAAGACTTGAGCGCATGACATGTAGATGAAACAAGGCTTAGTCTTCATATGTGGGTTATTTCCATAAAGGACTGTTTGTGATGTATTCTGCCTTCTTGTGTTAGTTTGTCTTCAAGTTGCTACATCTATTAATACATTAATTTTACATAATTTTAACCTCATACTCTGACAACTGGCGCATAAAAAAACTAATTCATTCATCCATTCATTCATTATCCTAACCGCTTAATCCAGTGAAGGGTCGCGGGGAAGCTGGAGCCTATCCCAGCATTCTTTAGGCGAAAGGCAGGGTTCACCCTGGACAGCTCACCAGTCCATCGCAGGGCCACACAGAGACAAACAACCACTCACGCTACATAAAAAAACTGATGGACCAAAAACAGCAAGGAAATTTTGGTAGACTGGATTGATGGACTGGTGACCTTTTAATAAATCTGCTGATTTAAGTGTTTAAAGAGGGAAATGGGTGCTTTTTAAATGGGCATAAATTAAGCGATGGATGTTTCTGAGCCTGTAACTGGACAATGTCAGTATTTTTGCACTTTCTTTCAACGCTTCTAAATTTCAGAATATGTAACTAAATGCATCTTTGGCATACAGTAATACAGTAGCAACAGGTGAATGCATTTCTGTCTCTGCAGCAGTTTTGATATTTTTTGGGTGATCATATCATATCAACATATGGACAAAAACGACATGCAATTTAGCAGTTGGTAAATTTTTGCCTTGTAATTAATCTCAGTTGTCAGCGACTTTCTTTCTTTTCTTTTTTTCTATTAACTTTTTCTCTTTTTTTTTTGGTCAAAGCCTGAGCATGCATCGTTCAGCGGAGTCACTTCACTCACTTTATCTGGGTGTGTTAGTGTGACTTTGACATTGTTGGTATATTACAATCTCGGGCTCAACTGTTTGAATGCATTTTAATGCAGTTTTAGTTGGGCTTGCAAAATTAAAAGGACTAACATAAGACCGCTGTGTACCCAACTTGATGGTGGTTACTAACTGGTAGTAGGAGGCTATATACATCCAGAAACAAGCTACTGATCTCTGATAATCCTGCACTAAAAACTGAGAATCTGGGCATGACAAATGAGAAGGGGACAACATGGCAGTAATTTCTGCCTCTAATGCAGCTACACATTGGACCATCCATTTTTCTGGACATCAGAGAGGATAAGGACAAGCCATTTTTGGCTGGCGGTGAACTGGATTAGACACTCATCTGTCCATCAGTAAAGGTTTTGTTAGCATTGGAAAGGCATATGAATAGCTTTGCCAGGCTGGTGAGGCACTAGAAGTGATTCTCAAACTGGTGTCTATTGGCAAGAAAATCCTGATGTTAGCTTTGTAGATGTTATTGACTAAGCTTAACGGTGTGTTCAGACCAAACGCGTTTTGAGTGTCAAGAGCGGCAGGTTTCCATGTAAAGTCTATGGAGAGGCGCGGCAAGGGGGCGTCGAGCTTTCTTGCGTCGCGTTTTGAGCGCTTTGGGCGTTGGCGTTCCGTGCGGAACACGCGTCAAAAGCCAGAGATGGACAAAGCTGAACTTTGGCCGCTCGACGCGGGGCGTCAACCATTCAGAGTGATCAGCTCGCAGCTCCTGGAGGATTCCTGTGGTGAACCCAGACACTCGATGCGATTACTCCGTGCAATATTTAGGATAACCATTCCTTGCTAAAAAGCTGAATGTTACTGATTTGGCAACGTATCCTGCTACGTTGCCTAGCAACGCTTTGTTTGGGGGCGGCGGCGGCTCCCTGCTGAGTGCGGCTCTTGTTGCATTAACACTGACTATTACTGCCCTACGACAACCTCCTCTAGCTTTATACTGTGAGGTCTCTACAGCGCAGGACAGCGAGTTTTAACGCCAGAAAATTACATTTTGTGACTCTAAGCTACTCTATATTTCATCCAAGACCTCAAGTGAGAAAAAGGACATACCGTCTAGGTGTTGAATGGCCTTATTTTTGTCCACTTTGCTGCAACGTGTTTGAGGAAAATGGATCCAGTGTTCTCACAAGCTTTAGTGGTCTCAGCTAGTTAATGATGCCTTTACTGGGCCACCAACGTCTCCTTGCCATGCCATTTAATGCCAAACCAGAAGACACAGGTAACTTTTAAGGGCTGAGATTTGGGTGAAGGAGTTGGGTTTTTACGTTCAGACTTGGAAGAAAGGTATCTTTGAAGTTGAAATAAGTACAGAAAATCCCATAAGAAGAACTGATACTTTTTTTTTTCCCATTTTGATGGTGACATCGAAAAATGTAATGCGCTGGGAGATGAATCACTACTGCCAGATAGAGCAATAACTGACAAATTACTTTTTGTGGAATGAGTCTACACTCATGGTCAAAAAGTAAGAAGTCCTCACAGAAGCTGATTACACTTTAACAAATCCATTCGAAGATGTGAGCTTGTGAGTAGACTGTAAGTTAAAGCGAGACCAAATTACATGTGTTTTTAAGATTTGAGCAAAGCGTATGTGTAACCTTTCATTTCAAGGGTTTTGTTTTCTTTTCCCTTATTGCAGACTGACATTCTGGATTTGGTAATTACAATGTTGGCTGCTTAATCTTTCTTTCACACTGACAGACCTTGAGAGCACTCAAGGCTAGTTGCACTTCTTTGCCCATCTTTTAGCAATAAATAAGTAGTCCAGGTGAAATATATTGTGAACATTATTTTACTATCCAAATAAAACTAAGCCATATTATTTGAATTAGCAGGACTTCAAGGCTGTTTAATCTGAAGTTAAAACATCTTTGTCTTGAGACACCTGACAATAAATTCATACTTGCCATTTATTCACAGTTGTGAGCTTCTTTATTTAGAAAAGCATCAATACACCTTTTTACAGTGAGTAAATTAGTATTTTACTCCTTCTGTGTCACTAATAACCCCAAACCCCTGAGCCAGAACTAACTGATCACAAGCTTTTTGATAAAATGAGGCTTTGCAACATCAAATGACTTCTCTTCCCGCTGCTGTTAAAGAAAACTGATCAGACTGATCAAACAAATATAGGTTCATTAATAGTAGTGCCAGACGAATTTACAGGAATACATTAAAACAAATGAGCTGAAAATTTATTTAATACATCAGAATTATTTTCTTCTGAATCATAAAGTTGTTCCTTTAAACAGGTTGTTCAAATTTTTCTGTTTTCTGCATTTTGGAAATCTAAAATTTAGGCTCCATCAGAGTTGTTTCTGTTGGGAGATGCATATGGTGCACTGAGACACCTATCCTCTTGTGCACGCTTGTAATGTGGGAATGAACTGTAGAGAAGGTTTACACTAGCAACTTTTTAATGCGTTGACGATGTGAGCACATTTATAATAATTTGGACTAAGAAATATTATAATAAATTTAGTTAAATAGTAAAATCATGACAATCCTCAACTGAAATGCTAATTTATTGTAAAAGGTAGATATTTCAAGCACATAGGTGCAAAGTAACAGCAGAGTGACATTGATGGTGTAAAATTTTTAAAGCATCTATTAAATAAAAATGGAAAAATGTACACAATAACACAATGAGAGGCATGCACAGATGCATGCACACCTCGAGGTGCAGAATTGGTCTTAAACAAAGTGGAGACGTGTCAATGAATTTGACCTCGAGGGTCTACGCGGGGGCCATGTGTCATAACTTATAGCGCTTTCATGGTGATGGACAGGCAGAAAGTGAGTTGGCTGGAGACAGGGTACAGACCCTGGAGATACAAAGTCAAACTTTGCCTCAGGCTTCTCCTGCTTGATCTTCAGCATGTTGTCTATCTTACAGGTGACAGCAACAACAACGCTACATAAGTTAACATTATTGATTTCTATCACAAAGTCCAAACACGTGATGAAATTATCAAAAGAATAAAAAATAAAAACAAAACGAGACAAATTTAAATAGAATCCATGACCATCACGCACATTCTATATAGTGTATGCACATCTTTAGAAGAGCATGAGTATAGTGTATCAGACTGCATGGACACATTTAGACATGCACTTAACAAGGTGTTCCAAACATTCCTCAGAGATTTTGCTCCATATTGACAAGAAGCATCACATGGTTGCTGCACATCCATGATGAAAATCTCCCGTTCCACATCCCAAAGCTGCTCTGTTGAGATCTGGTGAGTGTTGAGGATGTTGGATTAGAGTGAACTCATCGTCATGTTGAAGAGAGCGGTTGGAGGTGATTTGAGCTTTGTGAGATGATGCATTATCAGAAGATGCGACACTGTGGTCATAAATGGATGGACATGGTCAGCAACAATACAACAATACAATACCAGGTTGGCTGTGGTGTCAACAACAAGCAACATTGGTACTGAGGGGCCCAAAGTGTTCCCTGAAGAAACCCCTCCCTCCATCCCACGACCCCCAGCCTGAACAGCTAATACAAGACAGCATGGATCCATGTTTTCATGGCTTTTATGTCAAATTTTGAACCTACCATCCGAATGTGGAGCGAATATGGAGACTTATCAGATCAGGCAACGTTTTTACATCCTTTATCATCGGGTTTTGGTTGGTGTGTTTGAATAGTAGCCTCAGTTTTGTACTGATAGCTATCAGTAGCGGCACCCTGTGTGGTCTCAAGTTAAAGCTTCAGCCTGTCTGCATGCCTTCATACATAAAGCTGCTGTTGTACAATTGGCCTTTTAGACAGTTGTGCTCATAAGCAATTGAACAACAGCAGAGTGTATATAATAAACACATTATATTAGCCCTTTCCCCCCCTCTAATTATTACTACAATGATGTTTCAGCAGCTTAATCTGATATTCAAACCATAAAAAGAAAAATAAATAATTATGTCTTTGATAATAAAGCTGAAAGAAACAGTTAAGTTCAGTCCAGTTTAATTGAAATAAGGGCATCTCCAGTGTTAACATGGGTTAACATCTCCAGTGTTAACCCATGTGCGGCTGGACCTGGGGAAAGCAGGACTGTACATGGCGTCCAATCGCAGAAGAATTCCATCTTTCTCTAGTCAATCAGATGAGCGGGTCAAACATTGAATAGCCTATCAACAGGGCGCGTTAATAATTTGACGACCAATGGGGAGACGAGTTCAATCTTTCAGGTCCATAGCCAATCACCGGGATGCGTCAATCTTTTGGTGGCAGAACTGAATCTTTTCCCGCCTACAAGCCGGCCCGTTCATCACATCGTACGGTCAGGTTGACGCTCCAGGTGCCGTCCAGGTGCCGTCACATCGTTGTTGTCGTCGAATTGGGTAAGAACTTTTATGTGTATTTTTTTTATATTAAGCACTTTGTTTTCATTTACGACATAGCTAGCCCATGTGTTGCCGCTAAAGGTGGAAGGCATTTAGAGATGAACTATTTCGCGGCAAATGTTGCGTAACATTTGCCGCTGTAAACTTGTTATTACAATATCCGTTCATATTCTGCTAAATAACTTTAGAATAGAACAGAACAATGTTCATTCAAGAGTTAAAATAAAATTACTTACAATTTATTTTGGGGGTAGCTTATGCCAACAGTACACTTTGCCGCTTGGTAGTAAATGCAAATTCCCTTTGTACAAAAGTTGCGTAATATACGCCACAATATATTGGTCATTTTATAATGTTCATTAAAGAGTAAAAAAAAAAAAAAAAAAAGAGATTCATAGTTTATTTTGTAGGTAATAGCCAAGGTGTACACTTTGGCGCTAAAATAGTCCGCCTAATTTAGGACGTCAGGGCTTGATATTAATTTTTTAAATCATACTGCTAGCTATGTGTGTGTGTGAGAAAAATGAATGATTTTTAACCGCCAGCTTTTTATGTGTTATTTTTTTGTTATCTTTATTAAAGACAACTGATTCTTTTAGCCTATATCTAATAAAAATCTATTAAATACATCTATCTATTAAATAAATTAAAAAAATAGTATAGTCAGACCTTGTATATTATACATACATACTTGCTTATATATATGATATATATATTATATATATATATGTACATACACACACACATATATATAATATATACATATATACATATATATATATATATATATATATATATATATATATATATATATACATATATACATATATAATATATATATATATATATATATATATATATATATATATATATAATATATATATATTATATATATATTATATATATATATATATATATATATATATAATATATACATATATATATATACATATATATATATATATATATATATATATACATATACATATATATATATATATATATATATATACATATATATATATATATATACATACATATATATACATACATATATATATATACATATACATATATATACATACATATATATATATATACATATACATATATATATATATATATATATATATATATATATATACATATATATATATATATACATACATATATATACATACATATATATATACATATATATATATACATACATATATATATATATATATATATATATATATATATATATATATATATATATACATATACATATATACATATACACACACTACTCACAAAAAGTTAGGGATATTTGGCTTTCAGGTGAAATTTATATATATATATATATATATATATATATATATATATATATATATATATATATATATATATATATATATATATATATATATATATATATATATTATATATATATGTGTGTGTGTATGTGTGGTGTTTTGCCTCCACCGGTGTCTGGCCATCGGATGCAGGTAACCGACCTGCCCCTAGGCAACAGAAGTGGTACAGTCTGTATCAGAAGGTTAGTGGGAAAAGGATTAAAGAATACCCATTTTTCTTTAATTTACAAACAGACTTATTGTATTTACATATATATTAAACCAAAAAATGGTAAAAAGAATACATAAAGATTAAGTGACCTGTTGTGCTTTGGTAAAAGAATACATAAAGATTAAGTGACCTGTTGTGCTTTGGTAAAAGAATACATAAAGATTAAGTGACCTGTTGTGCTTTGTTTGCAGATAGAGAAGTGCCCTCTGCAGTTGAGAGGCCAGCGGACACTGTTCTCACAGCCACAAAAGTGCATGTGTGGGTTTCATCCTTACAAGGTAGCTAATTTGAGATCTTTTTATTTAGCTACGGTTGACAGTTTTCACACAACATGAAGATGAAGTATTTCTTTATCTTAATGGATTCTTGAAATATTTCTGTTTTTATCTGAGCTGGTTTGGCAACAGGTCTGTTCCACAACAGAGGAAATGGCAGGTAAAAGGTCATAAGGTTAAAACTAATATCACTAATCACTAAATGGTTAAAAAAAATCTTATGTCACATCATTTGCATGAAATGGCTTTTCGTAAGCAGTAGAAAATAGATGGATAGATGGATTCTCATCTGTTAACTATAACAACATAGAATAATAGAATTGTAGTGTTGTGATTTCTTTATATTGCTGGTGATTTTCGTCATCATCTCTAAGTTGGAGATTCTTGGCTGGCAAAGCTTGGCCATCGTCCTGAAAGTTTTCAATGTCTCCCTCTTCCAACACACCAGATCCAAATGAATAAATCACTGTGAAGATTTTGATAAGCTGTTGGATCAATTTGATTTGAATCAAGTGTCCTGGACCAGGGATACATGGAAAACATGCAGGATACTGGGCCTTCAGGACCAGGGTTCCCCACTCCAGATATACACTAAACACTTGTTTTTCAACAGGTGCATACAGCCTCTTCCAGACCCACTAACAAGGCAGGCCAGCCAAGCAGTGGTGAAGGTAGGTACTTTTAATAAGAATGAGAACTTATAATGAGAGAAACTTGTAATTGCATAATCTTTCAGCTCCAAGTTGCTTCTGCTACAGTAGAACGTCATACAGGTGAATCCACAACTGCAAGTCTCCCAAAAAAGACAAAACTCACCCTTTCTTCTGTATGAGTGCTTCTGTTTAAAAATGAGTCACAATTATCAAGATAATACTTTCAAACTGAGTCACAATTGTCTTACTAATACTTTTTTTTTTAAGTTTGAAAGGTCCAGATTTGGTGGGAAGCATGTGGAGAACACAAAGCCTAATCTGAGTGTTGCACACAGGGTTCATGTAAGCAAAATAATTCCTTTGCAACAGAATATTAAAATGATTGACAGTTTAAGAAATGTTTATTTACTCTTCTGATTTTGTATTTTCAGACCATTTCCAAACCTGGCAGTGCACATACAACAGCCAGAGACAATCCAGTGCCAACATGAACAGGTGGACTTCCTCTGAAGAATGCTCCACCTACAGAGTCCTTTTGTCCTCCATTACCACCTGCGAAACATCATAAACAAGTAGAACAGCAGAGTGCAGCAGTGAATGTGGGAAAGCATCCTACATTATATTGTCACTATTTTTGATTAATACATACTTGATTGATACAAAGTAATAATTATGTTTAATTGTCTGACTTGTCTTTTTACTCTTTTTAAAGAACCCATTTCATCTGGAGAGCACTGCTGTGCTTCCACTTCTGTGGCCTAAGACCATGCCACAAGAGGATCACCAGTGGGTCTCCACAGTCTTATTTAGAGTTGGTGCCAGTGGGAAATTAGAGCTCCAGGACCATCTTCAGCTGTGGTATTCACCTCCTCAGCCATATCTTATTTACCACCAGGCACCAGCATCAGCCAGGTTTTTTTGCCCACCCCTTACTGCTGTGGATGCCATACAGGCTGTGGAAAGTTCGGCTCCTCTGCACTGACCAAGCCTGTAAACACCCTTTGAGCAGTGGAGGTCTTCAGAGACGAGTGCGTCAGGTCCTTGATATTGACCGCTTTTACAACATGGTCACAGAGACACTGATTTGCTCCACGTGCTGCCAGAGCTTCCTGTCTTGGAACAGGGAAATTCTTGAGCAGCTGGACATGGCTCATCACTCTGAGTTCCGAGTCATTCTTACCCGTCGGTATGTTTCCTTTTTTTCTTTTGTTTGTTTGTTTTGTTTTTTAGTGATTTTTTGTAAATTGATTTTGTACAAAATTTGAATGTTTCTTATCACAGATAGGCATGTGACATCAGAGTCATACGCTTGTTACGGGAGCGAGGTCTGGGGAATGGCCCAGTCCGACTTATTAGCCAGTTGAAGGAGAACCACAGTGAAGAGTGGTTAAAAAGGGTTGCGCGTTACACCAAAGAGTGCGCCTCCTTCATCAGCAAAAGCTGCCTGTTGCCGCCAGCTTTTGAAGAGCCCCCCTGACCCATGGCCATCCCCAGCTACAAGTGGCTTTCAGTGGTGTACAGCCAAGATATCCTGTGCAGGCTGGAGGATATCAAGGCTGCCATCACTTCAGTGTATGGATCCATCATAAAACTGGATTCTACCAGAAAGGTACATCTTGAAATTCTATTATATAAATCATACTGCTATACATACTATTGGATGTCTTTCAATTATTGACTGTCTGTATAAATATTGTATATATATTTTAGATCACCAAGAAGCTGTCAGGGCCAGCAAAAGGCACTGCACAGTGGCTGACGTCAGTTGGCAACGAGACGGGTCAAGTGCTTATCAGTGTCCTGACTGCTGGAGAAGGACCGGGTTTGGACCTCTGGCCTGGTAGACAGGTATGTTACCCGTTATACATTTGCAGTTATATTTTCTCCTTAATTTAGTATTTACTATAATGTGTTTTTGTAGTTAATAGCTTGTTTTTTTCTTAACTTATTTTATGATTTTCCAGGTATAAAACTGCAGGTGTAGACCCTCCAGTTGCACTATATGTGGACTGTGGCTGCTGCAAGGAAGTAGGTGAAAGTAAATTGAAGGCCAGATTTAGTGGATGGCCAAGTCTGATCGTTCGCCTGGACGTCTGGCACTTCATGCGACGCCTTGCTGTAGGATGTACCACTGACGCACACCAGCTCTACCCCACTTTCATGGCTCGAATGTCAGCATGTATCTTTGAGTGGGATGGTGATGATGTTAATAAGCTGAGAGAGGCAAAGAAGGCGCAACTTAAAGGACTGGGCTGGGCAGCTTTGACAGAGAAGCAGTTAGATCGCCAAATAACTAAAGAAGAGTTGGAGCTCCACTGCAGGAGGAGGACTCGGGGAGAAGAGCAAACCATCAAGCTGTTGGATCAGCTCGTCAGTGAGCTCATCAGTGACAAGGGGAAGGATGCCCTTGGTGTTCCTCTTCTGGACCCCATCAGAATGCAGCACATCTGGCGTGTTCAGAAGAGGCATATAAAGTGCATTCAGGACCCACTTTACACACAGACTGGCACAATCACCAAAGGAGGAGTCCAGTTACAGACCCTGCGCTGTGCCAGAGGTTCAACATCTTTGGAGTCATTCCACTGTCACCTAAACCGATTCATTCCAGGTACATGCAATTTGATAATGCAGCTTAATTTTCGAACAAATTCTGTGTTATCTGTACTTCATGTTCCAATGTATTTTTTATTTGTTCCAGGAAACAGCGCAAATTCCCTGAACTTCCAGATCTACATGTTGGATGGGCTACATCGCTGGAACCACAACAGGGCAACTGCTGCTGTGGAGACAGAAGCCTCTGGCTTGCGCACATACTCAGTGGAGCTGGTTCATAGCGTGAACACAGATTATGAGAAGGTGTTTGGCAAAAAGTTGGTTCCCTCCTTTACACCACCTGCAAAATACACAGGTATTTATTTTTAATTGTATATTAATGCTCATTGTCCTGTATCTGTTTCTTTGTAGTTATCTTTTTAATCTGCATTTTCAGGTGAACTGATTGGAGTGCAGTACTTGCTGAGGCAGAATAACAAACCTCTACAGGATATGGCACCAGATTCTGAGGAGGCAAACACATTGCTGGAGGCAATAAAGGTAGAAGAGCCAGTAGAGATGGATGAGGGCTTTGAGGAACTTGAGTGTGTTGTCACTCTTGCAGATGTATTTTTAGACACTTGCGATGTAACCTCAGGCCTGCCCATCACCCCCTTACCACCTGCTGAACTTGCCAGTAAGTCCTCAGCCACCCTCCAGTCCACTCACCTGACCGCTGTCCAGCCTCCATCTGCAGCCAGCCTCCAGTCCACTCACCTGACCGCTGTCCAGCCTCCATCTGCAGCCAGCCTCCAGTCCACTCACCTGACCGCTGTCCAGCCTCCATCTGCAGCCAGCCTCCAGTCCACTCACCTGACCGCTGTCCAGCCTCCATCTGCAGCCAGCCTCCAGTCCACTCACCTGCTGCCCGCTGTCCAGCCTGCATGCTCAGCCAGCCTCCAGTCCACTCACCTGACCGCTGTCCAGCCTCCATCTGCAGCCAGCCTCCAGTCCACTCACCTGCTGCCCGCTGTCCAGCCTGCATGCTCAGCCAGCCTCCAGTCCACTCACCTGCCTGCGGTCCAGCCTGGGTTATCTGGACTAACTACATCTTCAGAGAAAGTTGTAAGTTAAATAACAGAGTTCTTTAAAAATTTTGTTTTTGCTTCTCAAGATTCATAAAATCTCATGCCATTCATTTCCCTAGGCCGTGGATGAACACTGTATGGCAGGACTGGATCGAGTTGATGAGCTTGCAGGGTACTTGGTTGAGCTGAGAAATGAAAAAGGCCTGAGGCTTACCAACCAGCAGGCCAGCACCATTGTGGGTCTTTGGCAGAACTTGGCGCAACATGATAAGGACAGGATATCTTATGCAGCACGGCATCAGGAACATCTGCTCACTGGTCGATTTAGATCTCCCAAAAAGAAGGCTGTTTATGCAGGAGTGGAAAGCACTAAAAGATTTGTACTTGGTTCGGCTGCTCAGTGGCCAGAATGCAGCCGCCTAGTTGAAACCATATTCATCAGATTGTGCAACATTCACAGTAGCCCCCAAAAAATTGGACACCAAACTTTTTCAAGATGGCCACTAATTCTAAATGATTACAAAAAGCAACTAATATTGAGTAATGGGATTATAATGAAAAATACAACTCTGCAACTTGTCACTGTCAATCAGACCGCTCAGTGGCATAATAAAAGATTTAAAGCACAAGATGTTGCCATTCTGATGCAAGGGCTGGCACTGCCTGATGAGCGGCTCATTGCCACTGACCCACTACTACCAGCAAACACTAAGCCCACTGAAGTCACACCACATATGCATGAACACACATACAACATGTCTCCTGACACTGCAGGGCTGGCAAAAACCAAACTTGTTGTCAGAGACAGAGCAGAGCTGACAACCATTCAGCCAAAACCACTTGCACCTCAAACAGTATTTTACATACCTCTCCTTATGCCTCCAACCACTGCAGCAACCAACACAATGCTTCTTCCACCATTCCAGACCACTGCTCAAAACACAAGTTGTCCACCATATTCCGAGCCTCCCACTAGCCCTACTCAAACCCAAACCAGTACAAAAGAAAAGCGCAGATACATAAGGACAGTTGCATCCAACAGATGCACTAAATGTGGAGAGCCCCGTACCACAGAAACTGGCCATAGCCAGTACAAAGGAAGAGTTTACTGCCCAAATAAGGAGATTCTTACTAAAGAACAGTGGCTGAGAATGATGCGAAAATATTAGGCCACTGTACAAATTTGAAACATCCACGAGCATTAAGTAATCTTAATGCTCCTTAAAAACTGCTAAGATAAAAATTAAGTTCAATCACATGTGCTGTATATAGTTCTCGACTCTTTTTGTCTTATTTGCAAATAGTTTTTTTGATTGTAAATAGTTTTTATTGTAAATAGTGTACAAGACTTTAAAATGTGTATTAGAGATTTTTCAGTTTGTGTAAATTTCAATGTTTTATATAAAAGAACTTTTAAAAATCCATGATTTCTCAGCTTTTTATTGTTTTATTGTTTTTATTGTAGGTGGATTAAGGTGTCAACAACATTTGTTGGACAAAATTTAAGAAAGTGTGTGGTGTCAAAACAACTTGAGAGACAATTTGACCTCTGATGCTGGGTCATCAGTGCAGGGTGAAAACCCCCCCCCCCCACCAAAGATCAAATGGTTTTCGTGCCTTGTGATGTAAAGAGCCTTTTATTGAAATGGTAATACATTTAAGACAAAGACAACTGAGTGACAACTTCACCTCTGTTAACACATACACCGGGTGCCTGTTTGATGCTGGGTATACAAGAAAACCCCACATTTTATTAACTGACAGCTTCTTGATAATCATTTATGTTGCCCTAAATAGTAGCTTAAAATAATGGAAAACATTCTATAATGCACAATAAAGTTGCTCATGTGTTCAAAGTAATTAAAGTTTATAGTACTTTTGGAATATTATATAAATAATTGAGAAAAAAAAGCATTTCAAAGTATGTTTTCTACCGGGATCGAACCAAGATCTACGGAATTTTCCTCGCCCTATAGTGAGTCGCTTATGTTGCCCTAAATAGTAGCTTAAAATAATGCAAAACATTCTATAATGCACAATAAAGTTGCTCATGTGTTAAAAGTAATTAAAGTTTATAGTACTTTTGGAAATATATATATATATATAAATAATTAAGAAAAAAAGCATTTCAAAATATGTGTTCTCTAATGGGATCGAACCTAGATCTACGGAATTTTCCTCCCCCCTCTCCTCCCCTCCCCCTCAATTCTTCCCCATCTTATACGGTCAATTGTTCCCCAGCTTTGGCGGAGGAGGAAGAGCAGTTGTCCTTCAACTGGAAAGTTGGGGGATCGATTCCAGGCTTGAATCGATCGGCTTCCCCTGGAATAAATCAGGGTATAAGTGTGTTGGATGAGTGTGTGTGAATGGGTGAATGTGACAAGTAGTGTAAAGCGCTTTGAGTGGTCTACATGACTAGAAAAGTGCTATATAAGTACAAGTCCATTTACCATTTACACGTGTTTCTTCATGGTGATTGTGTGCGACATTGTCTGTATAACTATTTTTATAAGATTTACTCACATTGTTTGCTTTTGTTGTGTGTGATACTCTTCACAAAACCCAGCAATGGTCTCTTTAGTCTAACTGCCTTCATACAGAAATGCTTTGTTACAAGATCACCATCATTTCACAGCAGAGCTGAGATAATGTAAAGTTTCAGTAAGCATCCAACAGTTTATATTTCGAGCTTTGGTTAATAAGAGAATAAGCAGCAGTACAGGCTATAATCAACACTGTCTCTGTATTCAGTTTGTAACAGCCATTTTTTTTTCTATAAAACAATCGTGTAATTACGAGTTGCTGCTATTATTTGTAATCCGCGCCTTTGAAAGTTTGATTATTTTTGCATTGTGGATGCGAATGGAAGGTCCAGTGACATGAAGGGAAGGTAAACAGGTTGTTCGTGTAAATGAGACCATGTCTCAGGAGGAATACTTGTATAAACAAAGGATAATGAAAAGTTTGGCAAACAATGTAGTTACTTCTACACAGTTTGCTCACAAAGATGCACATTTCACCAGGAAAGTCCCATTGAGATTAAAAACCTATTTTTCCAAGGGAGTCCTAGCCAAGAGGCAGCAAAAAGTATGAATTACAATAACGTCACAATTACTTACAAAAAAACCAAAAAACAAACAAAAAGATACAGATAAAGGAGGCTTGATGTTCTCAATCTGGATTTAAAGTTATTCAGTGAAATAAATTCTGTTGATTTCCAGTCCTTTTGCATCATGTTCCACGTAGAACAGGCAGATCCCTTTTTCCCAATTCAGTGCAGGCAAATGGTACAGAGAGCAGCAGACAGTTGTTTGATCACAAGCCGTATGAAACCATCCAGAAACCATTCTTTATTTACTGACACAACAAGTCGATGCACAGTACATCCCAATGTAAAAATGGAAGTGTAAATGTGTACATGTTTGATGTATCAAAATGATCAGGCACACATTTAATATGGCAATATGATAATCACAGCCCTATCGATGTTCACGCCAGTTCTTTAGCAGTCTTCATACAAAGCAGCAGGGTTTGTTACACTGCTCTGGAAGAATCCACAGAGGATTTGAGCAGGAAGCTCACAAAAACAAAAACTTGGAGGTGCATAACCCACTACTGTGACACCAAAGTGCCAAGTACAACATGTATTAGATGTCAATATGGGGGCATGTCACCATTTACAAGGTCAAGAATGGTAATAAAATATGCTGCAAAAGGACACAGACAACGCCTAAGTATTGAATATGCTCTGAGTGACACAGAGTTGGTTCATGTATGGCAGCTTTCTCTCCATTGTCTGTCTACCCACAACTCAAACCTGCAATCAAAAACAGCATTCTCAGTGACTTCTTTAAAAAAAAAAAAAAAGAAAAAAGCTTTTAACTCTGTCCAAAAAACTGGAAAAAAAAGTGTAAAGGTGCTCCCATATGCAGCACCTGCACTCAGTGACAAAGTGATTATTCATGATGTCATCTAAACATCATTAAACTGACCCACCTCTAATATTTCAAGATAATTTGATTTGTGTTTATGAAGGTATATGAACAGTTAATTGTATGTCATTAGAAACACATTTCATGTGTATAGACTCCACTATAATGTGTGTTTGTGGGAAAGATGTGTTTGCTATGGACTATCAGCTTGCTTCATTATACCTGTTCAATTTATCCACAGGAACCTTGCAGACAGCAAATACAATTAACCCACGTTATAGAGGGCAGTGTGAGAAGTTATATGTACTGTTATGCATCAGTACATGCAGGCAGCATACAGGAATACACATTATGCTGTTGCTTAATATGCACAGCATCAGCATTAGTAATCTCAGTGCATCGGGGTGAAAACAAACACTTCATATTATGCTCTACCCACGCACAGCATATTAACAAAGTTTCTACAGTGTGTGATGGTGAGCATGTTACTTGCCTGATTTGTGCTTTATCCATTTCATTGTGGCATCCAGGCTTATATAAATACACATATATCCATTTATAAGCAATGTGGATGGCAAGCTGCCTATATAACGTTTGTCTTGTGTAAGGAAGAGTCAATATTTCTTCTTTTGCTGTCAGAATCACAAAAACAGCCACTGCAGAGATGAGTGGTACAGACATCATTATATACTTGATACACTTGATATAAACTTTATATTTTCTTCTGGGGACAATAATTCTCAAACCAGCTTGAGTTTTGTGGACACTTAGAATGCAGCTCTATATTATGTGAAAAGTACTAAGCAGCAGCAGTTTCGACAGAAACTGAAGGGACAGCAAGGATAAATAACTTTTTATTTTTGTTTTTACTGTTTTTGTTTTTTTCTCACACATACACGACTTTAAAATCTCCGTACCGGCAAGCTAGATCAGCCCACATTCATGTCATGTTGTAGACATTGACATGTGGCCTTATCTGACATGCAAGGCTGCTCAACGCCATAACAGATTAAATCTGCACTTACCGTGCCTGTTCTATGTTTGTGCCCTGGGATTGTCTTATCCACAAGTAAAAGTCCGCAGATCTGCTCTGATAACTTCAAGAATAATGTTGCCAGTAATATACGCTTTATCTAAGACACGATTGGAGCGCAGAGCATTGTAAAACTTGGTGCAATCCCCAGATCTGCTAAACCTGAACAGTAAAGATATACCTGTGTATTATCTGGCTTCCCTGCTGCTGATAAAAGCTGGATTCTGCAGCCAGTGACTTTATGCTATTCAGACTCGCATTGTATCAACAAACACTTGATTTACACAAAGAGCGCAAAGGTGCACCTTTTTTAAAAAAAAAAACAAACCCAACTTTAATTTCATATCGAGGTCTTAGGGCAACCTCACAGAATATCTCCACAGGCTTGAACATTATACAGTTTACATGTTTTCACTACTCAGTCTGCCACACAAATACATATTTAGGGTCAACTCATGAACATAACTTTAAGTGACATTTTCCATATTTTAAAATATTGTTTATACGGTCCATACTTCCTTCTAAACAGAAAGTAGGGATGGAAAGTGTTAATCCTTTCTACTCTGAGGAAGAGCATGCGAGGTATTGGGACTTGTCCTGCATAGTATTTTCAGCTGTCGTTGTGCTTTGTACAATAAGCATTATAATGATCATTTCTGCTTTATTAATCTTGATGGGAGAATTAGGAATTTTTACTGGAAACCAATCAGAAACCAAAGGTTTCCTTTTTTTTTTTTTTTTTTTTTTTTTTTTTACTTCTCTCCTTCACAGGACTCATTATGGGATGGCTTTAGCATGCCATGCACACAATGCAGCAGGTTGCAAAACATGAGGATATGATTATTTTTTCTGCTGTTGTAACCAAGCAGCGTTATGTATGTAATTAAGCATATATTAAGCACTCTGAGATGATTTTGACAGACATGTCACCAAATGCTCCGAGCTGTTTTGAGGACAGGTTTCATTACTTTCTCTGCATTAACTCTCCATTTATTTTTTTTTCTTTACTTTTTTTTGTCCTGAAAAGTACATGATTAGATACAAACACCAACCTGGTAGAGCTTTTATATTTTCTTTTATTCATTGGTAGATATTAGATGTTTTCTTATGATGTTTTTTTTCCCCTTTTTTGTTTGGAAATATTAATTTAAAATATAATATGTTGTTTTTTCCAAAATGAGAAAAGCTAGAGGAAGATTTCAGTTGGCATAGGTGGCATCACCTGAGCTGCAAAAAGTTGTTTGTCAGAAAGATAGACTAGTAGAGAAAATGTGTTTGGAGCCAGGCTGAGAGGAATTAATTTATTAATGCCTTAACATTATAACATCATAATGTGCCCAATTCTAATATACAGATAACATCACAGTTGTGTAGAAGTTGTCATTACAGCTAGTTTTAAATCTGCATTGACAAACATAATCCTAACAGGCAGTAAATACAATTAACCCATATTACAGCAGGCTATTTGAGGCATTATTATGCATACAGAGGGCATATGCAGGAGCTACACACAAAACTCTGTCGCTGAATGTGTGCAGCAGAACATTAGTAGTCCCAGAGCATAGGGCCATTTGTACCGAAGGCAAACACAAAATGTTTATCTACACCCACAGCATATAAACACGAGCTTTTACAGCATGTGATGGTAGGAAGGTCACTCGACTGATCTGCACCAGAACACATCTTTTGTGCGTCCCATTTATTTCGTTGTACGGTTCTTGTTGCATCTGAGCTGTTTAAATATGAAGAGATTTATCATCTTTAAAGAGGCGCTGAAATGCTTCTAATATTGCTGTTAGCATCAGCGTTAAGGGATGGAGAGATGAACGGAGAAATGCACAAGGATGAGAGCAGCATGGTGATGCAGAAGTCACTGCTGTCTCTGGTTTATGCATTGATTTATGAACGGGCGGTCTATAATCCACCCACTGTTGGGCCTTGGTACTGGGGGCCCAGAAGTAAAAACCAGGTTACAAACGGAGAGGGGTTTATGAACTGTTGAGGTGCTGGGAGTGGTGGTATTACTCAGGAAGGAGGAGGTTCTGGTGGAAACTGGTGGAGAAGAAGAAAACAGGCAAGTCCACAGGTAAGTACTGAGAGACGGATCCAAAGGGAAAGAAGGTGTGCTGTCAATATTAATCTGTTTTGTCTGTTTTTACATTCAGACTGTTTTAATTCTAATAGCTGTTATAAAATCTAGAAGATTTATCAATTACAGTATATTAATTGTAGTGGGATGTTGCTTGTCTAATGGGATTTGTACTGTTGTAATTTAACTACATTTGTTTGTTTACCTGCCCCGGGACTGCGAATGGAAATTAGCCAGGGATTTAGTCTGGCAGACTGCATCTTTTCTCTTTGGATATTATTTTTAGGCAAATAAAAAGGAACATAACAAAGTTTAGAAGCCTAGACTCTAGAGTTTTGGACATACAATACTGGATGTAAAGCAGATGAACTGTCACAGGCTAAAGACCAGATCTCGGCTTGAAAGGAAGCCATCAGCAGTCATAAGTGAGCTGCATGAGCCATTAATCAGCACCTAGAAGCCAAACCCGATGAAAGGCAAGAGCATGCATGTAGAAACCCACAAAATTCAACACAATCACTTAATAAAACCTACTTTACAGGAACTGTGGGTTTGCACTGCAAACAACGATGGTGAATAATTAACAACTGGGTAAGATAGAAGGTTCACCAGCCTCCGGAACTACTGGGCCAGTGCCCTGCAGGTTTTAGATGCCTTAGTTTCCCAGCAGCTTGTCACATTCTGCACCAGCCTCCTAATGATAATCTTAATTTGACTTTGGTGTGTTGCAGCGGGGAAACATCTAAAACCTTTAGGAGACAGACCCAAGAGGTCTGGAGTGGGTTATCCCTGGACTGGATTACACAATGAGGTGTATTTTGCCCTGTACTTCTGCTGTATAATGGTGGGCCATGAAGACAGTGTGTTATATTTCTCAACATTTTAGTATGACAACATTTATTAGCTGAAAATAGAGTATGACAAGTTTAATAAGTTACAATACAACTCTGGGACTCTACCCCAGGGTTCTGATGTGGGCTTCAGGTGTGTTGACACAGGGAAATATGTAAAACCTGGAGGATAATGGACCATCCAGGACCAGAGCTGCTCATCATTGCAGACAGACTCTTAAACAATCCGTTGCATTTACAACGCCGTGATAAGGTTATTAGAAATATGAACCCAAACTGTAGTAAAGATGAAATGCGATGTCACTGAGTGTGGTGATGAGCCTCTTTTCAGAGAAGTGGGAAATGGAAATGTTTTGCTGTTTTTAAGTCTTAATTCTGGGCTTCCAAGTTCCTTTCTGACTTCCCTGTGTCCCACTGAACAAGGACAACACCATGCACACTTAAACCTGAACTTCTCTGCAAAATCTTATATATACATGCAAAAAGGCTGAAATAGAAGACACTAAAAAAAAGGGAACTACTTATAAGCAAAAAAGTTTAGGTAAATGTACATTTCAAGGTTGGTGACTATGCTTTAAGGAAACAGCCACCTATCAGCAGTCGACTCGATCAGAATGATGAATGACAGACTTCATCTGCTCTGTTTTGTAGTTTCCTGACAGTGAGCTTGTTTCACCATCAGTATAATTATGCATTCAGTAATGCAAGGATCCTGTCCTTCGCCTTAAAGATGACTGAAAGTGCTACCTTCTGCAGAGAGGGCTCTGCTGGCCTACAGCTATCATCACAGGTGGAATCTCAAGTGGAACATCAGAAACACTTTCGCTGCCTCTGTGAGAAAGAGTCAAATTTTGCCTTTGAGGACAATCAAAGTGCTGAAATAAATTGGAGTGAAGTGAATAAATTTACAGGTTCTCGCCATTTACAGCCACGTTTTATGACCATCTTATCACTGAAGTTACTGCATTCCCTTGCTAGATTATTAGAGAACATGGGGACCTCTGAGATGCCTGGCCTTGTTTTGATTTCTGTCTGTGACATTTCTTTGGTGTTGCACCGTCGAAGGTTTCATCAGATCCTGAATATTTTTTCTTGGATGAGCGGTATGAGAAAACGGATAGGACTCCATCCTCAAGTGCACTGCCTAAGAAGTCATCCGCGATCAGTCATGCTTCTGTAGACTTCTGGCTGTGAAGGGGGGAAAAATGAAAACACAAAAAAACAACGAATTCAATAAATTCACAATTGAGCCAAAAGCCGCAACGCACAGCTCCTTTCTTTGAGTTCAGCTTTATGTTTTCTCGTCTGTCACTTCCCCCCCCTGCTGTTTCCACCCCACCTTCTCTCTCCCACCCTCCTCTGTCTGGATCTTTCAATCCTTTTTCTTTCTTCTCCCAGTACCTCCATCTATCTCTCCAGCGAATGCCGCCATAATTCCTATTCTTATCTACTCGTCAGCTTGAGGATAAGAGCTGCTTTGCTTATGCGCTCCCACTCTCCGTGGGGAGTGAGAGACAGAGAAAACATTTTAAAAAACTAAAATTACATGCAGAGGGGAAGGGAAGGGGAAAGCATGGGAGGAGGGAAAATTTCAAACTAAAGGTGGAAGAGAAGCAGACGACTGCGGAAAGCAGCAGATTAAAATAAAACATAAAAAAAAAGAAATAGTTTAATTATTCTGATGTTGTTCACTTTCGTTTTAGCTAATCCTGTCTTGAGTGTGTTGTCCGTCTCTTAGTTCAGCCCAGAATCCTTCTGCAGCTTAAGTGACAAAAAAAAAAAGGGGATTTATTTATTTCTTCTTCAGAAATGTTAAAAGAACTAAACACACATATGTTCCTGCAAATATGCAATCACACACACATCTGCTCAGACAAACACAGTGAGAAATACACACACACACTGACACAGGGCGGTGTGTGAGCTCGGCTTTACCCTCCAGACGCTGTCACACAGAGACTCCTCATTAAAAGATTTCATTAGGTTTCAATCAGGCCGAAAGTAGGCCAGCAACACTATTACAGAGGGAACATTTGACTGAAACATGACTGCAGGAGACATGATTTAATCAATGAATCAGTGTGTGTGTGTGTGTGTGTGTGTGTGTGTGTGTGTGTGTGTGTGTGTGTGTATGAGACATTATTACAGAATTATTCTACTGAAATATGACTGTGAGGAGAAACCAAATGAAACAACGGTCATTTAAATCACTGCTTCTGTGTTTTCTTTTCCTTAAGCTCCCTGAAGTTTAATGTTGAATTTGTCCACCGTGACTTTTGTCAGCAGCTCCAGAGATGATATCCGTTGTGGCATGAAACCTGGAAGGACTGGAGGAACAATTGTGGGATACTCAAGACGATCTCCTCAGGCACGACAGGATGATGACAAATAGATGCGTTACCTCATCACGGGTCAATGAATAATGCAGAACGACACTGGTTTGCTCTCAGATGGGATTTTTCTGAAATGCAGTAAAATGACAGATTCTGCTCAAATTAGTTAAAAAAAAAAAAAAGTAAACTCAGATTTTTATCTCAAGAAGATAGGAAAAGAAAATGTTTTTATTTTTATTTTTTCCCCTTTTTTCCTCAGTTATTGTGTTTACCAGATGCACCATCTGCTCCGGTCCCCTACAGCCACTACAGTTTGTAGGCTCCTTGTGTTAAACATTGGAAAATAGTCACAACAATCACAATACTTTTGATTAAATGTAATTGAATATGCATTTCCATAGATAAATAGAAGAGGCATGTTCAAAAGTTAAAAATGTTGCTTAAGACTGTTATTACCATTGAAATGTTCAAATATGTCCTCAAGTGAACAAATAAGTCCAAAATGAAAATAGTTATTTTTGACTTATTGGGTAAAAAGTACCAACTTTCTGAAAAAAAAGAAGAAAAAAAAAAGAAGAAAACCTCACACTGTAGACAGTTTGCTTTAAAAGTTTTCTGTGAAAAACTGAAAAAAAGGGAAAAAAAAGTACAATTTCTCTCTATCAGCACAATCACATTTTAGTATATTTGTTTTGCGTTTTAGTGTCCAATCAGGCCGTGCAACGTCCGTAAACCTCTGTATGAAATATCATTATTAAATTGTTGTGTTGAGGGTCACAAACAACATTTCATGCATTGTCTTCTGTTTAGTCTTTTAGTTTACAAGACCAGGAGGCAATGACATGTTGAGAAGACCTAGTCAGAAACACGGCCGGAGCCAGAAACAGGGACATTTAAACAACCAACCTACCAACCAACCAACCCACCAAACAAACAAATAAATAATGCCAAAAATACAGAATATTTTATTTAATTTGAGCCAACTTTCATTGCTGGTTTCCAAGAAATTCACATTAATTCACCCCCATGAATCATAAGAAAACCCGCACTAAGGGACTAATATTGTCTGTTTTTAAAACCAACATTATATCACTGATACTAAAATTACATGGCTAATATTATATTGTGTACATAAATATAAGAAGATTATTTGGAAGATACACAGCAACAATAGGTTGTATTTACTCACACATAGTCAATGTTATTTGATTAGAAAAAGGCTGGAAGGCAGGATGCCAGACCAGCACTGTCCCAAACAAAGAAAAAAGACCACAATATCCAGTAATATCTGAAAACAGCTTTTAAAAATGCCTCAGGGGTGTGTATATGACTGTTCAATAATTTTCTGCTTAATCCCTTCAGAATAAACAAACACGGTTAACAAAATAAACTTTGAAAAACAATATTTCAGAAAATATCAGAGCCCTAAAAGCCTGGAAGCCGTGAACATCAAATATCAAGTGTTTACTGCGTTTTAACATGCAATGACAGGAATAAGGTACATGCACACATATAGAGACAAGCTCACACAAGTAACCCACAGGAGAAGCTCATTACTAGAAACTGTGGTGAAACAATGAAGTATTTAGAACAGGACAAAACTGGATTATTGAGAAGAGATGGGGTACAGAAATGTTCAAGAAGTAAGGAGGGATAAAACTATGAGGGGGAATATGTACAGATAGCTTAAAAACAGATAAAAAAAATAAAGGTGAGATGTAAAAAAAAAAAAAAGACAAAAGACATGGGCAATGAATTAAAAAAGAGGAAAAAAGTTGGAAATAAAGATGACAACAAGAGATGAGGAAGAAAATAGGAATGAATAAAAGGAAAGAAAGGACCAAAATAAAAGAGATTGATGGACTAAATATATTTAGAAGCTGATAAGAGATGGAAGAGAGTGGAAAAAAAAAAGGCAAATAAGTTATATTCATCATTGTATGCACGTTTCCATAACAACCAGTTGTCACCTTCTGTCTGTAGTTCTGTGCCTGCTTGATGCAAACGATTGTGTCTGATTGGGTGTGTGTGGGTGAGCATGTGTGTGACAAAGTGCTCTGGCATATCTTCATCTGGTAAGACTTTAATCAGGTGTTCAGGTTTTATTTAGAAATCAATGAAGAGATCAATTCTGCAAGTGTGTGTGTGTGTGTGTGTGTGTGTGTGTGTGTGTGTGTGCCAGAGTATTCAGTGAGACCTAATTGATAGATCAGTAAAGGAGTAAATCAACACAGATTAGCAGCACACAAGCAAATCCAAAAATGCTTAAAATACTAGTAAGTAAACATCTGCATGGAAACACACACACACACACGTACGTAAAGGAGTTTAGCATCCTGTTTGGTGGCATTTCATTGGCATTTCAGAGAACTGAAAAGGCGAAAGGTTTTCCACCTGAGGCGATTGCTGCATTTTGATTCAGCACCTTTGAACCGCTCTGTCTCAAAGCTGACATGAAACATCGAGTGAAACGTCGAATGCCCTGCTAACACTTGTCAGTCTGATGGCATCCGAGCAGTCAAGAGATCTCTGATGTGATACGAAAGCACTCTGTGTGCAGGCCCAGAAGTCCCGTAAAGGATTATTCACAGTTGCTCGCTACGGTTCAGCGGCGATGTGCATTCCACTGCAGAAGGATTAACAAAAGGTGCAACATGTCTTTTAAAACTGAAAGATGGGGACACTGATGCGGTGAATAATGAATATTTTCATACATTTCTTGAGTCTTTAGAGCTTGCAGACAGTGGAAGGTTTATTTTAACAATATGTGTTTTTTTTGTGATTCATTACAGTTAGAAAATGTTTTTTAGGTCCAGTTTAGTTTAAATATGCAAACAGGCGGCAACAATGGGTACGGTTACATGGTGTTTTTTAATTTGTAATTAATAATTCGGAATTAACTGATTCTCTTACGAGTTTACATGAAGATAATAATTCAGAATGAATGTTTACATGAAACACGTCCTCACTTAATTCCTGTTTCGAGCAGCGGGTTGGGAAGGGTTCTGATTGGACAGAGGGGTCATGTGATGTATGACGTGTACGAGAAATAAACAAAGTTAGCTCCCTGCTTCTCGTCTTTTCAGTCGTAACTTGTAAAAACTACGTAATAAGTACAAGTTTCACCGCTATTTTGATTATAAATTTGAAGTACCAGCTCAACACGAGCATACTACTTCACTTTTTGTAGCAACTGAAAAGAAGAAGAAAGATAGACCACCGAACACGGGAGGCAAAACAACGCGAGGTAAAACATCGGGACAGGACAAGGTAACGAGCATGCTCAGAACAACCGGAATTAATTTAGAGCAGAATTAAGGTTTACATGACAAAGGAATTAAATAGTTCGGAATTAAAATGCGAATAAAGCAGCCACTTACATCAGAAATTAAGTTTAATTCCGAATAGAAATCTGCATCAGGAATTAAGTGTTTACATGGTCGTTTTTCATCAGTTTAAAGCAGAATTAACTTTTATTCGGAATTAAACAGGAATTAAATCTTCCATGTAAACGCACGGATTTAGAAGTGGACCGGACAAGTTAATTCCTGTCTTTAGCCCCTCATGTTAATATAACTGTTTGATTCAGCTATATTCCTGAAACTGGCCTGACTTCCATTCTCATCATTCTGAGAGGATGGTGTTAAACTGATTTGCAGACTGGCTGGTTCTGTCCCTGACAACTCTTTTTGTCCTGTGGGTTATGTAGTTGTTTTCATGTCGGATCCTGGTCGTCCTCAGGCTAAAGTTTTCTTCTTTTTTCTGCCATTTTGCTATAAAACCATTGTTTGCTTTCAGAGGGTGTGAGGGTCGAGGGCTGGTAAACACTGTGTATGACATCATCACATACTCCAGATGAATTTACACCACCAGTTCTCCGCATAGCCATTTTTTAATTTCTCAAATCCCGAAAGGACAAATTTTAGCCTTTAACACTTTATTTTAAACTTCACATTGAAATCATAGTCAACATGTTTAACATGAGAATATTTGAGCTGCTTTCCTGTTTAACTTGAACTGATTCTGTATTGTTATTCCTCCTGTTGTTCATTCTAGTTAACTTGACCTATAATTTATAAACCTTTCCTTTTGGATTCATCAAGTATGATTCATTTAATATCCAAACCAGTTTTTTTTTTTCACCTTTTGCCACATCTGCTAATGTTGAGATTATTTCCCTCCGTAAATATACGCCCAGGGTTTCTTCATCCCCTGCCAGATCCTTGCCATTAATGTTATTAATGACCTGTACAGAGAATAATCACTTCCTCGTAGCTGACTGTGTAAGATAAGACTGCTTTGTACTGCAACTCTTTGTCTGCTCAACATGTCAAATTTGATGTAGCTGAACAAAGCTTTAATAAACCCAACTTAATTAAACTGGTACCCATCTTCCCAGTGAATGTCACTCTGTCAGAAGCCATTTGCTGCCTGAACCCAGGAAAATTCAATACAGTACTTCTAATATTGCCCGTCACCTATCATTTCTTCGTGAGTGGTTGTAACACTGAGCAAGAGTGTGGCGTGGAAATATAGGAATGTAAAAAGGGTGATTTTTAAAGAAAAGAAGCATCACAAAAGATCAGATTAAATTTAAATGTCAATGATTTTTTTTCAGCTTGACATAAATTCACTATTTAATTAAGTGGATCCAGAGAGATCCATCAACCCTTTGCTTTTCATCCCACTGAATTTCAACATTTTCCACTTTTGAAGAAAAAAGTTTCTGCATTGCTCTGGTGAGCGATCCTTTCTGAAAACAATGGCTGCCGATAGCAACGTTTTATAGGATTACCAGGTAAGACAGAACCCTGTGGGTTCTGTGGGTCCTGTGGGTTCTGTGTGTCCTGTGGGTTCTGTGGGTCCTGCGTGTCCTGTGGGTTCTGTGTGTTCTATGGGTCCTCTGGGTTCTGTGGGTTCTGCGTGTCCAGTGGGTTCTGTGGATTCTGTGGGTTCTGTGTGTTCTGCGTGTCCAGTGGGTTCTGTGGATTCTGTGGGTTCTGTGTGTTCTGCATGTCCTGTGGGTTCTGTGGATTCTGTGGATTCTGTGGGTTCTGTGGGTCCTGTGTGTTCTGTGGGTTCTGTGGGTCCTGTGGGTCCTGTGGGTTCTGTGTCCTGTGGGTCCTGTGGGTTCTGTGTGTCCTGTGGGTTCTGTGTGTTCTGTGGGTCCTGTGGGTTCTGTGTCCTGTGGGTCCTGTGGGTTCTGTGTGTCCTGTGGGTTCTGTGGGTTCTGTGTGTCCTATGGGTTCTGTGGATTCTGTGTGTTCTGTGGGTCCTGCGTGTCCTGTGGGTTCTGTGGGTTCTGTGTGTTCTATGGGTCCTCTGGGTTCTGTGGGTTCTGCGTGTCCTGTGGGTTCTGTGGATTCTGTGGGTTCTGTGGGTTCTGTGGGTCCTGTGTGTTCTGTGGGTCCTGTGGGTTCTGTGTCCTGTGGGTCCTGTGGGTTCTGTGTGTCCTGTGTGTCCTATGGGTTCTGTGGATTCTGTGTGTTCTGTGGGTCCTGTGGGTTCTGTGGGTTCTGCGTGTCCTGTGGGTTCTGTGGGTCCTATGGGTTCTGTGGGTTTTGTGGGTTCTGTGGGTTCTGTGGGTCCTATGGGTTCTGTGGATTCTGTGGGTTCTGCGTGTCCTGTGGGTCCTATGGGTTCTATGGATTCTGTGGGTTCTGTGGGTTCTGTGGGTCCTATGGGTTCTGTGGATTCTGTGGGTTCTGTGGGTTTTGTGGGTTCTGTGGGTTCTGTGGGTCCTGTGGGTTCTGTGGGTTTTGTGGGTTCTGTGGGTTCTGTGGGTCCTATGGGTTCTGTGGATTCTGTGGGTTCTGTGGGTTTTGTGGGTTCTGTGGGTTCTGTGGGTCCTGTGGGTCCTGTGGGTTCTGTGGGTTCTGCGTGTCCTGTGGGTTCTGTGGGTCCTGTGGGTTCTGTGGGTTCTGCGTGTCCTGTGGGTTCTGTGGGTCCTGTGGGTTCTGCGTGTCCTGTGGGTTCTGTGGGTCCTATGGGTCCTATGGGTTTTGTGGATTCGGTGGGTCCTGTGGGTTCTGTGGGTCCTGTGGGTTCTGTGGGTCCTGTGGGTTCTGTGGGTTCTGTGGGTTTTGTGGGTTTTGTGGGTCGGGGCATTGAATTGACTTTAATGTAAAAAGTCTGGAAACCAGGACATCCCTTCGGGCTCTTTGTGTTTTTCTTGGTATTCTACAGAGCAGTTTTTGAAGCTTACTGCGGAGCACCGAGCCGGCTGCTTGCCAGCTTTGCATCATCTCTTCAGTAAAGTGTTAAGTTAAATGTTAACAGTCACCGTGGTCAGAGTAGAATCTGCTGATGTTTGCCTGCAGCACAAGTGGTCCCGTTATCTCTCTAGTTTAATTAATTGTTGATAAGGTCATTTCTCTTATTCAGTAGAATGAAACTGATGTTTACAACACACTGCATCATGGAAATATAAATAAAAACACCTGTTGTTAATGCTGTCATGTTTAGCATGCAAGAGGAGGTTGGGGGTTAGATTCTCGCTGTGCACACAGAGGACAAAACATCCCACAAAGGAACACTTCTGCGCTTCACTGAAAGTGACATTTCATATAAATTTACTTAAGCTCAACACATTATGGAGGGATTACTTCACTGAATGTAAAAATACACCTGCTTACTGCCTCACCTGACAGATTCAGTTTGCTTAAGATTATTTCTGTTATATTTATCTCCGCAAAGGAAGTGGCAGCAGTTCGGGAGTTTTTTTTGTCTGTGAAGACACATTCACATCAGCCATTTTGATTCTAACCTTAGTCCGTTTGCTTGAAAAGTCCACTTCGTTTGGGAAATGTCAATGTGCCAAATGAAATCTGATTTGGACCAGTCTAGAAAACTCAGTCCGCCTACGAACACAGGTCTCGGCCCGTTTCAAGCGGACCAAAGTCACTTCCTGCATTTGACGTAGCATTGCATTGTGGTCATTGTAAATACATAGCGATGGCATTAAGAGTCCTCTGTCTTGTCTGTGGTTCAAACTGCGACCATTGCTGCAGTGTATTTCTTTACTATACTTGCATAAGGCAAAATAAAAAACCCAAAGCAGCAAAAGTTTCGTTTCCATGTTTAACTTGCTACAGATTTTGCTACTTAACACATGTCTTGTCCTCTAATTTGCTAAATTCTAGCGCAGCGCCACCTTTAGTGGGAATGGGGATATATTATTAGAAAGGTTTGGCACGTTTCACCAAAGTGCAGCTTGAACGCAATCTCGGTCTGAATGGACACACCCCTCTACAACTGAGCCAAATCCCCAATTAGACCAAGTCTAGCGGACTATCCTGATGGGAACGCATCCTTAGTAACTTTATGCAAACACCATTGAATGGATTCTCATTATGTTTGTTTCTGAGAAGGGGTTCTATTCCAGATCACTATCTGGATCCAGGACTGTTTTTCAGGTTTATTTATCATTTTTTGTTCTATGCATATAACTCCACAATTCATGGTCAGGGTGCTTGGTCAGAGAAGTTCCCATCAGGTTTACAAGATATCGCAGTTAGATCTGGATCCTGGTGAAATTCCACACACAATCCAGAAGAAGAAAGAATAAATAATAAAACAAAGCCAAGACACTATGGATTCAACATCAGTTACTCTAAGAATATAATACTGTTTCCATATAAAATGAATGAAGGACCACAAAACACAACATAGGCTAGAAATCATAGAATGCATGGAAATGAGCTGCTTGGCGGAGGTCTGCAATCTTTGGGTGCTTTTCTAGTTTCTGAAGACTTCAGAGCACAGGATTAATAGTGCATATTAAATTAAACTTAATGCTGATGCTGACAAAGTTTTTGTGAGAGCCACTCATTTAGATGTACTTGAGTTTGGCTTTGAATGTTGCAGCTGAGTCTGAAGTAGCAGTACAGCCTTAAAGGGATTAGGAAAGGGCAGATTAAATCTGAAGTGGTGCAGAGGGTTGGCAGCCACACAATGTGGTGTGACTGAGGAATCTCAAGTGGCTTAGCAAGAACCAAGGGAATTAAAACTGCTACATATATCTTGAGGGTTGCTTTGCTACACCACCCAGTTATTCAGTTACTTAACTTTAGGAGGCAAAGACACTGGAAAGAGTTTTATTTCTGCACAATTTCACCTTCATCCAATTCATGCGGGAAGCAATATCAAGCTCAAATAGATTGGAGGCCAAGAGAGAAAGGAAAGTGTGTACGATTCGTTTTGGAAAACTGTCCAGGCCTAAAATGTCTTGGAAACACCCAATAAGGTTTGGTCTTTTACATACTAATAGTTCCCAAAAAACTTCTCAATACAACTGACATGTTATATTTGATTTCCAATAGAAAATAAATAACAAATCCAATGTTAAAAACCGACATTTTACCATCTCTTGGAAAATATCAGCTGATTTTAAATTTGATGGTAGCCATAAGTCTCAACGATGTTGTCACTGGGTGATATTTAGTCTCAGCGAAGCATCCCCTGTTGACGGTTAAATCTGTATCCATCTTGCCACCTACCTGTGCTGTGGGCTTCTCCAGCAAGTAAAAGTCTTATCTTGACTCTTGTCTTATCTCATGCACTCTCCTTTTCTCTCTTCTCTGTTCCTCTGATTATGTTTTCTTGCATGTCAACGTCAATGTCAATTTTATTTATATAACGCATTCATACAGCCAAAGCTTCCAAAGTGCTTTACACAACCAAGAAAATATAAAACACACAAACACAGAGACAACACACAAAGATACAGCATAGATCTCCAATAGGGTGCCTGTACCCAGCCAAAGGCCAAGGCAAACATGTGCGTATTAAGCATGGGTTTAACAGCCTGTTTGTAGACCACACAGGTAAAGGCCAGACACTGCCAGGCAGCGGCCGCTTCAGAGTTGTACATGAGAGATGTTACTGTTCCATCAAAGGAGTCAGGAAGAGTTTTAAAATAAAAAAAAAACCCAACTTGTGTAGTTTGTCTTTAACAACTGTATGCAAACATCTGGGGGTGAGGAGACCATTAGCACAAGTTGGAAGTGAGAAATGTTCCTTTCATGTCTGATGTAGGATTTTAGCAGGTCAACAGTCCAGGTGTTTTTTTAAAATATTTTTCATATGCTAAACATTTGTGCTGGTTCGGAGCTTATTTCAGTCCTTATCAGGTATGAAACTGGAAATACCACTTCATCAAAGGCAAAGGCACAGATCGATTCCATTCTGCTTATGATCTAATAACACCCATCTAATTTCTTTTCAGTCAGTTCAGCAGACTGAAACCAACGACCACATTGGATCTCCAAGTGGACAAACACAAATTCAGAAGCAGGAAAGTTGTAAATTACAACTGTGAGCGAACTCCTGCATTAAACTATAAAAGCACACAACCCAGTTTTATGTTTAAACAACTATGTTACGATTTTTTGTTTCGCTGTAGAATCAGAATAGAATCAGAGGTAAATAGAAATGAAACAGCGGATCTGTGCAAGGTGACTGGCATCTGCACCGTATTTCAACAGCAGCCCTGATGCAGGATGCCCAATATGTCCAGGACCCTTACCTGCAGAGTAAAATAAAACTTGTCCCAGTTTACATCAACAGCAGGAGGTCTATTTTAACTTCGAATGTAGTCCACAACTCCAGTGCATTTTTAATGGTTTAAGAGCATAAATCTGGTGCAATAACATCAGGTGTAACGCAAACGTCAGTAACAAAAGCAGCTCAAGAGGAGGAACATCACATGGAACTGATAAACCAGGAAGGTGAGAAAGTTATTTTGCATGAACCAAAGACTCATAACAAGGGGGGGTGGGGGAATTTACCCTAAGAGGAAAACTTTACTTATCATTGACTCATTTTTCTATCCTCCTACACCGACTGATACAACTGTCCCTCTCTTTACCTTTCCTGCTTTCTCCATCCTCCCATCATCATCATTCACCTGCCCATGTGTTCCAGTCTGTCTGTGACTATTCTGACCTTTCAAACAGCTGCTCTACCTCTTCCACATGCACACACACACACACACACCACACACACAGCCTGTGGCGTGGCATTATCTCACTGGCATTAGAGAAACAGCTTTGGGTGTCGGTGCCCTCATGCCATGCTGTTGACATTTTGAGCTCTGAAAGCTCTGCACACAAACACACTTATCCTTGTTTTCCTTCGCACGATCACACAATCTTTCTGCCTGTCTTGGATACAACAGACACAAAGATACATGAACACACACAATGTGACACAGTCATGCATGGATGCCACATACTGGGTATATTACCAGCGTGCAGATTTACATCTTCCGTTTCTTCTCTCAACTTT